>NC_091482.1:50492425-50837637 GCF_036971445.1 Narcine bancroftii | reverse complement strand
TGCATTATGAGGTCTACTTAGTTGTATAATTGGTGACAGGCTCTTCACATTTGTTGTGCAACATGTACAGTCAACCCACGAGCTTGGCTTAGCATCATTATGTGATTAAGCATGCTAAATTCAATAAAAGTAAATTTAATGTTTCCAATTTTTTTTAGTTGGGGTTAACAATAAAAAAAAGCTTCTGAAATAAACTGCTCATCATCTATATTAGGTGCATAAAGATTAAGCAGAAGTCCAAGATTCAGCAACAATTTTACAATTCACCCATAAAACTCTACCTACATTTCCCTCTGAAGATTCCAATTCAAATGATAAATTTTTATGGATCAAAATCGCCACCCCTCTTGCCTTAGAATTAAAAGAAGAAAAAAACACATGTCCAACCCAATCTCTTTTCAATTTCAAATGTTCCTTTTCAGTCAAATGTGTTTCTTGTAAAAAGGCAATATCAATTTTCATTTTTTTTATAAGCCAATACCCTCTTTCGCTTAATTGGATTATTTCATCCCTGAACATGCTGTTCATAACGAAAAGCAAACTTATAGCCCTTTCGCCATAAGACATCTTTAGCCGAATTAAATTCCCATTGTCTTCTAATAACCTGTTGACTCAAATTGGTATAAAAAAAACACTATTATTTTGAATAATCAATGGGGATTGACTCTGCCGCGCTTTCTGTACCACCATTCAAAGAATCATTTCTCTATCTTGATATTTCAAACAACAAATCAAGACCGCCTTCGGTGTTTGTCCTGGAAGTGTTTTTTTCCTCAAGCTCCATGGGCCTGACCCAGTTCCAAACCTTCAGGAAAATGCTCTTTACCCAGTACCTCTGGGATCCAATGCTTAAAATTTTTTATTGGATCAGAACCTTCAAAGTCCTCTGGAAGACCAACTATTTTCACATGATTTCTCCGGCTTTGATTTTCCAATGAATCAATCTTCATCAATAATCCCTTCTTTGAATCCCTCAATCTACAAAAGAACCTTTTACTTTTTCCATTTTTTTCTTTATTACATTCCACTTGATTTTGACATTCAGAAAAGGCTGTTTCAATTTTTTTAAAAATATCTTGTACAATATCAACAGATTTTATACATCTGTTAATATCACTCTTAACTCATTTCTTGCTTCATAATTGACATTTCTTCACACAAAGTATTCATTTTTGTTTTCACCTCCATAAATCCTTGGGTCATTTGAGTTGACATTTGTTTTGACATATTATCCATTTGGGAAGCAATCCCTTCCAAAACAATGAACACTGAGTCCAATCCATATTCCATAGCCACTTTTTGAGGTCTACCTTCTTTAACTGCAGGTTCCTCCTCCTGGGCAAATTCCAATAAGTTAAGTTCCTCTTCTCCTTCAGTCACCATAGGTCTTATGACTGTGCGGCTGCGTGTTTGGACATCTAACACTGGTGCTCGGGCTCCCCCACAGCCCACACTTTTTCCAAAAGGTCACGGACCCAGGATGCTCCAAAGTCCCCGGGCCACCCAGCAATGTCGCAAGCTCAAGGGCCCCTTTGTTGGTTGGGCCGCCCGCGCACACGGCTTCACATGCACGCGGGTCGGCTATGACCAAACTCACCAGAATACTGGCGCCATCTTGTGACTGCAAGATCGGCACTGAGGTCAAATTTTAATGGGCAGGAGTCCTCTGAGGCTTGTAGACTCCGAACAACGACTCCATGGATTCAGCTGTGCAGGTAGGCCTCAGATCATCTACACTTTTATATGGTAATTTCTTCTGAAGTTGAATTTTAGATTTCTTCATGTTGGTAGCCATGATCAATCACTGTTATTCAAAAAACTAAATATTTTTTAACCACTCTTATACTTTTTAAAATCGGGTATTTAATAATCCAGCTGGGGAAAGGTGGAACACGCGCCTTTCTTCTATGCCATCTTGCCACGCCCCCCCCCCCCCCCCCCACCACATACAAACACTTTAAAACAGATCTTATTTAAAATACTGGAGCTCTGCTCTTGCTAGACATATCGGGGCCAAGAGCCTTTGCAAAAGCTTTGGAGAGTGCCCAAGAGACTTCACTAATAGATTGTTGTTTACAAAAAAGCAACAGATGAAGGAACTTGTCGGAGCCACAGATTGTCTGGAGGGGAACATGCTGTTCTAAGAGGGTCATGTGGTTTTGCAAGCAGAGAGAGTCAAACAGGCTTTCTCTCAGAGAGAGAGAGACAAAATCAGTTCAACAGTGTTACAGTCAGCAGCAGCAGCTGGGACTGGAACAGGACAAGCTGGCAAGCTTGTGGAAAAACCTCATTTGGAAGACAGGTTGTGAGTGCTCAGTTCAGCCTGGTCAAAGCCCATGTGGTTCCTGCAAGAGGAGAGGATTATAGCTGTCTAATGTTTCACTTGAAATAAGAGAAACAAAAAGGAACTCTGTGGTGACCTAAAAGAAAGAGGTTATCATCTGGAGAACCCTGAGGGGGCAAGTGTCTTCAGCAAGACACTGAAGTGGCTGATTAAAAAAGGAATCAGTTGTGGGTGTCCAGTGTACAATGAATCTCACTCTATAAACCAACAAGAACCTTTCTGAGTGGTAGCCATTTATTTTTCAAGCACCAAAGCCTGGTGAACTTTATAAATGTTAAATTCTGTGCGGAGTATAAGAATGGTCTGCAACCAGTGAAATTGGAGGAATGAGAAGTGAGATTGGACTGTGAACCAAAGAACTTTTCTGAACTTACACACAAATTACATACATGTGAGCTTAGAATTAGAAGGGGGTTAAGTCAGGTTAATTAAGTCAATAGTGATCAGTTAAAGTATGATTCTGTTTGTATGGGTGAAGATGATAATTAAAAACAACTTTTGTTTAAGTAACCATTTGTTTTAGTGAACATCTATTGCTGCTGGGTTTTTAACATCAATCATCTGGAAATATGTCAAACATGCTGTGAATTCTGACATTCTCTCTACAGGAGTCCATTATCCATTTCAAAACTCGAGTGAACTGCAAACAAATGTTGACAGGTCTGGAGTCCTGTGAACTCTTCGTCCTCCATCCAACCAAATGATATTCGTTGTGCTGCAAAGCAGGCAGGGACAGACAGTGGTGTGGAAGCAGATTAGTTGCCATTTTGTAATGTGGGCTCTGCAAACAGCTGCCTTTTGGAGACACACACAAGAGGCTGTAGGTGCTGGAATCTGAAGCTCAGTGCAATCTGCTGGAGGAGCTCAACGGGTTGAGCCGCATCAGTGGAAGTAAAAGAATAGTCGATGGTTTGGGCCAAAACCGTCATGGATTCTTTTTCTCCCACTGATGCGGCTTGACCTGTTGAGCTCCTCCAGCAGGTTGCGTTTCACCATCTTATGGGAATGTGTACGAGGTGAACTGCTAATAAGGGTGTCTATTGTATAGAATACATGCCCGGTACATAATGAGCAAGGGGAAACCATGGATTAAGCACACTGGGCTATTATTTTTGCTCATTTATTAATGCTTACATATATGTCATGTTATATATGGGTTTCTTGACTGCAATAATAGCAGATATTATTCTAAAAGCTGTTCTACAGAATTTTGCTGGTGACAGATTGATGATCCTGAATTGGTAGCTGTCAAATAATTTTTATCTTCCCACTTGCTACTTGTTCCACGTTACATTCTTGAATTCTTTTCTTTTGAGCCCGATGCGACAGCTGAAACGCCAATACTGGGTTTCATGTTTGGGAACGTCACCTGTATTCACGGAGGGGTGTTTGTGAACATGATTTTGGATTAGGTGCCAATTAAAGGAGCCAAAGTAGAAATAGAGATTTATGCCAAGTATCTAACCTTCAACACTTGTCTAAGTTCAAGTGTATTGTTATCGGACAATGAGAAAGTACATCTGGTGTTCTTCAGTCCTCGGCGTGAAAGAAAAATGCAAATACATATATAGATGTAGAATGCATATTTACAAGTAATTTACAGAAAATTCAGTATAGATGCATATATAAAAATGAATAAATATTGTTAAATAAATGCAGAGTCTCGGAGGGATTTGTATGAGCAGTTCATCAATCATTCAGGAGTCTCTCTGCTTACATAAGGAGCTTTTTTTTGATTCTGATATATTTTGTTTATGATGTGTTGACAACAATAATTGGGCAACACAGAAGCATAATTTTAATTTCGGTCAAATGAAAGAGTATGGCAGAGAATGTGTTCGGCTGCACTGGAAATAGAGATGGTTAATCACTTGGCAAAAAAAAACTACAAGGAGTTTACTCTCCATATTGATCCACATAAATCAGATGAACTACTCTTCCAAGGAGCCAAGTGCCATCTCTGTGGGAGTGGAAGAAAAAAATCAGAAACTCCAATTTCAATAACAAAACATGGCACCTTTATACTGTTCAAACTGTCCCAGTGAGTTATCTGTCAGAAGTTGTCACTGAGGGTCGAGTGACCTAAAACTTTGCCAAAGAGGTGAATTGAAGAAGGAAGCAGTGAGATTTAGGGGGATGATGTTCTGGGGCGAGGCAGCTGGATGGCTAGGCATCACGGTGGAGCAAGGATAATCATGATTCCCAAGAGATCAAAATTGGAGGAAAGTGGTGTCCAGAGTCGATTTTTCTTTACATAGGCAATTGGCAAAATCAGATCTTAATATTTCCCATATCCTCCGCAGTTGTATAACCGAGTCATAGAGAGTTTGTGGAACGGGATAGTTGCATTGAATGCAATGTAAATATTAAAAAACTGGAAATAATATGAAGTCCAAAGTAATCAGCAAAGAGCGAACAGCAAGTTAGCATTTGGGGGCGTGGAGAAAGAGAGAGTGACTGGGAAATTTAAAGGAAAGCATTTTAAGAATGAGAAAAATGATGGCGTGAAGGTGAGTGATATTAATATGTGCATTTCTGCGAGAGATAGGTTATCCAGTTACTTTCTGAAGATTTTATCTTGGATATTGGATTACCTTTTTGTGTTTGAAGAGCAATAAAAGAGCTGGCTCAGTGGCAGTCTGGCAGTGGCAATGATTTTTGTTGCTTTTGAAACTGTGCCATGAAGTCTGTTGCGTTCTTGTCATATTTCATCCTTTCAACCAGTCAAGATCTGTGTGCTTTGATGACATAATTTGATGCTCCTTTGTTCCCAAATAATGCATGGGACATCGAGCCCCGCTGTTGCCAGCAGCAATTATTAATTGACAATCCATGGTCATTCAGAGTCAGAGAATGGTTCCAGTATGAAAGAAGACAATTTGTCACATTGGAGTGAAGTACAAAAGTCTGCAGATACTGTGATTGGTGTCAAAATGCAGAAATGCTGGGAGAACTCGGTTTGGACCAGAAATGTTGGGAATATATCTTTACCTTCTATGGACGCGGAGTTCCTCCAACATTTCTGAAATTTGTCTCATTGTGTCCGTACTGATTCCTCACACAAGCTTACAAACATATGAATGTTGTGTTGGAAAAGCCTATTGGACTCTCTTACCTTATTGCGGAGATATGCAATTCCACCACCAGGTCACCAGGGGTCATCCCGGTGACCTTGTATATAAAGCAGTCCAGAGCTACAGTCTAGCCTTCCAGGTTCATCTTGCAGAGAGACAAGGCCTCTTAGTGTACATATTAGTTTATTAAGCTGTCTTATACTCGCACTGCTGGTGTGGTTATTGTCAGTACACTTATCATCTAGGCAAGACTTTACACCAGTTGATCACCACTATTTTTTTGATCAGTCCCTGACATTCTTAGTTTCTCTCTCTCTCTGAAACTCTTGATCACGTTGTCCCACAGCCCTTTGAAATCAAACCTCAGGCGGCCCCTGCCTTCTGAGGTAGTGATGATGCCTGATTTCCAGCCGCTGTGACTTCAGTCACTGAATCCAAACCGATTCTTCCTTTGGCCCGACTGCCACAGCAGAGCCCTGATTCTGACCCTCCTCCCACCATCCATTCTCCCTCTCCCTCCCAACCCCCTGCTCCTCGCGCATCACTTACTCCTATCGCACAATCCTCCCTTTGCCTCTGCTCCCTCCCCCCCACCACTCACTTCTCCCTCCTCACAGTGACAAGGATCATTTTAATTTTTATTAATTTAGACATTCAACATGGTAACAGACCATTTCAGCCCAAAAGCCCATGCTGCCAAATTGTACCCAATTAACCAACAACCCCCAGTACGTTTTGGGAGGGTGAGAGGAAACCGGCGCACCCAGAGGGAAACCCGCAAAGACATCGGGAGAACGTGCAAACTCCTTTCAGACAGACAGCGCTGGATTTGAATCTGGGTCACCGACACTGTACAGCATTGCACTAAATGCTTCGTTAACCATCCCGCTCGAATGTTACCAAAGCTCCAGGATCTTGGTTGCACCTTGGAATATGATACCTTTGGTGTCAGGAGGTGCAAACCTCAACTTTTAAAATGCACGATCCTTTTTGTGTAATCCCAATGTTCTAAAACCCCTGGAGTCACCTGCTGATGTGACAAGGCTCCCCCACACCCCCCCCCCCCCCATCCCATCTCATCAAGTTGTTCTGTTTATTGCTGTTACCACACCTTTCTCCAATAAATAAACACTATTTTAAAAAAATTGTTATGGAGTTAATCTTTCCCTCCAATTAGCACAGACCGCTGACTGGAAACTCCCACAGGCAACTCTGTGGGGCAGCCTCTCTCACCAACCTTTGACACAGCATGCAAACGTCATGCTGTCCTGCTCCCAGTGCAGGATGCCCATTCAAATGAATGGAGAAATGTTTCCAAGATAAGAGTGAACACAGAGATCTTTTAATTGATTTAATTAAGTTGATCCAGATGGTTTTAATTGCATTTGACTCTGTGTATTTCGTCTTTTCACTTTTGGCTGTTTTTTTTAAACATTTTAGTTGTTTTAAATTTATTCTGAATGATGTTGGCTTAAAAAAAATCACACTCAGGCATTTTGTTTAAAATAAAATTGAGAGAAAAAATCAAAATGATTTCAAAGTTAGTTAAAAGATTTTAAATGCACAAATTTAACCATACAGCCATTCAGCCACCACCTTCCTGCTGACTCCTGTCTCCATTAATTCCATTTTCTGACATTTGACCCTTCAACTTTGATGCTTTGGTAATCATGCGCTCAAATGCAAGTGACTCAAAGACACAATTTTAATGCACCCAACCTTTCCCTCTCCCCTCTTTATTCTGGCCATTTTCCCATTATATTCTTAGTCCTGATGCAGGGTTCTAACCTGAATTGTCGATTATTTCTTTGCCTCCTCAGATTGTCATGTCTGCTAAAAGTATCTGATTTTAATTCATTAAAATTAATAATCCCCATTTGCTGATGAACCGGGCCTCACCGGCAGTCAAAACCATTCTCTCAGTGCCAAGTGGGGAAATCCCTGGGCCTGGCTGATGTGTATGCAGATGCCTTCTGGGGTCCACAATGAAGGAAAGTGGGCAGTCCACGGTTGCCATCAGAGAGGGGAGGAACACGTGTCTGAAGATTGCCATGGTTTCCTGCCTCTGTCATAAAAAGACGACACGACATTATAGTCCCAGTGATACCATGATCAAATTCTACAGCTGAATATTTTTCCAAGTAAACTGTAAATGATAACTTGCATTTATATGTAAAAATTTTAAAAGTAGACAGACAGAATGGCAACGGGCCCTTTCGGCCCACAAGCTTTTTGCCTCCTAAATACACCGACACCCCTGATACGTTTTGAACGGTGGGAGGAACCTGAAGCCCCCTGGGGAAAACCCACACAGACACAGGGAGAACACACAAACGCCATACAGACAGCACAAGATTTGAACCCCGATCCCGATCACTGGCACTGTTACAGTGTTGCACTAATCTCTACCGCCAATCGGCCACCCCACAGTTATCTGAGAAAATAAACACACAGTTTGAGAGAGTTGCTGCTTCATTGCTCCAGTTTACATTTATTTGGGGAGACCAGAACATGGGGACACAACCTCAAGATTCAAGGCAGTAGATTCAGGATGGAGATGAGGAGGAACTGCTTTTCCCAGAAGGCAGTGAATCTGTGGAATTTGCTTCCCATTGAAGCAGTGGAGGCAACCTCAGTAAATATATTTAAAGCAAGGATGGATAGATTTTTACATGGGGGAATTAAGGGATATGGGGAAAGGCAGGTAGGTGGAAATAAGCCTATCATCAGATCATTCACTGCCAGAGCAGGCTTGATGGGCCGGATGGCCTTATCCTGCACCTATTTCTTGGGTGACCTGGGTTCAATCCTGAACCCCGCTGCTGCTTATGTGGAGTTTGCTAATTTTCGATTTGAGCATGTTGCTTTCCTCTGAATACTCCAATTATCTCCCACACCCCATAGACACGTAGATTGGTCACATAAATTGCCCCTGAGCAATAGAATTCAGAAGGACTCGATGGAATTGTGGGGAGACTCAAGTTGGGATTAATTTAAATGGGTGTTTGATTGTGGGTGGGTTCAGGTGGTCGAGGGGCCTGTTTTGCAGTCTGTAGCACTCCGAAGTTGAAGTCACGTCAATGTTGGAAGGATGTACTGAACACAGTGCAGATGATGTTACATTATTAGCATTTGCGTGTATCTGCATCTCGTGGTAAATACTATTTCATGAGCATTTGGTTCATGCGGCAGGCGAAGTTCGGCCACAACCGTCGAATTATATCTGGCAAGGACAGGCAAGAAGTATGGAAGTAATCGTTTCAAGAGCATGTTTGTATCTGTAAATATGCTGCTTTAGTTTGAAAGTGAAGCCAAGATAAGGTAGCAATGCCAGTTATTCCAACAAAGTTCCACTGTTTGGGGGGGGGGGGGGGGGAGGTATTTTGTATCATGGAGAGAACACGAAAACCACTGTGTTTGTAATTAATTCCAAGAATGCTGTGCAATTGGATCTGGTATATTAGTGTTCATACCTCAGGAAGACAGTTGATAATTCCTTCTTAAAAAAAAATGAAGCTTGTGGAATTGAAGGCAAATTATTAATCTGGTTTGGAATTTGGGTCTGAGTAGTGGAATAGAGAGTTGGGATAATGGGCATGTTTTCGATTTGTCTTTTGGAAAGATTTGGTGCCCTGCTTGGAATTCATCTCTCAACAGCTTGTCTGACAGGGTAGAAATACACAAATCCTATTTTACTGGCAATGAATAGACCAACGGCTTCATAATCTCTGCAGATGAACATAAACACACTATGGAGAAATATTTATGTTTAAAACTTACAACACTGTATCAGGGCCCTTTTTTGCCCACAAGCCCATGCCGGCCAATTAACCGACGCCCCCAGTACGTTTTGAAGGGTGGGAGGAAATCGACGCAAACACGGGGAAAACATACAAACTCCTTGCAGACAGCACCGGATAATCTTCAGTTGAATGGATCAGACAAAATAAATTTGAAGTTATTTCACTTTAGCGCAAACAATAATGAGAAATAACTAGAAGTAATTGATTTTAAAGCGATTTGGATAAATCCATTGTCCTGGGCTTATCACAAGGTAGATTAATGGATATTTTAAAATCATTTGTAGGGGCACAACACATTGAATTTAATAAATTATTTGGCACAGAAATATGCCCTGCCAGTCCAGGCCAACATTGAATTCTACTCAAGCTGCTTCTGTCATCTCCCATCTCAATCCGTCAGGATAATCCTCTGTTCCCTTCTCTCTCATATTCTTCTCCAGCCTTCTCAGTAGCAACATGCACCACAAAAACTCCCTGGATCATTGAGTTCCAGATTTGCATCACTCTACGGGAACAGTGTGTCTGCTCAAATCTCTGTTGATTTTCTAGTCACTGATCCTCCAGTGATGGCCTCAAGTTACAGGTTTTCTCTCACGTTTCCGGTGTTATCCTTGCTTTTCAAGCTATTTGTCCATCTCTGCTTCCCTTTGAGGAGAAAGGTTCTGAGTACTCATGATCTTCTGAAGATTTTTAAAAAAACACTTTATTTCTGTTCTAAAAAGGCTACTCTCTCCTTCAAACAGTGATCTCTCTAATTCAATATTCTCCCATAACATAAACCATTTTCTCCACACTCATCCTCCCAATTCCCCTCAGGATCTTGTATATTTAAATTCTCCCCTTAATATCCCATAGGCACCTGAGATTGTCTGATCTCAGAAGCTAAGCCGGCTCAGGGCTGCTCAGTTCTTGGAGGGGAGACTGCTTAGAAACACCAGGTGCTATAGGTTTGGCGCTGGACAAAGTGGCGATTCTCCATCAGCCTCACACTAGACAAAAGTTAAAGAATTTCATACGTGTGACATTTTGAATGTAATATTACATGACAATAATGGAACCTTTGCCTTTCACTCCTCATTCCTCTCTTATGGATAAAACTTACCCAAAAGACTATCTACCAATTCCAAGCATGGACCAATTGGTTGTAACGCCTTAACATCTTTCCTTAAATTAGGGGACCAATAGCGTGCAGAGTTATAGCATGAGATAATGCTGGAATAATGCACCAGGTCTGAAAAACATCAGTGGAAGGGCTGCGTGGGGAATAGCGTTTATTTTGGTTGGATAATGATGTCTTGTTCTGAGTGTTTATGGCTTCTGGTGGTAGTACTGCAGTTTAACTCCTGAATTTATAATCCAGACGCCTGGACCACAAGCCAGAGATCTGGCTTCAGAATCAAAATTTATGGTCATGAGCATGTCATGAAATTTGTTTTTCCATGACAGAATCATAATGCAAATATTGCTAGATCTTGCATTTAAAAAGTTATGTTAGTGCGGAAAAAAAAAGACAAAGTATCCATGGATCATTGTCCATTCAGGAATCTGATGGCAGAGGGGAAGAAGCCGTCCTTGTGTTCATCTTCAGGCTCCTGTACTTCCTTCCTGATGGTAGCAATGTGAATGGCCTGGTAGCAGGGCACGGCCTGGATCGGTGAGGGTCCTTGAGGATAGAGATGGCTTTCTTAAGGCCGTGGCTCTTGTAAATGATCTTGATGGAGTGGAGACTGATGGCGCTGGCCAATTTCACAAGTCTTTGTAGTTTTTCCTTGCCCTGTGTGTTGGCACTTCCATATCAGACAGCGACTCAACTTGCCAGAATGCTCTCCACAGTACACTTGTAGAAAGTTTTAAGAGTCTTCGGTGACATACCCCCTCACCTTAAAACTATGTTCTCTGGTACAAATTCCCTTATTCTGGGTAAAACACACTCTACATTCACCTGATCATCTATTCCCCCCCATGGTTTTGTACAAGTGTATGATATTACCCCTCATCTTCCTGCACTCCAAGGAATAAAGTCCTAGCCTGCTCAAACTCTTCCGATAGCTCAGCGCTACCCCCCCAATCCCACCCGAGTCCTGGCAACATCTTCTCCGAACCCTCTCCAGCTTGACAAAATCTTTCGTGCTGCACGGTAACCAAAACGGAACGCAATACGCCAAATCTTAACGATTTTGAAATTTCACAATAAATAAAATTTAAATTTGCAGCTGATATAAAACTAGAGAATTAATATACTTGCAGATGGAAAAAAAAATGCTTTGTAAATAAATCACCACACACAAAAATTTAAGATGCTGTGCTTTATTACATGAGATCATATTCTTTCTTTTCTTTCTTTGGCTTGGCTTCGCGGACGAAGATTTATGGAGGGGGTAAAAAGTCCACGTCAGCTGCAGGCTCGTTTGTGGCTGACCAGTCCGATGCGGGACAGGCAGACACGATTGCAGCGGTTGCAAGGGAAAATTGGTTGGTTGGGGTTGGGTGTTGGGTTTTTCCTCCTTTGCCTTTTGTCAGTGAGGTGGGCTCTGCGGTCTTCTTCAAAGGAGGCTGCTGCCCGCCAAACTGTGAGGCGCCAAGATGCACGGTTTGAGGCATTATCAGCCCACTGGCGGTGGTCAATGTGGCAGGCACCAAGAGATTTCTTTAGGCAGTCCTTGTACCTTTTCTTTGGTGCACCTCTGTCACGGTGGCCAGTGGAGAGCTCGCCATATAATACGATCTTGGGAAGGCGATGGTCCTCCATTCTGGAGACGTGACCCATCCAGCGCAGCTGGATCTTCAGCAGCGTGGACTCGATGCTGTCGACCTCTGCCATCTCGAGTACCTCGACGTTAGGGGTGTGAGCGCTCCAATGGATGTTGAGGATGGAGCGGAGACAACGCTGGTGGAAGCGTTCTAGGAGCCGTAGGTGGTGCCGGTAGAGGACCCATGATTCGGAGCCGAACAGGAGTGTGGGTATGACAACGGCTCTGTATACGCTTATCTTTGTGAGGTTTTTCAGTTGGTTGTTTTTCCAGACTCTTTTGTGTAGTCTTCCAAAGGCGCTATTTGCCTTGGCGAGTCTGTTGTCTATCTCATTGTCGATCCTTGCATCTGATGAAATGGTGCAGCCGAGATAGGTAAAACCAGATTCTCATCACATTACTACACAAATTGCAACAAGTAACAATGTAAGCTCTTGGAATTGCAGTCACTCAATGAACAGAAAGAGCTCATTCATCCCATCACGTTCATGCCAGCCAATCATAAACGGACTGAAACGCAGAAGTCTGTACACGCAGGGATTGTTGTAAAAGCGCACAGTAAATGCTGGAGGACCATTGGCAGACTTGCAGTGTCCATAGGAGATAAAGATTTATTTACTGATATTTTGGCCTGAGGCCGCCTTCAAGGTATAAGCAAAAAGCAGTCAGGCATCTGAATTAAAGACTGGAAGAGGAAAATGGGAGGGGGAGGAGTCCAGACCAACAAATGAAGGATATGATAGGAGAAAAGGTGAGAATTGATATATGAACATAAATGGACTTTCCAGTTAGTCCCTCTTCCCAGCTGCTGGCCTCTTGCCCTGCAATCATCTTGTGCTCTCCAGATACATTTTAATATGAGGAAGGTTTCTGCATCGACTGCATTTTAAGAAAGAAAATGCTATTTGTACTCTCTAATTTAAGGTAGGGCAGCAGGGATGAGGCTGTAGAATGGCATGCAATATGTCTTCGATTCTACAGGCCAGTTTCAACAGTGAGAAAGTTATTGGAAGTGATTCTGCTAGGCAAAATTTTATTTGCCTTTGGAAAGCCAAGAACTGATTTGGATGGTGTGGGAAATAATGTCTCATGAATTTCATTTTTTGTTTGAAGAGGTGATCAAGAGGATTGATAAGTAGATACTGTCTACATGAACTTAACCAAAGCCCTTGATGAGCTGGTCCTTGGATGTGGTAGCCAGATGGGAAAAAAAAATGGCCTCCATGGTAGACTGTTATTTGTCATTTATTAATGATTCAGAAGGGAATATTGGTGGGGGGGAGGGGGATAGGTTAAATTGGGTGGCATTGGATAGCCTGCTACTGTGTTGTATGTCTAAGTGTAAATTGAACCAGGGCAGGACTTGTATGGTGAATGGCAGGGACCTGAGCAATGTTGAACAGAGAGACCTTGGATACAAGTATATAGTTTCCTGAAAGTGGATAGATGAAGGTAGTTTAGAAGGCGTATGGCATGCATGCCTTCATCAACCCAGGATGCAGTACCTGAGTTGGGATATGATTGTCATAGGTGTGCAACACATTGGTTAGGCTCCACTAAGAGTATTGTGTGCAATTGTGGTTGCTGCATGGTCACAGAAAGAAAGGGCAATGGCCACTACAGTCAAGATCACACCTGGGACACTGCAGTTATCAGGCTGCAGTTCTATCAACCATCCACATGTTGCTTCTAACATCTGGAATATTACGCCTCTTCTCTCAACAAAAAGTTTGTCCGAAAGGCAAAAAGTGATGTAATTAAGTGGATCAGGAAAGGGACAGAAAGGTCTACTTCAAGAGACCTACTTCAAGCAGTTAATAATTCTGAATGATTTCACTGGGGTTGGCTAGATGGCCCTATGGTGGTATTTACATTCCTATGATAGATAAATGATTTGGAGAAAAAATAAACTAGCTCAGGATTTCAAATCTCTGCTCTGGACACAGATGTTACAAGCTCCAATTTCTTTTGATGGTTAGTTAACCATTAACAGTTGCATTGAAAAAGAATTTGTGTCAATATCTTCAATGAGGGCAGAGTGTATTATTCATTATTTACAAATGAAATGGATTTATTTCTGTAATAAGACATTTATTTCCTCAGGTTTTTAAGGAGAATTTTTACTAACCTTTTGAAGAAGTGAAATGGAGTCTCCGCTGATTAAAGCAGTGGTTTATTTTCTTTCCACTCACATCCCACCTTAAGTAATCCCTATGCTATAGGTGCTCTGTGATTAGTAAGGGGTTGCTTAAGGTGGGATGTGGGTAGAAACCACTGTTTGAATTATCCCTCATTGACTTGTTATGTGCACGGTTTCACAGCTCCAAAGGAAATGGCCCAATGACAGTTTTACTCAAGCAAAATATTTCAGCAACATTTGAGTCTAGAGCAATGATTCTTAACCTTCCCTTCCCACTGATATACCACCTTAAGCAATCTCTTACTAATCATAGAGCACCAATGGCATGGGGATGACTGAAAGTGGTCTGTGAGTGGAAAGAAAAAAGGTTGAAAATCCCTAGTATAAAGTATTCCTGGGATTCAAGCCCAAGATGTCTCGGGTGTTCAAATGGCAGAATAAATTTACAATATAGTTTACTGTTGTCTTGAATTACTGGAGATATGCTGCCTTGAACTCCTTCCTGAACTGAATCTGTGACAATTCTTCAGAACAGATGAGCACTTATCAAAGCAAGCAAGGAGGATTGAGATTACTTGTCAGGAGTCAAGAATGCCAAATATTAACTCATTCTAGAGATGGGAAAGGTAAAATGTCTCCAGTCTGAGAACTTGGTCGTTGGAATGCTGACATTTTAAATCGCTCCCATGAGGTGAAGACCTTGCTACTGGAGTTGAGCTCTCAGGAAATTGGTTGGGGGAAGGGAGACTTTGAAGTTTGCATTCACCTATCAAAATGAGGCCTTTTGATTCAGCTGGAAATCTAAGTCAGTTAAGTTTTAGATCTGCAAAGACTAAGGAGTTGATCAAAAGTGATGTCGTTGTCACCATTGTTCGCTCGGGTAAACTGAAATAGTGCTGGGGGTGGTGGGGGGGGGGGGGGGAATAAATACATTTGACCTTGCTCTGAACAAGAATCGGATTCAGAAGCCATTCAGAACATTTTTTTTTGGCTTTGTCACACCTAAAGCATCCACTGTTTGTTCAAGACCCCCACTGATACTGGCAAAAAAAATGCAAAGCTGGAGATCGCGTGAGAATCTCACCGAGGTGCAGAAATTCCATGATGATTGCAGTGCGGAAGAACCCTTTTGGACCACGAAGCCAGTGCTGGCTCTCCGATGGAGGAAATTGTTTTGTCCCATGGCAGGTTCTTTACTTGCTGTCCTGTTTCAGCCAGTGCTTTTGCTCCTTTTGTCATCTGATCCGTCCTGCTGCAGGTCGTTTCACAGGCCAACCCTTGCACGAGATGATGGAGTTTCAGTCAACACGGCTGACGCCAAATTTCATCAAGACCTGTCAGGCTGAATCAGAAATGTAATTGTTGCAGTGTTGCACATGACTGGGGGAATTCTTAGAACAAAGCGTTACCAGACCGTTGGAGCCAAATAACCATTGAACATCTCCCATTCTCTTAATATGTTGTGATATGTTGACGCTTTTGTTATTCCTTCATCCAAAACCTCTTTATGAGATGCAATGGAAAAGGTATATACTTTTTTCACTCAACCTCCTTCCAGACAAAGAAGTTATTGTTGGATTTAGAGCTTCAGTAACAACTGATTGTGCAATTTTAAGCTCACTAATTCGGGGGGGGGGGGGGGGGGGGAGGAGGGGGGGGAAGACAAATAGTGAACTACAGCTGGAATATTTCTTGCAACACCACGTATATTAAGAAGGCCAACACAGTAACAGAAGGTTTCCGAGCCACGTTGTTCTATCTGTGAAAACCTCTGCTGTGAAAACTTGATGGTGAGTGGAAGGAGTTTCATCTCGCCTGTGAGGGTAATAATAACCATGAGGTGGTAGGATGTGAAATGCTGTTGATTCTTGGCTTAATTTTAAAGTTGGACCAAAGACTTTTCAATGGGCTCATTGAGAGTTCATGTTGTATATTAATTCCTGCTTCTCAATTGTTATTCAGCAGGATTTCCAGCTAGGGAAATCCTCGAGATTCTAAATTTCCAAAAGCCATCTGGAACCCCTGACAGAAACCTTGAATTGAGATTTTCTGATGCTACATTAAAGCGAGTGACTTGATATGACCCCCAAGCTTCTTCAACCGTTCTGGGACATAAGATTAATGTGGTTTTTAATCATTTACTTACATTTCACATTTTTCATGGTCAGATGAGGATCAGTTTCTTCTTCTCTATTGTTCTTGACACCTGAATAGTTCTCCAGGAGAACACCAGCAGCAACATTTGATTTTAATGCCTGGATAAATTTGAGCATCAGACCCAATTTGCATATTAGTGATGACCTGGTGTCTGAAGTAGGAAGACGATCACCTCATTCTTCTTAGAATCCATGTGCCTGTAACTTCACGCTTTGACAGCTCCTCTGGTAAACTCATTCATCTGAGTCCTGCCTGAGTACGGCTCAAGGGTATTATACATCTCTCTAAACCAATCTCTTCTCCGCCACATTTTTGTTCTCTGAGCTGGTGCTATGGGGTGTCAGATGTAATGGCACAGTGCTGTCCTTGGAATGACTGCAGTGGAGTGGAAACTGTCACCCACCTCTTTACTGAGTGCAGACTCACAAAGAGTGTGTGGAGAAGGATGCAACGGTCCTCGTCACAGTTCATCTCCAGCAGTGGCGTGACATAAGGTCTCTCTGATCTATGGACTGACCCCGGGGGTCCGCTCCGAGTCCGGCGTCCAGCACTGCTGGAAGACCGTTAGCTTGGTGAAAAGCGCTGCCCGAAGCCTGTTGGCCTTTCAGCATTCTGAGATGTCCGGGAGTACATGCTGAGGGACGCGCTGAGGCTTGGTGCAGCCAACACAAGGGCACTGTGGGAAAGGACCACAGTCTAGAGTCCTTGTATTACCGGTCACTGAGGGGCTGACACTGAGGTGAATGCCCTCAACCAACAGAGGGGTGGAGAAATGACAAGATGCCACACTGGTGATAATGGAGTACGAAGAGAAGAATGCAAAGGGTACAATGAGAATGTATCGATATGATTAGCACTATGAATGGAAAAAGTTATTTACAGTTTTCCCTGTCAATAACGTTGTGAATAAAATATATTTTTGAAACCAAAAATGTAATGACACAGTGTGAAATACTTCACGACATTTTCTCCCTGCCTGCCTCCAGTTTCATCGCCCCATTCTCTGTTATCTATTTGCTCTATCCTCCCTCCAACATCGCCTTCAGTTGTCCCTGCTCCATTATTTCTCCTTTATTGTCAGGTGAATCACTGCACTCTCTCCCTTCACCCCCAAAGGCCCTCTGTCAACCCTTGCCATCATTAGGGTTGCTGCTCGCCAAGGAGTGTGCCTCTCAGGTGGTTACTCCCTTTCACAACAGAGCAAATCATCGTCCTTTCTCTAGATGCAGTTAGAGCCTCGTGGGCTAATGTCAACAAGAATGTCCTCACGTGCATCTGCAATGCAGCTATCCCAAGCTGACACCAATATTCATAACCATTGATGCATCTCAGCAACATTTATGCATTTTCAGTAGTGCTTGGCCATGTATCTCTTAAGAATTTACTTGAAGAAATAGGCAGACTATTACTTAGATGGGGAGAAAATTCAAAATTCAGAGGGGCAAAAGGACTTGGATGTCTGCATGTCTAAAGGTTAACCCCCAGGTTGACTCAACTGTTTTGGTATTTCTTAATATTTGTGAAAAGTGATTTGCCATGGAGGTGCTCACTTCATACTTCTGCCACAATTTCTATTTAAGGTACTGAGGCCATCAGAATTAATCCATTTAACAGGCTGGGTGCTGCAATTTTGCCCATTGAAGGGCAGAGATAAACAAAGTAGAGGCCCTGCAGAGACTTTAGGCTGGAAATTGCTTTCAGTGGTTTTAAAGGTGCCTTGTGAGGGATAGCATATATGACCAGGGATAAAATGTTCAGACTCTATAAAGCACTGGTAAGACCTCACTTGGAGTACAATGTCACAGTTTTGGGTGCCTTATTTGAGAAAAGGACGGGCTGGAGTTGGAGAGGGTGCGGAGAAGATAAACTAGATTATCAGGACTGAAAGGGGATAGCATATGGGGAATGTTTGTCGGCTCTTGAACTGTACCTGTCGGAGTACAGAAGGATGAGGGACGACTACATAGAGATATTTTGAATGCTGAAAGGCCTGGACAGAGTAGATGCGGCAAGGACGTTTCTCATGGTAGGGGAGCCTAGGACAAGGGGCCACAACTTCAGGGCATCAATTTAAAACAGAGATGCGCAAATATCTCTTTAGTGAATCTGTAGAACCTATTGCCACAAGTGGGTGTGGAAGCTGGATTGTTGGGTGTGTTTAGAGCAGAGATTGACGGGTATTTGATTAGTCAGGGCATCAAGGGTTACGGGGAGAAAGCAGAGAGTGGGATGATGGATCAGCTCATGACTAGAATGGCGGAGCAGACTCGCTGGGCCAGTGGGCCGACTTCTGCTCCGATATTTTGTGATCTTGTGATTTCTATATTCCTGATGGTCTGAGGAAATCGTTTGTTTGTATTCTTGGAAAGATATCAATACCTGGATTAGCTGTCCATTCCCGATCTTTAATTCTTGCCTTAATTTGTGAGCTGCATCTTGTATTCAAATTCAAAATGCTAAATTGTGTGTCCGAGCTACAAATATAATTTACATCCAGCCTCTATCATTCAGTGTGTCAGGAAACAATATATCAAATGAAACCACAATGCTGATTATTTTTCTTATAAAAAGGATTTCTATCAAGATTTATCTCACAAAGATGAATATCCAAATTGGGTAAGATGACTGTGTTATTTGAATTGAATAATTCAGCTTTCAAATAATGAAATAAAACTAAAGCTTTGACAATGTATGTGAACCTATATGTGAATTTCCATTCATTTATGATATCTTTAGAAAACTATGGTTGATGAATAAATCGGCTTATTTCCAGATGTAGGGACAATGTTTCAACTTGGCAGATCACAAATGTATAATTATCTTGAATCAAATTCATTTCAGATATAGAATCGAAAACTCTGCAGGGACATAAAGGGGAACACAATCTAAGTGCTTCTGGAGGATTTGTTATTGAGAACACCACAGTCGAGTTCCAAAAAGGTTCTGATAAGGAAGTTCTCAAGATGCAAGGTCCACTCGGGGCAGACTTTATCATTAAGGTAACTGTTTTGGTATTTCTTAATATTTGTGAAAAGTGATTTGCCATGGAAGTGCTCACTTCATACTTCTGCCACAATTTCTATTGAAGGTACTGAGGCCATCAGAATTAATCCATTTAACAGGCTGGGTGCTGCAATTTTGCCCATTGAAGGGCAGAGATAAACAAAGTAGAGGCCCTGCAGAGACTTTAGGCTGAAAATTGCTTTTAAAGTCATCCTCGTACTACAAATGAAAATCAAATAAAGACGAAGATATTCATTTGCAGGGTTCACAGAGAGGTACTGTTAGGATTCCAATGCTGTACCAGAACTGATATGACAGACTTCAGTCCGACAATCTCCTTAACAAATTCTTGGATGTGACTCAAATACCACGATGTGCATTGAACTTCTCCAGTTATTGATTTGTGTTGCCTCTTAATGCTCTAGTAAAGGGTGAGAATGGCTGGTGTAACCAAGAATTCCCAGTACTCTGAGATCACGGGTGATTAAAGATCTCGGTGAGGACAAAGAGTGCAGTTTAAAAATTGGTCATTTAAAAAATATGGTTTCATGGGACATGTAGTTATACTTCTGCAGGTAAATATGCCTTTTGTCAGAAAACTAAGACACTGACAGAGACGAACACCACTGAAGACACATCTTATGTATTACATTATTTTTGTGTCTCTCAGGGAAGATTTACACTGGATAAAAGGAGACAGGGTAAAGCAAAAGCCTGCAAAAAACCCAGTCAGGTTTCCTAACAGGCAGCCGATCTCCCAGAAATTTGCACAGAATTGTTTTCACGGCTGGGGAGGGTAGGGGGCATTTGTGGGCAGTGCTGTGGCCTCCTACACTCGTGGCCATCGCTCGCTGTCAGACCCGCCCCCTCCTGTGTCACTGGTGTGTGTCAAGTGTCACTAGCCTCCAGCCTGATGCGCACTAGTGACTCTCCAAGCAACAAAATAATGCTTTCGGCTGCTATTGTCAGAAGGACGGAGGAGGTTAATATCTGCTCTATAGGTAGGCTACCTCCAACATCCCCCACCACCTTGCTCAGCGACTGTCAGACTGTGCCCCACCAGGGTTACACTGATGCCCTCCTTTAACACTTGTTCTGGCGCCGACCCTGATTGTTTTAGCCTGAGGTTAAGCTAACTTGTAATTGAGAAATGCATTTTGGGGTGGGGGGGGGTTTATGTTGGAATTTCTAGGCTTATACATTTCTTTGAATTAAGGATATATCTAGTTAATGAGATTTATGAAGTTAATGGCATGAAATCAGGTTTGGCAATAGAACGTATAAATTTGATGCAAGCTGAGCACCAGAAAGACCGAACAAGGATCTTCTCTGGATATCTAACAATCCAAACAATTTAGATGAAGATAAACAACTAATTACTGAAAGTATTATATGCAAAAATTAGCTTTCCAAGATATCAAGTCAAGTTTATTATCATCTGATTGCACAAGTGTAACCCAACGAAACTGTGTTCTCCAATCCTCCGTCCTTTATATGGCAAAGATAAAGATACATCACCAACATTTCGGGCTTGAGCCCTTCATTAAGGTATAGGATATTTTTACTTCAACCATGGAGTCTGCAAACTATTCTGTTTTACGTGGACGTGACACACATACAGGCCATCAATACATGTGCATGACAAGTATTTCATCTATACACAAGTAAATACTGTTTCCTGAATATGAGAGTCTCGGAGGGTTAGTGCGAGCGGTTCCTTTGGTCATTCACCATTCTCACTCCCCGTGGGAAGAAGCTGCTCCTCAGCTTGGTGGTGCTGGCTCTGATCCACCTGTTATCTCTTTCCTGACGGGAGCAGCAGAAAGATGTCGCGCGCAGGGTGGAAGGGGCCCTCAATGACGATGCGCACACTTTTCAGACAATGATCCTGGTGGATCACATCGAAGGAGGGAGACTCAAATGATCCTCTCTACCACACTTATGGTCCTGTGGATTACATCAATGAAGCAAATCAAGGGAAAGATCATCAGCGGGAACAAGCAGGAAATGTGAAGCTGGAGAAGGAAATAATGCAACAATTCTTTGCTCATTTCATCATTGAGGCAGTTTCTCGGGGTCAAGGTTGACGTACTTTCACTCCACCTCTCTGGGTTCTAAGGTAGCTGGGGAGCCACTCACACACTCGACCAGAGATGGGATTCTGTGTCCTTACAGGGACTCGAGATTCTCTTTTCCTGACGGCCAAAGTCATCGTGGTTGCTGCTTCATTTTGAGCAGTTATAGTCCAAGGTTTCTTAATGGGGTGTGACTCTCATTTGAGGGGATGAATCTTTTCCTCTGACAGAGCTCAGGTAAAGTTTTGTTCATTTGGCATCAGTCATGGACCCACCTATTGGAAGAAGTAGTCTAATCCTTGGGATGCTGGCCTAGGAGAAGGCATTGCTCTTGGTTCAGCAACCTGCCGATGGATTTGGAGGATTTTGCTTTGGTGGAATCTCTCTTGTGCTTTTAGATGTCTGCAGCAGGTAGTTTAAGCCTTTAAAATAATTAGCAGGGATAATTGTAACCCCATAGACCAGCCATTCTCAAACTTGTTGTGGCAATGGCTCCTTTAGGACTCTGCTCTAAGTTTATGGACCTCCTTTCTTGTGAAGCAGTCACATTTAGTTGGTTTTCTCCATTCTTCTACTCCCTACTACACGAAAAAAAACCCATAAAAATATTGTGTTGTGTGAGGTTTTAAAAAAGAAGCTGTTACTCTGAGCTTAACAAATGTGCCTTGTGATTCTTGAACAAACAAACAAATAGGAAATCATGTAGGAAAAAAGAAAACTTGACCATACATACGACACAACATTTTAAAAAGATTCTTGTAGCTCAATGGTCTGTACACAATGAGTCTTTAGGGAACCTTAAGCATAAGCTGAAGGATTTAAAAACTAATCAAAAATAACTTTAAAAAAATTATGATAAAATAAAAAATTTAGTGAGATCCTTGAGCTTGATGTTCCCCTGCAAGTTTTTTGATGTAAGGCTCCAAATTGGACAGTGATGGTTGAAGGTTGCCTCTTGTTATGAAATGAATCTACCTATCCTTTAATGTTATTATCTCTTTCAGTACCTGGATTTTGTCATGGAAACTACCTTAGTTGAATGTGCATTCAGCAAGTATGTTGAGAGAAAGCCAATGACAGATACTTCAGCCTTTTCCCCATAGTTTTAGAAATCTATCTTCTTAACTCTTAACCCAAGGCAGATCACTCTTAACTCCCCCCAAAAAGATTTTTTAAATGTATTGAATGCATGGCGTGCAATTATGTCGGTCTGAAGATAATCAGTTTCTTGAATCTCTGCATCAACTTTGATGGGTTGTTCCTCAAATGGATCTTATATCCATTGAGTTTTAACAAGTCAGTAATCTTTCCTGCAGATCTGTGTGTATTTGCCTCAGGCGTTTCACATAAACGGAAATGTCATTGTCCTTCACTGCGTTCATGTTCAGATTTGGAAATTCTGAAAATGTCTGATATTGCTCCAGAAGAATTTGAGCGTTTTAAGAAAAGAAACAACTGATGATGATGTTATTGTATTTAGCCCGTAAAGTCTTGTTCGATAAATTGAGTTTGTCAAAGATATCTGCCAGATAAAATAGGTCTGGCTTTGCATCAACAAGCTTCTCCCTCCGTGCTTGTTGTGAGAAAGAAGGGAAACAATTACATCCCAGAGTGCAACAAAACAATGAAGGCAATTTCCTTTGGGCAGCTACCTCACTTTTTTATGGCACAGTAGCGTTTGGAAATATTCATTATTTTCTTCACAAAGATGCTGGAAAAGACCGAATGTGATTTTATACAGTTTTGTCTTTACAATAATTGAAAGCAAAGAAATGTAAACATCATCCTAAGTATTTATCCACTAAATGTTCCCTCTGAATGATGAGCAATCAGTTAAGACTGAAGGTATAACAATTTTCAGGCGTGCGATGAACTCTCTGTGTCGTCCCACCATCGAAGCTGCCCCGTCAGTTGCACAGGAAACCACGTTCTCAAATGGAACAGTGTTCTCGCTGATATAATTCTTAACTTTTTTGAAAATACTCACTCCCTTTGTATCTGTTTTAATCCTTCGGTCAAGCAGCAACTCTTCCGTCAGCCTGTTTCCATTCCAGAATTTGGCATAAGCCGCGAGAAGAGGATTGTTCTCTTGCAGAGTGGATTTGTCTAATGAAACAGAGAATTTCTTGGACTGTAATGAAATGACCAATTGTTTTTCAATGTCTCTTGCCATCTCATTAATTCTTCTAGAAACAGTGGAATTACTCAAAGGAATTGCATGAATAATTTATTTGGCATTGAAGTTCATGATGTTAGAATTATTATGGACACTGAAGGCAAAACAAGTGACCTAGTGACATTATGAGCATTTCCACTTTTAGCAATCAATCTTGCATGATGCAAGAAGACCCTTTTCTAATTTCTCTGATGTTTTAGTTTTGAGAATATGGAGCAAAACCTTTACTGGAATTGAAGGCAATAGAACAAAGGAGAAAAACTACAAGGAAGGCAATTCATGGCCAAAGCTGGTTCCATGTCAGTCAAACACATTCATATCGAATCAAGGAACACTCCAAAAACATTGTTAATTTTCCACATTTATCTAGGTCATTCTAGGCCGTCTCCAAATGCTTCCAACATTGGGGGGAAAAATACTTGCTTTGCCTAGCAGCAAAGACCTTCACCAAAAATGTTTGATCCATTAATTTTCCATTCCCCCCCACCCTATACATCTTCTCCCCCCCCCCACTCCTTATTAGGGATTGCAAATCATGGCCCTTCTTAAATGTGCTGTGGCCTCGGTGGGGGAGGGGGAGGGCGGGGTGGGAGAATGGCTGCAATAGACTCTGAGCTGCTACTAGTTTTGAGTCCTTGATCTTCAATTGTTGCTAAAATTGGTTCAGAATAAGAGAACAAGTTCATGTCATGCGTACGAGTGCAATGTACTTCTGCACCAAAATCCTTCATTACTTTTGGGCTAAAAACACAAAAGCAGTACTGAAAGAGATAATAACATTAAAGGATAGGTAGATTCATACGTATTTAGTTGCCGTTAGTACAAGGAAAAGGAAGTGGCATTTCAATTGTGCTTTTGGTAGACCCAGGGTAGTTTATAGTTAGGATAGAAGGGGAGGCTCAAGAGCCTGATAGTCGTTGGATAAAATTGTTTCTTTTAATCTAGAATTATAGCACAACAGTGGGGCTTCTGGTCCATGAACCCATTCTGCTCAAATTCATCCATTGACCTACAAACCTAGTATGTTTTTGGGCAGTGGGAGAAAACTGGAGCACCAGGAGGAAACCCAAGTAGGTCACAGAGGAACAGACAAGCTCCTTACATTTAGTACTGGTTTTGACCTGGGTCATGGGCACCATATTAGCATTGCGCCAACTATTTGTCTAATGGTGTGAGCTTCCATGATCTTTGAGGTGGTGGGCTTCAGGCTTCTGCACACTCTACCTGAATTGCGCAGGGGTGCATAATCAAATGAAATCCTCATTTGAGGTCCCACCTTCCTAGAGTGACCTGAGATCTCAATGGAATGAAATGATATTCATAACAGTCATCTTTCCTCCAATCTTTCCATCCATACTGCCAATCACAGATGAACTTACCTTACTTGCTGTTCCTTGAACATTGTGTGAATTGCAGAGTTAAATACAAGCTCGAGAGCAATGTGACATCATTGCACGTGATGCTTTTTAGGACAATGCAACAATCTATAAAAGAGATCGTATGAATGCAACTTTGTCCTTTTTCCTAAACTCATCAGAAGATAATGTAGAAAAATAGCTTAAAATGATTGAAAACAGACATGAAGATATTGCACGAGTTATTTGGGCCTATGGCTGACCATTGCGTATCATTTTTTTGAAGTGTATTATGGATGGCTCAGAGTAGAGTAGACTTAGGTCCAAGTCAGCGTAAAAGTATCAAAACATTGACTTTTTTAGTGTGGGAGGAAGAAAGATTTAAGGACATTGCAATCTGTGCTTTTAAAATTGAGAAGATTGGTTAATACAATGCAGTAAACACAGTGTTGGCAATAAAAGCATGAACCAGTGACTTGGGGCTGCAAACAATGAATGTGTTTATGATGTTTTTCTTTAAATTATTCAGAAAGGGCTCATTGCATATCTGATTTTGGACATGTTGCAGGAATGTTATTCAGATGGAACTACCTTATTAGCCTGTTATTCCACATGACAGCATTGTCCATGAAAGTGAATGAAGGAGCATGGGAGTACAAGATGGAACTTCTTGGAGCACAACATTCTAAAACGGAATTACTCAATGCGCAGTGAACCGATGGATATTTTTAATGGATTATGGCGATAATAGTGTGTTTATTTTTTTAAAAATATTTCAGTATGGCTCCTACTCACAGATTCAGGTTGTCATAAAGCACTTCACAACCAGTAACATATAACTGAAGTGCAATTAAACAGATTTTTATAGGCATTTTAATTCAAGAGAAAAAAAATGGGGTGAAGACTCAAATATGAGTGGTTGCATATTTGTTATTTGAGGAGTAAAGGGTTACAGAAAGAGAAATTGTTGCTTTTGGTGTTGAGCAAAGGTTTAACATGCTCCTTCTAAATATGGGTGCCCATGACTCTACGAGAGCAATTAATGCATTTGAAAGTATTTTGCTGATCCAAGGCTGGCACTGCTTCTGAATTAGCCCCAGTTCAGCAATTCCTAACTCACCAACGGTGATCAAGTTTGGAGAAACACAACTGGCTCTTGGCATATTTTTGCAGTCTGGCTCTGTGTTGACTTTGTGCATTGCTCAAAAATGCAAACACTTGAAACTACGAAAAATGTTCTCTGGAAAAAAGAATGGAAGCACTTTGGAGATAAACAAGGCATATCTCGAGCCTATGTTGGGTGATGTAATGGCTGATGGAATTTAATACGGATAAGTGTGAAGTGTTGCATTTTGGAAAGGCAAATCTAAATAGGTCATATACATTGAATGGTAGACAATTGAGGAGTGCAGAGCAACAAAGGGATTTAGGAGTGATGGTAAATAGTACCCTCAAGGCTGATACTCAGGTAGATAGAGTGGTGAAGAAGGCATTTGGAATGTTGGCCTTCATAAATCGGAGTATTGAATTCAAGAGTAGGGATGTTACCATGAAATTGTACAAAGCATCGGTGAGGCCAAGTTTGGAATACTGTGTGCAGTTTTGGTCACTGAATTATAGGAAGGATATAAACAAAATAGAGAGAGTGCAGAGAAGGTTCACGAGAATGTTGACAGGATGTCAGGGTTTGAGTGACAGGGAAAAGTTGAGCAGCCTGGGGCTTTTTTCTCTGGAGCGTAGAAGATTGAGGGGGAATTTGATGGAGGTGTTCAAGATTTTAAAAGGGACAGAGAGAGTCAACGTGGATAGGCTTTTTCAATTAAGAGTGGGGGATATTCAAACCAGAGGCCATGGTTTGAGATTGCAGGGGGAAAATTATAAGGGGAACATGAGGGGAAATTTCTTCACGCAAAGGGTGGTTGGGATGTGGAATATGCTTCCGGCAGAGGTGGTTGAAGCAAGGACGTTATTTACATTTAAGGAAAGACTGGATAATTACATGGAGGGGAGAGGATTGGAGGAGTATGGACCAGGTGCTGGTCAGTGTGACTAGGAGGGTGGAGATTTGTTCCGGCATGGACTAGTAGGGCCAAAGTAGCCTGTTCTGTGCTGTATATGGTTCATCAGATGCAAGGATCGACAATGAGATAGACAACAGACTCGCCAAGGCAAATAGCGCCTTTGGAAGACTACACAAAAGAGTCTGGAAAAGCAACCAACTGAAAAACCTCACAAAGATAAGCGTATACAGAGCCGTTGTCATACCCACACTCCTGTTCGGCTCCGAATCATGGGTCCTCTACCGGCACCACCTACGGCTCCTAGAACGCTTCCACCAGCGTTGTCTCCGCTCCATCCTCAACATCCATTGGAGCGCTCACACCCCTAACGTCGAGGTACTCGAGATGGCAGAGGTCGACAGCATCGAGTCCACGCTGCTGAAGATCCAGCTGCGCTGGATGGGTCACGTCTCCAGAATGGAGGACCATCGCCTTCCCAAGATCGTATTATATGGCGAGCTCTCCACTGGCCACCGTGACAGAGGTGCACCAAAGAAAAGGTACAAGGACTGCCTAAAGAAATCTCTTGGTGCCTGCCACATTGACCACCGCCAGTGGGCTGATAACGCCTCAAACCGTGCATCTTGGCGCCTCACAGTTTGGCGGGCAGCAGCCTCCTTTGAAGAAGACCGCAGAGCCCACCTCACTGACAAAAGGCAAAGGAGGAAAAACCCAACACCCAACCCCAACCAACCAATTTTCCCTTGCAACCGCTGCAATCGTGTCTGCCTGTCCCGCATCGGACTGGTCAGCCACAAACGAGCCTGCAGCTGACGTGGACTTTTTACCCCCTCCATAAATCTTCGTCCGCGAAGCCAAGCCAAAGAAAAAAAAAAAGAAAGAATGGTTTTATGGTACTGAGTGGAAAGCAAAAGAACTGTTGATGTTGGAAGCTAGAAATGTTGACCCTCACATTATTGATGATGGGGAATTCAGAAATGGTGACACTATTGAATGGGAAGGATGGGTGTTTAAAGTCCAATTTGGAGAGAGCTACCACCTGGCATTTCATGAAGTGGATGTTACTTCATTTTTAACCCAATGCCGTGCATGTAATATACCAGATGTGGTCTCGTCATGACCTTGTATAAATCCAGGAACACATCTTTGGGCCTGTATTCAAATTCTCATGTAGTGTCTTGATATTCCATCTACCAATGTCAGGCCAACAAAATGATAATTCCTTTTTTATTCCCTTTCCTTTCTTAAATAGAGAGCACATTTTCAGAAATGATGGCACAATTTGTGGAATATTGGGAGAGCATCTCTTTCACTCAAGATTTGTGTTTTCATTTTTATTAATGTTATTTACTGACATTAATTTCCTTTGATTGTTTCTTGTGTATTGGCTCCAGGTTCTCCAGCATTTCTGCAATTTTTTTTTGTCTTTCATGAAGATAAACAGAAAATATGTCTTTAATTTTGTGTCATTCCCTCATTCCAGATTAAATTTTCTCCCATTTCTCATTTCCCTTAGCTGTTCTTATCCTTTTAAATATCCGTTGAAATCTGACAGTCTTTTTTTTTAAAGTTTCCATTATTTTAGTCTGTATTTATTTTTATTTCTTTATCAATTTCTTGGTCATCCTTTGTTAAATTCTAAAACACTCCCAATCCTCAGGCTTCCTGCTTTTTCTTTCCTCTGACAACTTTACAAGAATTTTCCATCTATTCAACATCATATTTATTTTTAATCTGTGGTTGAACCAGATGTGTCTTTGTGCCTGTTTGTTGCTAATCATGTTCCATGTATTTTTTAAAGCTAAGCAGTTGCCTGTCTGTTGTCGCTTCTTTGAGTCTGGCTTCCTACTCGAGCACAGCCCCTCGTATCTTCAGTTTTCATTGTTTAGATTCAAAACTCCTGTTTCAGATTGAGCCACATCATTTCTAAACTTGATACAGGTACACAATCCTTTATCCAGACATCTAAAATCCAGAAAGCTCCAAAAACCAGCATTTTTTTCCTGGCGCAGGTATAGCGGATGGGGAGAGAGAGAGACGGCAGCGCGACTCTGGTGGTCTGGGATGGGGAGAGAGACGGCAGTGCAACTCGAGTGGATGGGGATGGGGAGAGTGATGGCAGCGCGACTCCGGTGGGTGAGGAAAGAGAGACAGACGCGTGACTCAGACGGGCGGGTGGGGAGAAAGATGGCAGGGTGGGGGGGGTAAGAAGAGAGACAGCAGCGCAACTCGAGCAGGGGGGAGAGAGAAGGCAGCGCGACTCAGTTGGGTGAGGGGGGAGAGAGGTGCCGGCGCAACTGGAAGAAGGTGGATAAGGCAGCATAATTCAGGTGGGCTTAAATTTGGGGTGAAATTTGGAACACACTGTCCCCCAAGGGTTCTGGATAAAGGATTGTGTACCTAAAGATTTTCCAAATCTTGCTCACTTATTTCTAAGCAAGATTATTAATGAATCCTTCCTTGCCACATAATTCCTCAATATTACTAATTTAAAGCACCCATGAATGGGTTTCATGAATTCATCCTCTATCTTAGTGCTACTCATTTGATTTGATGAGTTCATCATAAACCTGCTACGAGTCCTTTTACACACACTCCTAATTTTCCACACAGGTAGTGGTTGTGTTCTGGCGCTCCCATCATAAGTCGAAAAGATCGTAACTCAAACAAGAATAAAGCACCGACCATTTTTATAGTTTAATGTTGAATACGCCATGTTGGGTGTTGAATACAGAGACTGCGAGCATGGATGAGCTAGCATTATGCTGTACGCTACACTTGCACGATGCTGCCATTGCCTAGAATCGCGTGAGAGTAGCGTGCTGCGTATCGCAAGTGTGGGGACACATTGGAACTCAAAAGTGTGGATTTGAAAAATCGTAAATCAGGGACTGCATCACAATGACTGTCAGAAACCATTATTTTGTACTTACTACCATTTTTACCTCAACCCAAATTAATTCTTCTCTCCAACCACAGTCAAGTAAAATTGTTTATAACTACTGAAATAATGCAGTGCTTTATCCCTAAATATCATATTTCTCTTCTCTGACGAGGCAAGAGAGAAACAGCAATGATATTCTCCATTACACATCAATGGTTCTGTCATGGAAAGCACAAAGTTCCTGGGTATGCATCTAAAAGATGGCCTATCCTGGAGCCACAACACCACCTCATTAGTCAGGAAGGCCCAACACTTCCTCAGGAGGGTAAGGGTACCAGCCCCCATGCTGACATCATTTTTGCTGGAGCACATTTGAGAGTGTACTGTCTGGCTGTATCATTGTGTGGGACGGTAACTGCAAAGCATTGGACCGATGTCAATACAACGGATCATCAAAAGGGCCTAGAAGATCACTGGGGTCTCCTTTTCTTTTATGATGAGATTTACTGGGAGTGTTTGCTGAAATGGGGCTCAAAAAATTATGGAGGACCCTTTCCATCTAATGCATCAACGACCATCAGGAAGGTGGTACAGGAGCTTCAAAATCAGGACTGCCATGCTGGGAAATAGCTTTTCCAACAGGCTGTGAGATTGATGACTAGTACCCTGTAATCGAGGGAAATATCCCAAAATTATATTTATATGTGATTATTATGCACTATGTACTGTGTGTGTTGGTGTCGGAGAAATGCTGTTTCACCTAGTTGTACATGTAGAATAATAAACTTGAACTTTAGAATCATTACAGGTTGCTCTCAATCCCTGCAAATAATCCATGGCTTGGCTTTGAGTAGAGAAACAATAGAGGGAGTGGGAAGAAAGAATAAGCGTTTCAACAACAAATATTCTTGGATTTGGCCAAAGACATGTTTTGGCATGCCTACCCCCACTTGTAAACCCGCCAGCAAAGTTGAAAATTGTTCATTCTGCTGAATACGTTACCTAAAGAAAACTTGGCTGCTTTTGAATGATGGTTCAAATTCAGACACGAGGTTCATAAGTCTGAACCAATTGCACAAGCTTGGCTTCTACTGTTTGACATCAAGTGAAGAATCTCACTGCCTGATGGTGCCTTTATTGACTTTCCCAGTGTTTCTCAACCTTTTTATCCTTGCGGAATCCTAGGGTTCTGGGGAACCCTGGTTGAGAAACACTGGACTATGCTATCAATGAATGTAGTCAGAGAATGACACTTACACCACCAAACGTGGACGCGCGTTTGTATTTTTGAGTGGATTAAAGTCTAAACTCCAATGAGTGGACGGAGTAAGATTTCAATAAATATAGTGGGACTGTCCTATTCATTTATCCTATAGCCAGCTTGGTTTGGCCAGAAGGAAAAATATCTGACTGTGGCTCATTCAGTAAATGATTTGCAATAAAAAATGGTAAAAGAAAATATAAGTAAAGAGATACATTTACAAACATTGTCAGACAGTCAATTATCGCATGTGCTGAGATGATCATCAAAGTCTAAGTTCTCTTCAAGGTGATCTGATACACAAGAAATCTAATTTGCCTTTTAGTTCTTCAGTCCTGATTGTTTTTCAATGAACTGATCTCCTAACTCTATTTTCTATATTTCCCTCATATCCACACATATATATTTGATATATAAATATTGCTCAATCTCAGGTCTAAAATTAGCAAGTAACCCTGTATCAAATACCCATTGGAGAAAGAAGATTCCTTTATTGTCATATAATAAAATGGGGTAATATTACACAAGATTGACTTTAGTCTGCTGTAAGTCAGACAAAGATTCGCCATCAGCAGAAATTGCCCAGCGGCCCTTACAGTTAGAGAAAGAGAAGCAAAAGAGAGCTCACCCCCCACCCCGCCAGAGTCGCTGAGTGTCACCTCCAGTGCTCCTGAAGCCTCTGAGCTGTTAGTAGTTGGGCTGGGTGGTAGAACCCTGCGAAGGAGCGCTGTGTCTCCTCTGCCTGGGTCCGCACCACTGTCATTTCCCATTTCTGAAAGACTTGGATTAAATTTTTTGAAAATGCCCCTAAGTTCCAGACTCTGTAAGCAATGAAGATTGTTTGGTGGAATCATAAATAGATTTCAGATTTATTATCAGAGTACATACATGACATCAAATACAGCCCTGAGATTCCTTTTTCCTTCAGGAGTGGCAGAATTACCACTAATCGGTAGTGCAAAAAATAAACTGTACGCAGCGTAAACATGTAAACAAATAAGATAACTGTAAACAGATAACGACTGTAAACAAACTGACTGTGCAATACAGAGAAAACAAAAGAAAATCAATAAAGTGCGCAAGTTGGAATCCTTAAATGAGACCCTGATTGAGTATATTGTTGGGGAGTCTGATGGTGGAGGGGTAGCAGCTGTTCCTGAACCTGATGGTGTGAGTCTTGTGGCACCAATACCTCTTTCCTGATGGAAGCAGCGAGAATAGAGTGCATGCTGGGTGGTGAGGGCCTTTGAGGATTGCTGCTGCCCTCTGACGGCAGTGTATCCTGTAGATGTTCTTGATGGTGGGGAAGGTTTTGCCTGTGATGTCCTGGGCTGTGCCCATAACCTTTTACAGGCTTTACACTCAAGGGTATTGGTGTCCCCATTATCAGACCGAGATGCAGCTAGTCAATGAATATCTGTTTTTGTGCAAGATCTCCATGTAGAGTAACCTTTAAAGATTGATTTTTCCAGTGAAACAACGCTTAGTGTGTTGGATGCAACCGCTCCATTTATAGATATTTGGAGCTTTATATTGATGCAGCACAACTTCTGTTTTCCTTTGGAATGACATCGGGTAATTGGATAAAAAAGGCCAACTCCATTATCCTTTTTGATTACTTTTGCATCTGTCCTTGAAGGCCATAGATCTGAATGGACCTTCAGGGGTAGAATTTTGTCTAGAGTTGCTCGCACGACATCCATGCTATTATTGTGTCTGCATCTTGTACCTGTAAGAACACAAGACATTTGGAGCAGGAGTAGGCTAATCAGGACTGATCTCTGCTGGCCTTAACTTCTCATCTAATAAAGATAAGCAGACAGGAGAGGAAAGGTGAGGACTCCCACCCCCAATTCTTTCTTTTCCACCAGCTTTTTAAATGCCTGCGTTTTGCTCTCATCTTGAAGGAGGGTTCAGGCCCGAAACTTCGATAATACATCTTTATCTCCTTTAGACCCTGCGAGACCTGCTGAGAACCTCCAGCGTTTTTTATTATTGGATCAAGGTCACTCCTTGTTCTTCTCAACACCGAGGGATACAAACCCATATTAATTAGTCTGTCTTAGTTGGATTAAGCCTTGTGAACCTCCTTTGCACTACCTTTTGATAAGGGGACAAACCTGCACACAGTATTCCGGAGGAAGCCTCGCTAATACCCTGTACCATTACAGCAGCACTTGCCCCGACCCCACATCAATGAAGGCCCATTGCCCAGTCTACCTCAGAAGCCCATCTGATTGGCTTTAATGGAGTCAAATTTCAGAATCAATAGAGACATGCAGACATCCTTTAATTGTATAAAGCTATTAGTATACCTGAATGAAGATTCATTTTGATGATGTCACAGGATGGTCCTTTCCACACTTAAGAGGCCTTTGGTCCAAACTGGTTAGAGACACAGATTCAAATTCACAAGTATAATTTCTTCCCAATTCTGGTGCCTGATTTGTAAGGATTGGCTGAGCTGATCAGATAAGCCACATCCCCAATATGTAGGCTGTCAAAACTGCCAGAAAGCTTTTAGCAAGTACCATTTCCACTAATATTCAAAAATAAAAAGTGCTATTAGAATTCAATTTGCCAAACAAAATCAGAATTTTACAAATATTAAAAACATAACACTGGAAAATATTTTATATCGTTGAAATACCTTTAAATTAGAAACACAACGCTGGAGAAACTCAGTTTGTCGAACAGTGTACTTTATATAGCCAAGATAAAGTTTTGGGCTTGAACCCATCATCAAGATATGAAAAAATGTGAGTAAGTGCCCAAACAAAAGCCTGCTGTCTATTTTTTTCAAACCTTGATGAAGGACTCAAACCCAAAACGTTGGTTATGTATCTTTATCTTGGCTATATAAAGTACACTCTTTGACCTGCTGAGTTTCTCCAGCGTTGTGTTTTTACTTCAGCCATGGCGTCTGCCTGCAAACTTTTCGGTTTTGCTTACTTTTCAAAATTAATCTGATTCGTGGCAAAAAAAAGTAACTGAAAACTTATTCATCTCCCTCGGATTCAGATCCCCCGTGTTGCAATGGATGGAGCAATTGACTTCAGTTTAATAGACAGATTTCCCCAAGGTAATGTTGGAGCCCAGCTGCTGAATTCTGTGAGAAGTTCAACATTGGAATGCAGATGAAAAGACAGTTCTGGGGATATCTTTGGAGTTCAGGACCCCCTAGTTTGTGTGGGGAGGGGGTCGCCCTCAGAAGTATTTTGCAATGATAATCTGGCCCTCCTCGTCAAAAAATGTAATGTCACACGGCCCTCCCACTTTTGTATTTTCTGTATTCTCATAATTTAGAGAGCAATCTAACTCGTCCATCTTAGATCTAAAACAGATGGCCTCACGTTCGGTTACACTGAAGTCCGTTTGCAACAATTTGGTCTGTTAACTTGATCCACTAACATCAATCTGTGATTTAATGCTTCTGTATACATACATTGCTAAATGCGGACACACTTCAGAATCAGAATTTATTGTCATGAACATGTCACAAAATTCATTGTTTTGTGGGAAGCACCACAGTGGTAACATTTGCAAAATAAATACAAATAGAGTCAAAGTAAGGACAGTTTCAGTGGGTCATTGATGGCAGCAGGGAAGAAGCTTGTCTTCAGGCTCCTGTACCTTTTTCTCGATGGTGGCAAAGTGATGAGGGCATGGCCTGGGTGGTGGGGGTCCTTGAGGATAGAGGCTGCTTTCTTAAGATATTGCCTCTTGAAGATGTCCTCAATGGAATGAAGTCTGGTGCCAGTGATGTCACAGGCCGAGTTAGTAACCCTCTATGGAGTTTTGTTTCTTGTCCTGAGCATTAGAACCTGCGTACCAGGCAGTGGTGCAACCAGTGAGAATGCTCTCCCTGGTACATCGATAGAAGTTTTCGAGAGTCTTTGGTGACGTGATGAATCTCCATTAACTCTTCACAAAGTATAGCTGTTGGTGAGCCTTTTTTGTGATTGCATCGATGTGGACACGCAGGACAGATCCTCAAGTTGTTGACACCCAGGAATTTGAAGTTCTTGACTCTCTCCACTGCTGACCCCTTGATGGGGTTTGGTTCCTATTCTCTGCTTGTGCCATTTGCAAGCTTGTTTCAATGGCTTTCCATCCCACCATCTCAAGATTCAAGATTCTTTTATTGTCGTGCAATAAAACAGAAGATATAATATTAAGCGAAATCTCCTTCAGCCTACAGAAAGGTAGACAAAAATTTGCCATCACCAGAAATTTACCAGTGCCTCTTAAAGTCACAGAAAGAGAAACAAAAGAGAGTAACCCCAGGGTCATTGAGAGTCCGTGGATTTGCCTCCAGCACTCCTGTAACCTCTGAAGCTACAAAGCCTTCAGTCCAAACCAACCTGTGCTCCAGATCCAAACCTCTGGCATGACCTAGACAGCTCCTGCACCCTCTCGCATCTCAGTTCCAATACCTGGTACCCCTGCAGCCAGTCTCGACCGAGTCATCAGTAGTCTGCCGCCTGCTGTGAAGTCCCTTGACCACGGTTTCCTGCAGCCTGCATGGGTTCCTCCCTCTAATTGCAAACCACCTGCCGACTTGTGTGTTCTTCAGTCCCGGAGACCCTTGCTGGTCTGCTGCCTTGTCACTGTGGTAAACCACTGTTTTGCCATGATTGGTTGCTCTTGGCTGGACAGGCCTCCCAAGACTGATCCTACCCCTAACCCCTTCATGCTCCCCCTTTTTTGATCAATCAATGAGGTTAATGGTTATTCCAGTCTTTAGTTTATAAAAGCCTGATAGTTTCACTCCTTTTGTGATTATTGATGGTACATCAGTCACCATCCCGTGAGTTATCAGCTCTGCTTCTCCTTTTCAAATGGGGGGGGTGGTCTCCCCAGGTTCTGGTACCCTCTACTTGCCCAGAGTCTGCAACCCTCAAGGCCTCTGTTGAGCCCAGGCAGCGCCATCTTGGGCTCAGATCCTGCAGTCGCTCCTGCCGCAGCCCCTTTAGCAGGCTGTTTAAAGCCTGTGCAGCAGCAGTGGGTCCCGTGGGGGGGGGGGGGGGATCGCTGTGATTCCGCTCCCCAATCTCTGCGGATCCCCACCAGCAGCAGAGCTGCTGTTGCGTCAGCACCGCCATTTTTTCCTTAACTGTTAATGCTCAGGCTTGTACACCTGTTTGATTTGAAATTGAAAGCAATTAAATCTAAGTGAGAATTTACAGATTCTGACGGTTCCTTTTTTTTCTGAAAAGCTTTCAAAACAGAAAAAAACCTTCTCTTCCAAATGTGAGAACATAAGAAATAGAAGGAGGACTAAGGCTTTTGGCGCCTCGTGTCTCCTCGGTGATTTGACAAGATCGTGGCTGATCATTTACTTTAGTTGCACTAAAAATCTCCCAACTGTTGCTTGAATATAATCTGGATTAATGCTTTTTTGCACAGAACCGTCAAACAGTGACATTCATTTAAAGAGATCCCTGCACATGAACCATAAACATTTCTTCATTTGAATGGATCTATTCCAACCTATTTCTTTATCAGGGTATTCAGGAAATTACCAGTGATCTTCTAGGCCCTTTTGTAAGTAAAAAAAATTTACAGCGTCAGCAAATTGGGAATGGGATTCGAATCCTGCGCTGTCTGTAAGGAATTTGTACATTCTCCCTGGGGGCTCTGGTTTTCTCCCACCATTCGAAACGTACCGGGGGTGTAAATTGGGCAGCACTGACACGTGGGCCGAAATGACATGAAATGTAAAGATTTAAATTTAAATTATTTTCCGTGTCAGAAATATTATAATCACAGATGTATGTTATATGTAGGATGAAACTTTTTTTGCGCCTTGAATCCTTGGAGGCCTTCCACAAAAAAGACTGTTGTTAACTAATGTAAGAATCCAAAGGCAATCAGTGCACATTTAGTAGTGCTTTGGAATCATAGATTTTTTTGTGAACAAGTCCCTATCACATTAGCCAATGTAGTAATACGATAATTGAATGCAAGCAAGACATTTTTTTTTAACCAAGAGAAAGTGTTCTTTTAACTCTAGCTCTTCAAATTATTATCGTACGTTATTGGTTGCACTGAAGAGATAAAGCTATGTCACCTTGGAACCTCTTGCTTGTAAGGTCGGGACCCAAAAGCTTTAGACTAGCAATGACGAAAGAATGCAAGACGTGTCTTTGAGCAAGTTTTATAATTTGAAGGGGAACAAAATGGTGGTGTGTTCCAAGACATTTACTGCCATAGATTTGTTGGGTGTCAGCCCTGTGTGTGTGTGTGTGTGTGTGTGTGTGTGTGTGTGTGTAAAACACTATCCCGAACCCTACATTGGTAAGAGCTGCCATCTTGGAATCCACTTGATCCAAAATCCCCCCCCCCCCACTTTATTTTGCATGTGACTTCATGCACCTCACCTGTATCATTTTTCTTTTAGTTTTTTTTTAACTTCTGTGAAATCAACACTTACAAAATGAATGACAAAAGATTTTTGTTGAACAATACCTTTAAATTTTTTAAAAAGAAAATTAGACATACAGCACCGTAAACGGCCATTTCGGCCCACGAGACCGTGCTGCCCCATTTACACCCAATTAGCCTAAAGCCCCAGTATGTTTTGAACGGTGGAAGGAAACCGGAGCCCCCTCCCCAGGGAAAACCCACACAGAGACAGGGAGAACGCACAAATTCCTTACAGACAGCGCGGAATTCGAATCCCGGTCCAGTCCCGATCACTGGAGTGGTAACCACTGCGCCAACTGTACCGCCCGTTCTTGATACTAACTTTAATTTTTTTTTCCAAAAATTTTAGTTCACAAATAGTTTCCCATCTGCCTCACTTTTAATCTCGGTATTCTTTAAAATGCAGTCTTAAACGCGCAAGTGGATCTGCACCTGAATGGGATTTGGCTGAAGAGCTTTGCCACTCTCAATGAAACAAAAAAGTGCATATTATAGATTTTTTTTAAAGTTATTTTTAATCCCAATTTCATGCTTACAATATTTGAATACAAGTGAACACCATTTGTGACATAGTTTGTCAGAAACAAAAGAAGAAAACTTGGAGAAAGAAAACACAGTTGCCTTGTGCCAAACAAAATTTATGTGAAAGAGTCCATTTGTGATCATATTACACTCTGAAGGTCTTTTAAGATTCCTGTGTAAACATTAATATGTTCCATTTCATCTTGATATACACCATTGTAAATGAATAGGATGTTTAGTATTTCAAGCACAATCATTTGTAGCTTGATTGTCATAATATTTTTTATAATAACATGAACTTTAAACATTTAATGTTCACTATTGATTTCTTCAAATGGAATGGCTACAATATTGGCAATTCTTTAGTACCTTGCAATATGTGATGGAAAAAATGTCAAATAATCTCTTTTCCCTTGTCATCTAAACCTCCAGACTCAATATTTTATATTTGCATTATTTAATTGCCAGACATTTTCCTGTTGCTCTCTCTTTGCCAATGAATACTTTTTTCCTTTCTCTCCACCCCAGACTTTCTCCCATTTGCAATTTGTCTCTCCCTAATCTCTCTTTCACTCTCTCTCTCTCTCTCTCTGTAGAATATTATTCCCTTTCCACCCATAATCACAATTTGTCTGAACCATTTTCCCTTATTTACCTCTTCCGCTTTCCATTATATTACTCGTGACCTCTTCTTTCCATTTAAAAAAAAATTCTTAAGACCTCAGAGATTTTCTCTCCCCAGGTCTCTTTTCTTGTTTCTCTCACTCATTTCCTCTGGTCTCACCAGTGGATATAGAGAAAGCCTTGAGGTCCTCAACCTCAGTCCAAGAAATAATGTTTCCTCTCTGTGGGCATAATGTGGGGAGTGGAGCCAATAATTGGGAAGCTGTAGGTGAGAGTAGGAATTACATGGATCCAGGTTAATGATATTTCTGTGGCTTTGTTCTTGTGTTCCCCTGAACACTAATTATCACTGTCCAACACATGAACTTTCGGAACAAGTATTGGATCGGAAAGAAGGGATAATAAATTGGGAGTAATGGTTTACAATGAGCAGGAACCATAACCTTGGCTACTCCAAATTTGTGACACAGATCCATATTGAAGAGAGCGGGAAGCTGGCCAGACATCAGAGAACATCATCCACTGCACATAACAAGATTTTTTTTCAAGATAATGCCGGCTAATTAAAATTGTAAATACACAATATCAGAAATAAATGTTTGAGCAACATTAAGCAAATTAAATCATGAACTAGGTTTGTAACTACATGAGTAAAACTGTAATATCTGGAAAATCCCATGTCCAGGCAGGAGATAATTTTGCCAGGCAGTCATCTATGGAGAGATAATGTGGTAGTTGATCCTATTACCTCCACCGGGAGTCAACTGACATGATGAACAAAAGACTTTAGATCAAAATGTAATTCAATTTAATCTTCATTATAACCCAGATTACTTCAGTATGTAAACATGCAGCTAACTTCCAATAACCATTTCACTGCTCTAACTTGTAACTTCTCACAGATTTGTAAAATTCACAGTTTGAACTGAAAATTATGAGCCATGTGAGATGAATTGGCCGAGGGGCATAGTCTTCTCGGAGTTTTGAACCCAGGGCTCCTTTTCTGATGACTGCATTTTGGAGATTTATCCCTCCCTCCTTCTCTCCCCCTCCATTCTTTCCCTCCACCCCTCTCTTTCCCTCCCTCACTCACTCTTTCTCACCCATCCCTCTCTTCTCCTTTCCCTCCCTTACTCTATCCGTCTATTCCTTCCCTCCCCTCACTCTACCCCTATCTCCCCTTCCTCCCTCACTCTTTCATTCCTCCCTCTGTTCCCCTTCCCTCACTCTTTCCCTCCCTCCTTTCCCTCACTCTTTCCCTCTCTCCCTCTGTTCCCTCACTCTTTCCCTCCCTCCTTCCTTCACCTTTCCCTTGCAATCTTTCCCTCCCTCCTTCTCTCCCTTTTGCACTCATACCCAACATCCCTTCATTTATATGATATTTTGTCCTTTATCTACCCATCTGCTGTTTTGCACTAAAGATTCTCATGACACTGAGGCCATTCATTCAAGCTCAGAGAGAAACTGCAGTCCTTTCCCAAGGCTGTGAGCTCTGTGCTCAAGGTTAGTCCCCAAGAGTCAAGCGCAGACACAGCTCTCTTTCTACATTGACAACTGTTCTTCTTTGCTCTCAGATCTCTCTGAGTTTTCGAGCCTTTCTTTTAAGCAGACAGCCTTTTGCAAAGCTTGGTGGGACACAACTTCTTTGACATCTTCCTTGACTGCCCGGTGTTGTGGAAGAATTCTATATCTCAAACATATGAATTAAAATGAGCTTCTCTCCATGTTTCCTATAACTCTGGCCTCAATGCACCCAAATAGTTGACGTCACACAGATATGAGGCCATTTTCATGTATACTTGTGGAAAGATTGTTGGACCAAATGTTTCAAATTAGTCAATGTTTACAGTGGTGCTTTGTCCTCTTTGTGGGCCAAGATTTAGCCAGCGTTCTATACCCACCTTCTCTAGTTAATAATTAGAGGAAGAAAAATTTAAGCCAGAGTATCAATTACGGGTATACGAGCGTTCCCATGAAACCTATCGTCAGCTGAAATGGCGTAAAGCAAAGACGCTTTCACTACTATTGGAGGCTATTTTCATAAAGGCGAAAACCCATTTGAATATTTTCTTCATAAAAGCAACTTGGTAATTTGAGAATTCTTTTTTTTTCTTTTTGGAGAGCGCGAACGCAGTCCCCCACTACCACAAATTTTGCAGTCGAGTATCCCGCATTTGGGGACATCGCAGGCGTCAGCACACCCGAAGTGCAATGGGATAGCCTCGTCCTGGGAGATCGGCCATCATGACCACCGATTCTTTCTATGATTATGTATGATAATTGGGCTGTAAGATGAGATCAGAGTGATCGGCATGGTTTAGCTATATCTGTAGGTTTTTTTTTAAGTTTTTTTTAATTCAGATTTGTTTTTTCTTCTTTTTTGGGTTTTTTTCTCTTTTTTCATATATTGTTATTAATTATATCTTTTTTTTAGAGAGTTCACACCCTAAACTGATCAAAATTTTCTTTTAATGATATATTTTTATTCTGTAATATTATTGTTTAATATCTGTAAGGTAAAACATCATGAGATGGGAATGTGTAGGGAGTTACCCTGTACAGGGCAGTAACAAGAAGGGGAGGTGTCCTTGTACTCCTGTTAGGTAAAACATCATGAGATGGGAATGTACAGGGCTGTAACAAGATGTGAATGCATCCTTGTACTTACAAGATAAGAGAGACATTGATGGATTGAGAGGCAGGAAGCTAGCAGGGAAAGGATAGCAACAGTTTTAGTCATTGGACAAGTAATGATATGATGATGTTCTAAGCACATATCCAAGGGTATAAAAAATCACCATTTTGCTGATAACGGCAGAATGCATTCTCCGACTAACATGTTTAGTCGCAAGTGTTACAATCCGGTAATAAAGAACAAAGAACCCTGATTTCGACTCAGCCTGGTGTTTGTCTCACTCATTCATGAACAAAGCAGACCTAACATATCTCTGTATTAATTCATTACTTACTATGTATTTTTTATATCTCTTTGAACTGTATGTGTTTATAAATTATAATAATAATAAAAAGATTGAAAAAGAAAGAAAAGAAAGAAAGAGAATTCATAAAATGAGGTACACCTGTCTATTTGAAGTAGTCAATTGCAGTTAATGAATTGAGGGAACACCAAGATCAGATCCTTTGCTTACTTTAGGTCATTTTTAGCAATGAACTTGTTTCACCTATTTGCTTGGATTTAGCCAATAACTATCCATCTGCTCTTCCCTTCCTACTCCTATCAGAGAACTACCCTCCACCCTCTCCCCCTATCATTTCTCAGTCCACCCTCCCATCCATACCCATCTATAACGTGTTGCCTTGTGCTCCATCCCCTGCCCTTCCTTCCTCCTCTCCTCTTCCCCCCCCCAACTTTTTTATTCAGATCCCACCCATTTTTTTCTCTCATACGATGAGGGACCCAGGCCTGAGATGCTGGTTACCCTTTCCTTCCTATCGACTCTGCGTGGCCTGCTGAGCTTCTCTAGCACATTTGTGCCTTGCACTCAGATTTCCAATTTATTGTCAGAGAACATACAGGACATCACATACAACCCTGGGATTCCTTTTTTATGCCCGCACCTCCACAAACTCTGAGGAAGTAGAGGCGCTGACGTGCTTTCTTCACGATACCATTAGTATGTTGGGTCCAGGAAAGATCCTCCAAGATGGTGACTCCCATGAGCTTAAATTTTCTCACCCTCTCCACCTCTGATCTCCCAGAGATCACTGGATTGTATACATCTAGCTTTCCTTTCCATAGTCTTGGTGACCGTGAGTGCAAGGTTGTTATTGTTCCACCATTCATCCAAGTTTGGCTCAATCCTAACATCTGAACATTTTCTTGAGAGTTTTAATAATGATTAACTACACCTAAAAGGCCAACTGAAAAGTTATATCGACTAGGCTGTGGTTGTGTATTCAGGCAACAAAACAACACAAATTGGATGGATAGCAAGCAATTTCATTTATAAATTGCCTTCAGTTCTTCATGATAGATTTATTTTTGTGTGAGTCACTCATTAGCAGAATTTGGATATTGCAGATCAGAATTTTTTTGGAAGCATTTACAAATTGTCCAACACATAGTCTTCTCGGAGTTTTGAACCCAGGGCTCCTTTTCTGATGACTGCATTTTGGAGATTTATCCCTCCCTCCTTCTCTCCCCCTCCATTCTTTCCCTCCACCCCTCTCTTTCCCTCCCTCACTCACTCTTTCTCACCCATCCCTCTCTTCTCCTTTCCCTCCCTTTCTCTATCCGTCTATTCCTTCCCTCCCCTCACTCTACTCCTAACTCCCCTTCCTCCCTCACTCTTTCCTTCCTCCCTCTGTTCCCCTTCCCTCACTCTTTCCCTCCCTCCTTTCCCTCACTCCCTCTGTTCCCTCATTTGGTGTACAAGGTAGCTACTGTAAAGTTAAATCCTCATTCCATCTTGTGCTTTTCATATGCGCAAAGTCGAGTGCCAAACAGTTAATCGATTTGCTATTGCTCATTTAGTTCAGTGTTACAGACTTGTAGCTCTTAATTCTTTTCCAATATTAATGGATACAGCATACAGTACACCCAGTGGCAGCATATTGAAAAAGTAATTTGTGTGCTGGAATAGAACTTGTGGCCTTAACTCTTCCAGTCCAGTTGCCCATAGTACAAATGAGGTACCTTTGTTGATAGCTGTAGAGATTCTCCATTCTATGAACCTGCAACCCTCTGTGCTGACTCCACATGGAGAGGTCATGGATTCATCAGCTGAGGGAGAACGATAGATGAGAGGGCGACACAGTTCGTGAAGTGGTTATCGCAGCCCTATTACAGCCCCAGCACCCCAGGTTCGAATCTGGCACTGTCTGTAAGGAGTTTGAATGTTCTGCCCAAGTCTGCGTGGGTTTCCACCCTCCTTTCAAAGATGCACTGGGGGTTGTAGGCTAATTGAGATATTTGGGTGGCATGGATTCCTTTTAGACCTGTTATCTATGTCTAAAAAATAATCAACAGGAAACTTTCATGCTGAGTTCACTTGTGGTCAAATTTGTTAATGGAGAGAGGTGCATAATTATGACTTAAATAGCTTCATTTGGCGTACAAGGTAGCTACTGTAAAGTTAAATCCTCATTCCATCTTGTGCTTTTCATATGCGCAAAGTCGAGTGCCAAACGGTTAATCCAGAATCTTCTTCACGTTGCTTAATGGAAACTAGCTTTTATTTGTCATGCAAGAACATGTATTGTAGTGTGTTTGGAATGTGATGATGTAATTAAATCTGCAAAGATTGAAGCCATTTTGAGGAAAGGTTTGCAACGTGCCAGATCCCGAGCTGTATTTTAAATCACTCACACAGTCCTCCTCGTTGCCAGGATGGGCTACTTCAACTTTGATTAACGCTGAAACTGCCAAGCCAGTTTTCATTGTAGAACTCTAACTTGAAGTGCAACGAAGAACTACTCACTTTACACTGTGTGGCTCAGTACGACAACACCATCTCAAGTTTGCTGATGGCACCACAGTAGTAGGGTTGAATAAAATGGAGTGATGAGTCAGCGTACAGGAGGTAGATTAAAACTTGGCTGAAAGGTCCACCAACAACAGTCTCACACTCAATGTCAGCAAAACCAAGGAGCTGATTGTTGACTTCAGGAAGAGAAGGCCAGAGGTGTATGATCATTGGGGGATCAGAGGTGAAGAGGGTGAGCAAATTTAAGTTCTTGGGAGTCACTATCTCATAGGATCTTTCCTGGACCTAACGCACAAATGGCATCATGAAGAATGCACGTCAGCCCTTCGACTTCCTCAGAAGTTTGCAGAAGTTTGCTATGACATCGGGAAACCCTGGCAAATTTCTACAGAGGTGTGGTGGGAAGTGAGCTGACTGGCTGCATTATGGTCTGGTACGGGGTCACCAATACCCCTGAGCATAAAGCCCCTCAAAAGGTAGTGGACACAGCTCAGGACATCACAGGCAAAACCCATCCCAGCATTGAAAGCATCTACAGGGAACGCTGCTGATAGAGAACCATAGCCATCATCAAGGATCCACACCAGCCAGGACGCACTCTGCTCTCGCTGGTGCCATCAGGAAAGAGGTGTCAGTGCCACAAGACTCACACCGCCAGGTTCAGGAACAGCTGCTCCCCCTCCAGCATCAAACTCCTCATCGACAAACTCAATCAGGGACTTATTTCAGGACCCTTACTTTTGCACACCATTTTTTTTCCCATTTCTGTATTGCGCAGTCAGTTCATTTACATTTATTTGTGTACACGTCTATTTTGTGTACAGTTCTTCACCACTAATAAGTGGTAGTTCTGCCTTGTCTATAGGGAAAAGAATCTCAGGGTTGTATGTGGTGGCATGTATGTTCTCTGACGGTAAATCTAAACCTGAATCTGAGCGTATCCTCGGGGTCCAGTCGCCCGGTCAACTGCCCAATGAGGGAGCCAACGGGGGACTTTTATTTGTGATTCCGTGACCACGGGGTCTGCACCCAAGATAGCAGCGCCCGTTAATCGGCAGCAGCCGTGCAGGGGCTGCAGACTCTGGGGAAGTGGAGGACTGGAGTAGGGCACTAGAAAACCAGAAGACAAACCCCCCCCCCACCCCGTCAGAGAAGCAGAAGACTGTGAACACGGAGGTGGACCAGTGAGGGGCCTCTGTGGTGCCTTGGGGTGGGGAACCCATGGAAGCTGCAGGCTGCTAGGGATGGGTTCGAACTGGCCAGAGGGGTACCAGCTATCAGGTTCGGGATGCGAGGAAGTGCTGAGAGTGCCAAAGGGTCTCTGACCATGCCAGGCGTTCGGATCTCGAGCTCTGGTTGCCAGTGGTTTGGACTGGCTCTGGGTGGCTGCAGAAGCGCTGGAGGCAAAACTACGAACATTTGGAGTGATTCTCTCTTGCTTCTCTATCTCTGACTATAAGAGGCGCCTAGGCAATTCCTTCCTACAGCAAATCTGTCTACCTTGCAGCAGGATAAAGGGGATTTCATGCAATACGTGACTGTTATCACGATGTCAGTAAAATTAATCTTGAATCTTGGACCCAGTGAATAGTCAACTGTGCCAAGAGATCATCTTTTGGTTTGGAACTGCAATCCAGGTCAGCTAAAATATTTAATCCTATTATTTGAGCCATACTCGATAATCAAGTTGTAATCATGGGTCATGGCTAAGCATTTTTTTTTTCTGTTCTTCCCCAAAGGGAACAATTTTTTGTAGCTAAAGCTCAGCATTTGTAATGAACCTTCATTGATTTGATGCATTCCTCCAAAGGTTTTGCTGCAGACTGAATATTTATGAATGTCAACTAACTAATATGTGTAACGAGCATTATTGATGGCTGTTTTAAAGCTGAGGCATTGTGATGATACGACCACCAATCTACTTCAAGGGGCGACCTCTGTACTTGCAGGAAGACCACCTAAGAGGCTGACTCCACCTGGCTGGCCCCTCCTGTCAATCAACCGACCTGTATATAAACCCGAGCCGGCCCCTCCTGGGTCAGTCACTCATGAAGCCATCAGGACAGAAACTGGTGTAGAGACTTAATGGATGAAAGCTTGTTGTACAGTCTTTGCTTTGTGTTTGGCTGCTGCCCCACAGCGCACCCCACCAAATAGCACTGTTTTTGTGCGTTGTTGCAAGAATGCTTACATGGTATTGCAGAAAGTTCCTAAGTCTGTTTGTCTCTGCAGAAAGCCACTTTAAGGAATGTTGTGGAAGCACAGTAGCTGTAATTTGATAAAGTTAATGCAATTTGTTTTGATTACTGTTTTTCATTAGCTTTAATGCAAGCACTGAGAAAATATCCACCAGAATCCTTGTGTGGAATAGAGGTTCAGTGGGGACTATCACCTTTTTTTGAATATTTTACTTTTGATTTTCCAAGACTCTCACAACCCAGAACAACAATACAGTCTCTCTCAACAATGATGTGTTACATTCAGAGCCCCTTCCCTGCCCACCCCTCTCCTTTACCTCCCATAGCCTTATGTCACAAGGAAAAGATTATTTAAATTAAACATACATTAAAAAAAAGCATCTATGGAGTCACCAACCCTAGAAGGAACCAAATATAAACTCAAAGTAACGTAAAATAAAATGAAAAAGATATGAAATGAGAGAACATCGTCTGCGTCATGACCCACTTCATTTATCTCAGTCAAACCTTTCTTTTGTTTAGAAGGGGTGTAACTATATCTGTTGTAGATAAGGCTGCCACACCCCCACAAATGTGTCTGATTTCCTCCTTAAATTAAATGTAATTTTCTCCAGGGGAATTCAGCTCCGCATTTCCATATTCCATCGTGTAATATTTAGTTTGGAGTCAGACTTCCACATGATCATTATACACCTCCTGGCTACTGCCAAGATGACCTTCACAAGCTGAATTTGGAACTTGGACAGTTTAAAACTCACACCCACAATATTTCCCTGAAGGTACAATTTCCTGTGGAAAATCTCCTTTGTATTCTTTTTCAGAATTCCCCCCATGTCCTCCCAGAAGGATCTCCCGTTTGTACACAGCCAGGTTGAATGGAGAAAGGTTCCAGTCTCCGCGCCCCACCTAGAACACATCTCAGAGATTTCTGGTTTGGATTTATGTAAATTTTGTGGTGTGAGATACAGTTGATGCAAGAAATTATATTGCACCAACCTGAACCTGGCATTAATGACTGCTTTCATGCTGTCCCCACACAGGTCTACTCAGTACCGCTCATGCATTGTTGTGCCCCAAGTCGTCCCCCACCTTCCCTCGCCTTATGTCACCCCAGCTTTGGGCCCTCACATCATTGAAATAAACTTCCCCTTTTCAAATTAGAATCTCCACATCACTACACATGGTGAGGCTATAGATGGTCCCAAAATTATCCCTTAAAAATGATCTGAGCAGAAGAAAGTTTTATTTGACAAATCAGCTGTTCAAATGCCAAGTTGCCCCCGTTCATAACAAATCCTCAATACACCTGATCCCCTTCCGGCACAAGGTGTTCAGGATCTTATTATCCAGAGTCATAGGGTATTAATTTGTTCTGGGACAAGGGAATATTAGCAGATAATCCAATTTTTGCCTGATACAATGATTTTTTTTTTCCATGTCTGCATTACATGATTTAATGTGGATTATCTGTTTCCCTCAATATCAACTTGTATGTTAACTCTCCTGCTATCTTTTCTCCTACCGTATCATCCAATTTGTTCCCTGGAGAGAGTACCACCTCCCTCAGAGAGAGAAGTGATAAACCTCAAGTGGGCCACCCAATAGTATTCTTTGAAATCTGGTAATTTCAGTTCATAACCCCAGGTCAATTTTTCCATGAAGACCCTAGCCACCTTATCATTCCACAAGAAATTCCTGACACATCCATTGAGCACCTTAAAGAAGCTTTGGGGCAATGGGAAGGGCAAAAACTGAAATAGATAATGCAGTCTTGGCATCACTTTAATTTTAGCACAATTAACCCTGTTCTCCAAAGTTCCGGGCAAGGTTTTCCATCTATCCAAATCTTCCTCAATCTTCCAGAACAAAGGGAGATAATTGAGTTTATATGTTAATCAATTCCTTGTCTACTTTTATCCCCAAATATTTAATGCCCCTTTGAAGCCTTTTAAACTGGCTCCCATGTTGGTATTGCCTATAATTCCCCCTTTGTCAAGGGCATGATTTTATTTTTATTCAAATTTATCTTGTACCAAGAGATCTTGCCATAATCTTCCAGTGTGGTCCTCAGCCTGGCCAAACCCCCCACCACCTCACACAGGTCAGTTAAATATATGAGCACATTATCTGCAAATAAATTGATTTTGTCCTCCTCCTGGCTCACCTTGAACTGCTTTATTCCTGGATCCTGTCAAATGACTTTTTTCCAGTGGTTCAATAGCTAATATAAACAATGCTGAGGACAGTGGGCAACCCTGCCTACTGGATCTACCCAGCTGGAACATTGGAGACATCTGCCCGTTTGTTATAATTTTAGCCTGGGTTTATGGTAGAGCATTTTTACTCAATTAACAAATGGTTGTCCCAATCCAAATATCTCCAGTACTTTGAACAAAAGACCCACTCCAGTCTATCAAAGGCCTTCTCTACGTCCAATGCCACAGCCACTCCCAAGTGTGTCAGATGCACTATATTGAGTAATCAACATATGTTTTGTCTCTTTTGTACAAATCCATCTTGGTCTGGGTTTGGGGATCAATGCCTTCACAGGCCCTTTGCCCCGACTTATTCTTGCCAATCTAATTAGTGTTCTGGTTCAGTTCTAGCTGCCTGCGTTTGGTCCATATCCTACTAAGCCATTCCTATCCACATATGTGTCCAAATGCCTTTTGAATGTTGTAATAATGTTACAAATGTTCATTTTTTTTCTCACACTGGCTCTCCTGATAGGAGCTGAGAGTGAAACTGATGACTTGTCCACGTAAATGAGGGATGTCGTTACAGACACAACCCAGAAATGATCTGCTCGATGTAAAAAAATCTTGAAGAAATGGTTACCTCAGGCACTACTTAGCTTAGAAGAAAGAAGAGTGTACCAGCAGTTGCTGCCGTCAAGGGTAAATTACAGGGGAGATTGTCCCTCCCACTTAATGCACAATTTAGCTGATTTCCTTTAAAAGCTGAAGCCAGTTAATTATCAGACCTTTAATATCACAACTTTTTGCATGGTAAGGAAGTTAACAATTATGGGAGAAAGGAAGGTAGATGGATCTGTGTCCATGACCACATCAGCCATGATCTCACTGTAAGGTTGAGTAGCTTGACAGATTAGAAGGCCTCTTCCTGCTCCTATTTTGTGTCCTCGTGTTATTACATTACATCACAGTGAGCTGCTCAATAAAATAGGCTAATTAAGCGTACGGAAAGACTCTGAGAGGAGGCATAGTTGAATGAAACACGATAGGTTGCAGACACTGATTGTATTTAATTTAGACATACAGCACGGTAACAGGCCATTTCGGCCCATGAGTCCATGCTGCCCAATTTACACCCAATTAACCAAACCCCCCCCCCCAGTATGTCTTGAATGGAGGGAGGAAACCAGAGACCGCAGGGAAAATCCACACAGACATGGGAAGAATGTACAAATTCTTTACAGACAGCATGGGATTTGAACCCAGGTCCCAATCGCTGGCACTGTAGAGGCATTGCGCTAACCACACTGCTCCCAAATTGTTAGTAATCACACTGAAATGCTTGAGGAACTCTTCCGGTCTCGCAGCATCTTTGTCAGATTCCTTTCCCCCAGACACATCATGGAGGATGCGTTGACTGAAAACAATAAACTTTTTTTCAGAAGGTTTGCTTCCTGTAAGAAAATTGGTTTATGATAAATAACTTCAAGATGAACCCAAAGATAATTTCAGATTTGCTGCATCAGGTAGGAAGTGGAAGAAACTTTTTGTTGAATTTAGCATGTTTAATCGCATAACGATGCTGACACATTGTGTCGGTTCAACTGACCTGAAAAGGTTTTGCCACTAATTTTCATTTGTACTCAGCATCTGATGCCTCTCTTGTCAGTGTCCAACAATAGTCGGCCGGCACTGATGGATTCCAGTTGCCCTGATACTGCTTTTGCACAGTCATCATGTCCTGGGGAAACCTTTCGCCATGTCCATCACTGACTGCACCAAGATCAGCAGGGAAGAAGTCCCAGTGTGAAGGCAGAAAATGAATATTCAATGGCACTTTGCACTTCATGGCTTTGCATGCTCGAAGTAGACTTAAAATATGACAGGAAATCACCAAAAAAAAATAAGAAAACTATACATGATTGGAAAATGTTAAGATGATTTTTGTGATCAGAAGCCCAAAATCCTTAAAATACACACAAGGGTGTTCAGGAAGCAAGATATTTGTTGTCCAGTGAAACAACCCTCCTCAAGTTTGGGCGTGATTGCTTCAGGTACAGAATTCTCACAGAGAGCATGCAAGACATCGAAGTTAAATTCAAGCTTATTGCCATGTTGTTCCTGGTGCAGTGAAAGGGTTCATCTGCAAGTAATCCAGCAAAATAGCTTTAATGTGTATCCAATTGCTCAAAATAGCCTAGCAAAATCACAGATACAGATTATGGAGTTACAATGAGAAATGTGGACATACCTTCATAAATATGCAAAGGTCAATTAGTGCATGGCAGGAGCCAAGTGAGAGACTGTGAAGTTTGTTTAGAAGTCAATTGGCTGTCTTTAAGACTGTTGGTATGTGATCTCACACTCTGGGGCCCTCTGCCTAATGGGAGAAGAGAGTGTGCCTGAGATGTGATGGGACTTGCAATTTGCTGGCTGTCTTTCCTGAGGACCTGGGTGGTGTTGAGAAGGTTTGTTCTGAGTGGCATTTCCCACCACCTTCAGCTTCCTCCATTTTGGCGCAGAGGAGCTCCCATCCCACACTTGGATGCATCCGACCAGGATGCTTTCGATGGTGCCGTTGTTGAGGAATGCAGGGGACTTACCGAAATTGTTGATGATGCCTCAGACCCAGGACGTGATCGGGGGATCTTTTAGCAGGAAGTAAAGTTTATTCCTGCTACATGGTTCAAACGGGTGGTCCAATTAATGTCAAGCTTCATACAAAGTCATGCCCCATAGTTCAGTGCTGTGTTGATTCAAGGTCCAAAATACACATTTATAATATGGACATATAGGACAGTAACAGCCCGCGAGTCTACGCCACCCAATTGACCTCCAACTCCAGTACATTTTGAGTAGCGAGAGGAAGCCGAAGCGCCCGAAAGAAACCCACACTTCTGCATGGAGAATGTACAGATAGCACCAGATTCAAACCCGGGACACTGGTGTTGCACCAACCATGTCTTGGATGTAGTATTGTGTTGTATATTTTCTTGTTCAAAGAACGATCCGAGAAAAAGTCAACGACAAGAGTTTATTTTAAAAGTTTGAATGTGGAAGTGTCAGATCAGGTCGTTTGTCCAGTTTTTAGTGGGCAGAAAAAGAAAATGGGGAAATTATTCATAATCTCCGACGGACATAGGGTTAAGGCTATAGAAGAATGATCTGGTTTCAGACACCGTAATTGTAGGAATGCATCTTCAGCACTACATCCGATGGTAGTTCTTGTGGTTCCCGTTGTAATGAGCAGACTATATGTCGTGGCTTGGATTTAACCTAGGTGGTGCTTAGAACTGTTCTTCTACGATGTCTTTGCAATTATGTTGTATACCTTAGTCAATAAAAGTAAATATCCCCAATACCTTCAGAACCACTTTATCTCCAGTCCTGCTGTCTTCATGAATTTCAATTTTAATTTTGACATACAGCACAGTAAAAGCCCCATGAGCCCATGGGCTGCCCAATTACACCCAACTGACCTACATCCCCGGTATGTTTTTTTTGAACGGTGGGAGGAGACCAGAGCACCCATGAGGAAACCCACGCAGACACGGGAAGAACATACAAACACCTTACAGACGGCATGGAATTCGAACCCTGGTCCTGGTCACTGGCGCTGACTGTACCGTTTCCATTTTTGTTTTATTTTCTGTGCGAGATAAAATTAAGCAGTTTTCTGCAATCATGAAGAATTTAATCTTCTAGATAGATTTGCTATGTGTAAAGGTTCCATTATTGTCACGTAATACTACATTTAGAATATAACATTCATGAAATTCTTCAACTTCGTCTACCATAAGGAAGACAGAGAGTTGCCACTTTGTCCAGAGGCCCTCACAGAAATTAGGTCCCAGCGAGGAATGAACTTGCGACCCCTGATTTACAAGACCAGTGCTCTTGGAGCCTCAAAGGTAATTGCGTACGATGATGAGACTTTGTCTCGACAGGAACTGTAGGATGGTCATGAACAGATGAGTCTGCAGCAGGTACATGGGTGAGAATGAAGTCAATGATGTTGGGCCCTCAAGTTCTTGTATCAGTTGCAGACCAGTCTGGCACTTCAGGACTCAGTCAGCTCAGTACCATGACCAAGGCGGTCATTGTAATGAACATTGAAGTCTCTCTGCTAGAGTATATTCTGTATCCTTGCTAATTCTTCTTTCAAACGTTGACCCCATGTGGAGGAGCGCTGATGTTTTAACAGAGAGCAGATAGTAGGTGGCCTGTCACAGGTTTCCTTGCTCGTCTTTGATCTGATGCCAGAACACTTCGTGGGACTGGAGTCAGGGCTGAGTATATCCAGGACCATGTCCTCCTGACTCTTCACCACCATGGGTGGCTCTGCCCTATGGGACAGGACGTGCTCAGGTCACAATGGTGGACTTTGGAATATTGACTAGAGGGTATCAGATGAGTCTGCCCAAGGTTCCCAGATGTTTTTTGAGGGCACTTCAGGGTTGACAAGGTGCATTTGCCATCGCCGTGGCTGGTGCTGAGTGGACAGTGTGGTTTCATTGTTGTACTTTGATACAAGAGCATGATTTTCTTGACCAGTTCAGAGGGCATTAAGAGTTGATCATGTTGCTATGACCTTGCAGTTGCATACAAGCAAGGGAAGCAGATTGCTTTCTCTCATAACAACTTGACTTTTTTATGGGCTCCATTAACTAATATTTTGTTAATGATTCATATAATTTACTGGATTTAAATTCCTACGGTGGAATCTTATCTTGTCTCCCTGGATCATAAATTGTAGAGGAATCCGTCTTTCCAATTACAGAAACCTTCTTGCTGTGCTTCTTGGATGTCACTTAGAATTTCCTTCTCGTGTGTCAGGCTAAGGGTAACAGCGCAGTCTTTGGGCAGGTTGTCAGAAGCAGATGTCTGGATGGGACCTTCTGAGAATCCCAAAGGGATCGTGAAATTTAACTTCAACCAATTGAAAGGCTTTTTTTTATATGGCAGCAGCACAAGGATGGATAATCTAACGATCTCTGGGGAAAATTGGTGTTGCAGCTCAGTGGAAACAATTATAAAGTTATTGCCCCTGCAAAAGTTTTTATATATGACCTTAGAAGTAATTTCTCATCTTGTGATTCTGTATACGTAAAAAGTTTGATAAACGACAATGACGTTTACAATTACTTCACTACAAAGGTACAATAGGAGGTTTTAATTTACCATGATTTTTTAATTGCATTTAGTCTGCTGTAAGGCAGACGAAGATTTACAGACAAACCATCGGTTCCCTGATTTCCAGACCCAAACCTCCAACACAATCACAAAACATTCAGCACCTGAGGCTCTTTGGGAGCCCCTCCCACCCTAGGCACCCTCTCGCAGTTTCAGTACCTGGTATCTCCTTCAGCCATCTCCAGCAGCCTGGTGTGAGTCCTTTGACTGCAAGTTGCCAGCAGCTGACGGCTTGTGTGGGTTCCTCGCCTTGAGTCACCAACAACCGTCTGTGTATTCTTCAGCTGCAGAGCCCCTCAGTGCTCCTCCGGCGTGGTCATCTCCTCTGCTTCTCCTTCTCAAACGGGGTGCCCTGCTCCCCGGAGTCTGCAAACCCCTGACAGCATAGGCGCCACCATCTTGGGCCCAGACCCTGTGATCGCAGGATTTTAAAGCCTGATTGGAGTCATCAGTAGGACTGGGTGGTAGAACCCTGTGGAGCAGAGTGCTGTGTTTCCGCTCCCTGCTCTCCCCCAGGTCCACACCAGCAGCAGAGCTGCCGTTACTGCAGGACCACCATATTCGCCATATAATGTCGCTAATACTTTGCAGAAATATAAGAGCAAAACTTTCATGCAGCTTGGTTGTGAGACTTAATATCAAATGTCTTTGCTTCCCTTAATATTATGCATTCATCTTTGACTTTACTAACTGCAGCAATCTCGATCATTACTTAAGTAGTAAAAGCAATGAACCTGAACTAGAATCCAGGCATTAAACAATCATTACAAATATCCTGTGCTTATACTTAAACATAATACCAGTAGGAAATTGCATTTGCAGCAAATACTGGGATAGTTCTGCATGAATAAACTCCAGTGAACTTTCATTCCTGTTTTTAAATTGGCATCTAAATGTATGACTTTGAATTTCCTCTCCTGGCAATATCAAGCTGCATTTTGCTAAACATAAATCAAATGATTTTGCAAAATGATATTTAATGGGATTTACTATGTACCATATGCAGTAATGTTAAATGCATCTTGAGAAATGCTTGAAGTTAAACTCAAGATTGAAACAAAATAGAGTAAAAGCTTGCTCAAGTGAAGAGAGCCCCCTGCTATTAACTTTGTGTAAATGGAGTGGGGCAGAAGGAATGTTACTTTAAAGCAGACATCCCAAATCTATCCAGATAAGGTCGGAATTTGTTGACTTTATATACATGTATATAATATTTTTGATGCCTTTTCTGTCTTCACCCAGTGCAGTGGAGGGGGATCTGAGTTTGAAGTTTTATCTTGAGATATATTCATATGTGATATTGTATTTTCAGTTTTGTTCCCTTTTCTTCATTGTACTGTATTTATTATAAAAACCCCAAAAAAGTGGATAAAGAAAGGAATTTGTTGATTTTCGCAAAACAAGATACACACTTACTTGGTGGAGTTAAAAGAGCGCCCAGGGTCAGATTAAGGCCAAAGCACATCCCAACAATGGTTCGTCCTCGACCCTTCCATTGTCTAACTGACGAGATATTAAGACTCAAGAGGCGGTGAATGTGAAATAATACATTAAAAATTCCATTTTCTTGCTGGCCAGACCAGCACAACTCCGATTATCTGAAATAGGATTGTCTGAAATCCTCACTTATCCAAGTTTTTTTTGGACCTGGGAGTGACGTCTGTTCAACTCCGAAAATGTTTTTTGGATAATTGAGGATTTCAGAAATCCTAATTTATCTGAAAAATTTTGAAGCCAAAATTACGTCATTTCGCCTCCGAAAAACAATTGGATAATTGAATACATCCAAAGCAATCAGAAATCTTCATCTATCCAAAATTATTTTTGGAGCCGAACTGATGTCACAGGTGGAAAAAATTTTGGAATTTTAGGAAAAACCTCCGAGGAGAATTTCGAATTTTTAGTGTTGGATTTATCTTATTTTGTTCAGGTTTTTTTTTTGGCAAGAATTAAACATTATTTCATGCTTAAAAAACCTTCCCTTGTTGTTTGTTGTTGTTTAAACACTGTTACTAGTGATTTTCTGTTGCTACTAGGCTGTTTAAAAATAATGACCAGTTCTCGGAAAATATCATTTAATCAAAATAGGTCCGGGCCCGACCATTATGGATAATTGGAGTTGCACTGTATTTTTTTTCCATTTATTGTGGGGGACCCTTTTTGTGGGGCCCTAGTTCAGCTGCATCTCGGGCACCCCTTTCCCTTGGTGCCCTAAGCACGTGCTTATTTTGCTTAATGGTTAATCCTGATCTGGGAGTTCCGGCTTCACAATGGGACAGATTCAATCCTGTCCTCTGGAGCTGTCAGCATGGAGCTTGTATATTTTCCTTGTGACATCCAGGTTCTCAACTTTCTTCCCACCTCCTAAAGAACTGTAGTCACTCGATTTCAGATTTATTTGTTGTCAGAGATAATGACATCACATACAATACTGAGATTCGTTTTCCTATGGGCAAGGCAGAAAAACTGTACATGATGTACACATGTAAACAAATAAAGAAATGTAAATAAACTGCGCAGTACTGTGAGAAAAAAATGATTAAAGTGCAAAAATAAGAGTCCTTAAATGAGTCCTTGATTGAGTTTGTTGAGGAGTCTGATGGTGGAAGGGAAGCAGCTGTTCCTGAACTGGTGGTGTGAGTCTGTGGCACCTCTACTTCTTTCCTGATGGTAGCAGTGAGAACAGAGGGTGTGCTGGGTCCTTGATGGTTGCTGCTGCTCTCTGTCGCCAGTGTTCCCTGTCGATATTCTCAATAGTGGGGAAGGGTTTGCTTTTGATGTCCTGGGCAGTCTCCACAACCTTTACGCTCGGGGTATTGGTGTCCCCACACCAGACCATGATGCAGCCAATCAGCATACTTTCCACGACACATCTGTAGAAATTTGTTGCTGTTTCCGATGTCGTACCAACTCTCTGCATGCTCCTGAGGAAGTAGAGGCGCTGCCGTGCTTACTTCATATGGCTCAGAAGAGGAGGTGAGAATTGATTCCTGACTGGAATTTCCTTGGTTACTCTCTCTCTCCCCCAGTTTACTGGCAAAGTCTGTGTGATGGTTTCTTCATTGTAATTCCCATAATTAGATACCACATGGTTTTGGTGATATTGAGTTCAAGGTTGTTGTTGGTGCAACATTGGGCCAAGTTTTCACTTGGTTCATTGGCCAATGTAACTTGGTGCCAGAGAGCAGATGAGTCGTGGAATCTGGAGGGGAGGTTTTGGGCATGTGTGGAGAATAAAGTGGGATTAATATCAATTGATGCTTAACAGTCGGTGTGGATTCGCTAGGCTGAAGGCACTGATTCCAAAGAAACTTAATCAATAAAATCAGTTCTAAAATTTCTGTGGTGCAAAATTCTCCCTTTTCTTACCATGTGGAAATAAATAGTTCCACCCTTGGTATCAATGGCCAAATCCTAGAAATTTTTGCTGCTCTCTAAAAATCCTCAGATGCCCATTTAATCCTCAAAACTGCAGCCTTTTCAGTCCTCTGCAAACTTCCTGTCCTTTAGTCTCTTTTCAAGGGCTGGCCAGTGGTTTGTGTACTTTGCTGAACAGCTGAGAAGCCTTTAAGTGTTTCAGGTAACAACTTAAACTCCCTGGGCAAATAGGCAAACTGGTCATTGGAGCTGACTTGAACAAGTGCTCCCATTTCTGACGAAGCAAGTGCTGGCTCCATCAACTAGATGAGTGTTCGGGAACGAGAAAACAATGCTCTATCAATACAATGGAATGGCCTGTTTGATCAGAATAACACCTTCCTCAAAAACATTTGTTACTTCATGATACCAGAAGCATGGTATTACAGCGCCAGTAAAACTAGTGCCCACCTTCTGCATCAGATAGTTGCGGACATACAGCCGCACGTCCTTCTTGGCCTGATAGAAGCGCCCGTTGCTGTGCTTGTACATCTGCAGGTTCAGGTGGACCCCTCCAGCCCCACATACTGCAGAGGCACGAGCAGGTGTTGCTGTTGCAGCTGTGAGTGCATGCCAAACTCGCCCAGCCCCGTCTGGAGCACCCAGCCGCTCGGCATGAAGCTCTGCGTGGTGCTGGCAAACAGCCACTGCTGCTCCTTGCCGTGGCAGAACTGCAGGGTGGCAATGTTTGCCTCTGTCTCGCCGCTCTCCTGAAAGAGACCCGCCAGGTGATCCTTCCCCCTTCACCAGGGTGTGCTGCCCCTGGGTCTGGCTCGTCACGCCCTCCAGAAATGCGGGAGTGCCGAACTGAAGCATGAGCACGCGGCCCATCGACGCCATCCTCATCCACTGGACAGCAGTAGAAGAAAAGCAGAAAGTTACAGAGTGGGATCCACAGGCGTGTCGAGAAGAGGTGGCGATGTGCGCGCTGTGCCGCTCTCCACCAGTGCATGGGATGCAGTGTACCGACCGCTGGGGTGCCAGGCACCTTTTCAAAGTCCCGTGACAGCAGTTCTCGGTGGTCTCTGCTGAAGCTGCCTTCCAGGCTCTGTCAGCCGGGTACACCAAGTATTTAATTTATAGCTTCAATTGGTTCCCTCTGTCATCTTGATCCAAAAAAAAAACGTATTTTGAGGGCAAAACGCATATCAATAATCTGTCAAACTCATCCGTCCATCTATCTTTCAAAATTTGCAAAGTTTGGGGTCCACAGACACCCACGCTATAAGCGATTCCACAGATTAAAGAATCGCGATCTAACGAAGTTTCAGTGTATTACAGCTCCAGTGACCCAGGTTCCAAAATTCTGCTGTCTGTAAGGAGATTTCACATTCTCCCTGTGACCTGCATAGGTTTCCATTGGGTGCTCTAGTTTCCTCCCATCCTCAAGTAAACGTACAGAGCTATAGGCTAATTGGGTATAATTGGGCGGCATGCGCCTCAATGGCTGGAATCGGCTTCTACAGAGCTCAACTTAGCAAACTTGCAGAACCTACCGTGTATTCGTGTATGCAAGTCAAATTTTGTGGACCAATTTTTATTATAAAATTTACGGGCTTGACTATTACACCATACTACTTTTGACCATGGTACCTGCGCGTTCAGGGCCTTCGGAGCTCGGATGGGAGGCCAGGCAGGACTAGGTGGTAAGCCCGAGTTTGGGGTGTCAGGAGCTCAAGTGGGTGGGCGGCCAGGGACAAAAATTGGTGGGGTGGGGGGTCAACTTTTACATGCAATATATGGAAAAATTCTGGATTTTTGGGCCAAAAGTAGGACTGTTACTCGTGGTCAATAAAATTTAAATTTAATTTTGGTTCTTTGCTCAGGTTTTGACTGCTTCAAAAGTGCAGTTGGCAGGACTGAAAAAGGGGCTTTTTTTTGAACTGGGGTGTAACGAGATGTCTCTGAAAGGCCGTGGGGATATTTGGCAGTCGTTAGAGAATGAGAACAAAGTCAAAATAACAAAGAACAAGGGAGTTGTAAAGTGCGAAGCAGGTGAGGATGGGGATGTCCTCCATTACCAGAAGGAAAATAAGAGGAGGGGGGAATAAAACAAGTTGAACTATTCATCACAGGTAGATGACTAATACAGACAGAAATCAAGTTCCAGAATTCCAAGTGGAGTGGAGAAGGCTGCAACGTTCCCAGACAGAAGATGAGATCCTGTTCTTCAAGCTTTCGTTGGGCTTCATGGTACCAATGTCGGAGTGTGGTAGGTTAGAGAGGGAATGGAGTGGAGACTTATAGTGGCAGGCTACAAAAGGTCTTGTTGTCCAGTCCTGAGAATATCTCAGTGTGTAAATTTACAGTCAATGTGTAAATTTTAAATATGATTGCTACATTGAGATAGGCCCACAAAACAGCAGCAGGTTGTACGATCATACCTGCGATTTTTTTGGGGGGGGCCCTGCTGGGTGAAGGGTAATCGTTTAGTAGAATGAAATGGGTAGCCAGCTCTTTCATTCATGAGCTCCGTTCTTCACCAAGAGGCAGGCAGGGAATTAATTTCATTTCTCACCCTAAAAGATGGCCCTTCTAACTTCTGCATCAGCCCCTTAATGCAAGGTCCTCCAAGCCTGAACCCTGAAATGAGAGCATTTGGCAGAAATGTCCCAATTGATGAGTTTGTTTGATTTTTGAGGTCGAGCGCAAACAAAGGAAAGGTAGCACAGTGAGTCTGGTAGCTTTGTAAATCAGCTCATTCGTCCGTGATCCCGAATACTGAGCTGGCTGAATCAGATTTCAGATCTCTTCTCGGTGTACGTACATGACATCACATAGAACCCTAAGATTCTTTTCTTCACAAGCAAAACAGAATTACCACTTATTTGTAGTGGAAAAAAAAACTGTACTCATGTAAATATAGAAACATAGATGCAGGAGTCAACCATATGACCCTTCAAGCCTCCACCTCCTTTCAATATGATCATGGTTGATCAGTACCTGGCTCCTGCCTTCTCCCCATACCCCTTGATCCTCTTAGCCACAAGGGCCAAATCTAACCGACTTTTAAATATTGACAAGGAACCAGCCTCGACCACTTCCTGTGGCAAAGAATTCCACAGATCCACTAAAGAAAGTTTTCCTCATCTCAGTCCTAAAAAACTTCCCCTTATCCTTAAACTGTGACCCCGGTTCTGGTTTTTCCCAGCCTTGGAAGCAACCTATCTGCATCTAGTCTGTTTAATCCCTTAAGAATTTTATATGTTTCTATAAGATCCCCCCTCAGTCGTCTTCTAAATTCCAGAGAATAAAAGCCTAGTCTATCGAACCTTTCTTCATATGCAAATAAAGAACTGTAAACAGATAAGCAAACTGCAATACAGAGAGATTTTTTTTAATTAATAAAATGCACAAGTAAGAGTCCTTAAATGTATCCCTCATTGAATTTGTTGTTGAGGAGTCTGATGGAGCAGCTGTTCCTGAACCTGGTGGTCTGAGACTTGCAGCACCTACGCCTCTTTCCTGATGGCAGCAGCGAGAGCCGAGTGTGTGCTGGGTGGTGTAGATCCTTGATGATGAATCATTGAGAAGAATTCTCACTTTCACCCAATATAAAGGCCTTCCATTTTGAATGTGCATTTAAAGAATCTTCTTCCTTTATTTGTTCAGGCTAGGTATGTCTCTTCGAGGGACAGTGTGGTCCAATTCATGTTCTATCAACCCATCAGCCATCAATGGAGAGAGACCGATTTTTATCCGTGCACTGTGACCTGTGGAGGAGGTAACGAAGACCGCCGTATATTTTATATCTCTGCATGGTTGGTTCCAAAACATTTTTTTTTAACAAATCTTAACCTCGACCATCCTGAAGTGTTGACAACCTTCAGACACACTGGGAAGACCATTCTTCGTGTCTTCCTGTGATCACCGCGGCGGCAGTTCTAGATTCATCAGCCGATTGGGAAAGCCCCAAGTTCTGATGAAGGGCCTCAGATCTGAGACCCTAACGGTTCCATCTTCTGAGGACACTCCCAAGCCAGCAGAGTTTTTCAGCATTTTATTATATTTGAGAAACCTCCAGAATATGGTGAAATGTTTGTTTCATATTCCACCAGGGGAGTCAACCTGGAGATGTGGGAGAGAATAGGTTGCAGGGAAATAAGAGAAAGTTATAAATGGAATTGATAGGAAGTCAGGAAAGAGCCAAAGGGCCAAATGGCCCCCAATGTCATGAGGAATGTGTAAATTGAGACATCCAGGCCTAGTGAGTTCAGTTAAAGTGGTAGCTGACCTGTTTTCATCCAGGAGGGAAAAAAAAACAATCTGATTAATCCTCTCCTCCCTAAACAAATAAAGTTTAGATCAGTCAAGTTGAGGAAGAGGTGCTCTGGCACAGACAGCAGAGCAGCTCGATTCAGCCCCAACATCTAGATCTGTGTGTGTGGAGTTTGCCAGTTCTACCCCAGGGTTCTCCTACATCCTAAAATGCGTGGGTTGGCAGGTTAATTTTGCACATGAGTTGCTTCTAGTTGTTATAGAAGCTGAGGGGAATTGATCAGGATTGGGGGGAGAATAAAATGAGCTAAGAGCGTGACTCAGTGGAACGAAGCCCTGATTCTTTGCTGTACATTTCGAACTATCGATGGAATCTGTAATCTTCCTGGTGAATCTGGAAGACTCTTTTTATCATTATTATTTAGCTGTTTGCATCATGGACTGCAGAGGGGGTTAAAAAAAAATGAGTGAACCCCTTGATATAATGAGGCAGACTTGATATGTAGAACAACTTGAATGAAGCATCAGGAAAGATGGATCAGAGGAGATTTCACAAGGACATTGTTTGGGATGGAACAGCTCAGTTATGAGGAGAGAATGGGAAAGCTTGGACTTCCCCCCCCCTTGATTGCTGAAAGTTAAGCAGGACCAAGATGGAGGTTCATAAAAATGATCATGGCTATGGATGGGGTAACCTGCAGGAAACTTTAGACTGTATAAGCAATGGATAAAGCTAGAGGACAAATTTAAGGTTGGCAGTGAAAGTGGATCTGGTGGCATGTTTTTCACCCAGAAAATGGTGAGTACCTAAAGTGTCTCTCAAAGGAAATGCACTGCCTAGGAGAGAGGTGAAAACAGATTTGCTTACAGTTGCCTCAACTACAGCTTGAATCGCCTTAGCATAGAAGGCGAAAGGCCAAGTTCTGGATGATGAGTTTAATACTGATGGGTTCCCACTGGTTGACATAGGCAAGCTATGCCGAGTGGTCTGTGTGTCTGACGCGACCGTCTCTTCTTTCTGTTTGCTTTCAGGTTACCAGCTTAGTTCTGCAGAATGTGTGGATATACGTTCAGGTCGGGTGGTTCCGGAGCATTCCTGCAATTACTATCCAGAAAATAAAAAGCCCAAGCCCAAACTTCAGGAGTGCAACATGGACCATTGTCCTTCCAGGTGTGTCTGTGCACAAGGGCAGAAATGCTGAGGAACTGCTGACTCCATTAGGTGGAGTCAGGGTTGTGACTTTGGAATTCCAATGCTACATTCCCGCTTGCAGCTAATAAACTTGGTGTCAGGACTAAATCCTCGTAACTTCTCCTCTGTAATGACTTTATTGCCTGCCAGCAAAGAAAGCAACAAATTGTTAAAGAGTTTTCAATACAAATGGTTAAAACAAGTAGCAGAGAGACTTATATAACTCAGATAAAGTTCAGGAATGTAAACGTAAAATTAATCAAAAATTTGCAAATCCAGGTTAGCATTTATAATGACCATTTTGTTCAGAGTTCAAGAGACTGGCGCCCACTATGTAAACCACTAAATCAGACACTTTTACAATCTCTCTCCAGAAAATTTAAAAATGCTAACAGGTTCTGTCATGCAATTGCTGGGTGATGCCCTCATGCCATTGCTTTCCTGGAATCCCATCTCACCCAGTTCCAATTAAAAAAGCACACAACATGCTTCGAGCACTGGGGAGAATTGGCCAAGGTCCTTGTGCCCTTAAGATGTGTGTCATTGAGTATGAAGGCAAGAAAGTTCATAATGAATCTTTTGTGAAATGTGGGTTCAACCACAGCAGAGGTATTACATCCATTTCTGGCTGCCGTAGTTTAGGTCAGATGAAAAGTATTTCAGAGAGGTGCAGGTTTTTTGGGTGAAATTATTCCACGGGTGAGACACCATAATTATGTGAAGACGCTTGGGGTGGGGGGGGGTATTCTCTGATGTAGAGGGCATTGCGAAGGGATCCGACAGAGCTATTTAAAATCAGGATAACACACAATGAAGGAACGATTGTCGGCTTTGAGGAATAATTCTCGTTGAAGACAGAATGATGAGGGAGGGGACATCATAGAGGCATTTTGAATGCTGGACATAATAGATGTGGCAAAGTTGTTCCTCATGATAGGGGAGTCTCGGATTAGGGCACATCTTATATAAAAGGGCATCAATTTAAAACAGATATGAAAAAATGTCAGAGCATCTCAAGTCTGTGGAACTTGTTGCCATGGGTGGTTCTGGAAGTGAGGCTGTTGAATATATTTAAGACAGAGATGGACAGGTAATTGATTTGGCATTAAGGGTTATGGGGAGAAAGCCAGGGAATGGGACTGAGTGGGAGGGTGGATTAACTCATGATGAGAATGGTGGAGCAGACTCGATGGGCCAGTCGGCCCGACTTCCGCTCCTATATCTTGTGATCTTGAGAAAGGTGAAAAGCTCCCAAGAATTAGTGAAGCCAATCAACAGAGTAACATGGCTTGTATCTGGAATGGATCCACAATTTTCCAGGCTGCAGCTAAATAAAATGTTATTGCACGATGTGAATGTCATTGCCTTCTTTGCAGTTGTGCAGAATAAAATGTGTACTAACTATTGGGAATCGGTTCCAGCTGCAAACCACCCTCTGCTCTTTAAAAAAAAATCATTACATCACTTCCTATTTGTTTGCCAGCGACCAAAGTGTCACTTCTGTGCTTTTTTACAAAAAATTGGTCAGACAAGCAACAGTAATTACACATTTGGAAAACAATAGTGTTAGGCTCAGTATAGCGACGGACCAGTCCCAAATTAAAAAAAAGTTAACTGATAAATCGGATGGAAACTGATCTCATCTAAATCAAGTGGAAACAAGAGCATAGTTTTCCTTGAGGAGCTCAGCAGGTCAGACTGCAATGTTTTGGGCGTGAACTCTAAAGAGGAACCAAAGATCTGGCAAGGAAGACTGTAATTAAATAGTAGGAGTCTTGGGGGCTGGGGGTGGGGGGGAGGGGGGGACGACACAAAGTGGATGTGGTATTTGCAAAATTCTAAAAGGACCACAAGAGTTTGTCATCAGAATTGAAGGCCCGTCTGCTGCGAATGAGCAGTGTTACAGAATTGTTTTTCCCAATGGCCAGTCACATTCCCTGCCGGTTGTTCTAAGGACCACTTATTTTTGTTAATGACTTGGCTAAAGCCCAGGATCCCCCAGCCCTGCCACCATTAATGAACTCTGCACAGCTATCCTCACCTGCCCAGCCCCAAACATTCGCTGGAGACTGCACCATCTTTTGCCTTTGGTTCTTCTTCATGTGCCACCCACCTTTTTGTTTGCCATTCATCTATCCTCTTCAAGGATTTGTCCAGATCTCCTTGAAGCCCATTGTTTACGACATCTCTAGGTGCAGACTTGAAAGTTGTGCTCTGTCCAATCAAACCTAGGCCATTAATAGCTAGAAAGTGTCCCAGAACCAACACGGAGGAAAGTCCATACTTGAGGAAAACCAAATTTAAAGTTTTCTTTGATAATATTTCTTCTATGCTGCTACAACCTTTTATATTTCATGGGTTTCAATCTTGAGGACAAGCTGATGTGCAGTACTTTCTTAGATTCCTAGCGTGTGTGTATTCTGGCGGAGGCTCAATGAGCACGTCAAGGAACGAGCACGTACGTGCAAGAGGCGTGCAGGCACTGCTGAGATGCAAATGCAATGGAGTTTGCAATTAGAATCTGCCCGCAGCTGAAGGAAGTGAGCACAGTAGTGATTGAGTGAGTGAGGTCCAAAGGGAGCAGGGGCAAGACAGGATTAACAAAAGTGCCCATTATCGGGGTGGCACACGTGCCTAGCTCGAGTCCGAGGTTGGCTCACTGCAGTTATCTTTCTCAAACTTGCATCCGAGGGTAATCTCTGAGTTCCAAAGAGTCCACAGCAGTTAACAGCCATATCAGCGGCATTGCCTAACAAACTGAAGACAATAGAATCCATTCTAATTTCAGAGAGTTCTTGCTGAAACACCAGCACTGGTTAGTGATTCCAGAGAGATGAAATTGAGTTTAATTTTATTTTTGTCAAAATACCAAGGACATTGAGAAGGATTCTTCAGTGAACAAACAGGTTATCTCTAGCCTTCCTACTGCCATATAAAGAGCAGAGTAGAAAGATCAATTAACACCAAGCAAGGGCAGCATGGTAAAACTTGTGGGGTGCATTCTGGACCATGATGGCTGCAGGATCGACACGGTCTTTTGAGATTGGTTTGTGCTTTCATACTTTTAAGCCTTCTCCCCCATAGGAGAGGAGAGTATGTCCGGAGGTGTGATGGGTCATTCGGTATATTGGTTGCCTTTTTGAGGCAGGGTGGAGGGAACCTTGTGTTATGTTCTGAGCTGCATTCACTACTTTTTGCCTATTTTGACCAGAGCAGCCCCCATAGCATCCAGAACGTATGCTTTTGATGAAGAACCTGTAGAAGATGTTGAGGGATGGGGGACATGCCTGATGCACCTGTAGAAGATGTTGAGGGATGGGGAACATGCCTGATGCACCTGTAGAAGATGTTGAGGGATGGGGGACATGCCAAGCTTTCTGGTCTTCTGAGAAAGTAGACACATTGGTGCGCTTCCTTGAACGTTGTGCTTGTCCCATGTCAGGTTATTCCTAAGTACGTGAAGCGCTCTTGTCTTTCAACTTCAGTGCTACTGATGTGGACGGGGTTGTGGACCCTTACCCCTTCTCCTGAATTCAAAGATCATCTCCTTCATCTTTACTGACAGTGAGAGAGATGTTGTTATCATGCCACCATCCCAGTAGGCTTTCAGTCTCTTTCCTGTATTTAATGCCCAGCCCCTTACTGTGATGGCATCTGCAAATTTGAAGAATAGAGTTGGAAGAATATGTAAGTGTTCAATCGTGGGTGTTGAGAGACTATAATAGAGGACTGGATGCAGATCCTTGTGGAGTGCCTATCTTGAGTGAGATCATGGAGGAGATGTTTTTACCATCAGTAAAAAGAAAATTTCTGATTGCTTTCCAAAATTCCTCCTTCTTTGCAAGACACCATAGTGGAAGCTGGAAACATTTATCATTTTTATAAACCAATTAAAATAGCATGTGACATGAGTTCTGTTTGTTTAAGAATGCAATAGCAATAGCATTAAATTTCTTTGAGGATTGATAAATATTTTAAAATGTAGCATACACGTTGTGTTTTACCCAACATGGTAAATCATCTGACCTTGGCAATGAACCAGGATATACCTCTGATATCGTCACCCCTCTGAGGGTCAATGTTTCCCTTAAGTGCCCCACGCATTATATTCTAAAAGCATGCAAAACATTTCACGCAGTTAGAACACCATGCATAAATAACTTCCAAATCCTTGCTCTGATTTAACTGTAAATTCTATCTTAAAGTATACATACATAAATGTCAGCCGCACTATTTTATTTCAATTGACTTTTTTTTTCTTTCCTGCAGCGATGGCTTCAAGCAACTTGCAATTTATGATCATTTTCAGCCACTGCCACGGTATGTATAAACTGCGAACTCAGATAACACAGTAAACATTGCCTTCTCCTTGATCAGATATAATGTATTTATCCATGACCAGCTGACAAAGCCAGTTAATTTTTTGTAGGTCTTAAGCAAACAAAAATATAATATTGCATTGTTATCAGAAAAATATTTCAAAGTTAGGTTCTCTTTATTTATGGAAGTTTATTCGTTTTGCAGAATTATTCATTTGCAGGAAATTAATTTCAGTAATTTTGTATTTTTCCAATTATCTTCCCTTCTTGCTTTCCTGGCTTCATGGGTTAATAACCAACAGTAGCGAAGGTGGGTATATTATTCAAGATTCCTTTAGGGTCATGTAATATTCTTCTTTCTTTGGCTTGGCTTCGCGGACGAAGATTTATGGAGGGGTAATGTCCACGTCAGCTGCAGGCTCGTTTGTGGCTGACAAGTCCGATGCGGGACATGCAGACACAGTTGCAGCGGTTGCAAGGGAAAATTGGTTGGTTGGGGTTGGGTGTTGGGTTTTTCCTCCTTTGTCTTTTGTCAATGAGGTGGGCTCTGCGGTCTTCTTCAAAGGAGGTTGCTGCCCGCCGAACTGTGAGGCGCCAAGATGGTAATATAACAAGTAATATAACAAGTATAATATTACACAAAATTTCCTTTGGTCTGCCATAAGGCAGGCAGTAACACAGTAGAGAGAGAAGCAAAAGGGAGTTCCTCCGAGTCGTTAACTGTCCATGGATTCGCCTCGGTGCTCCCGCAGCCTCCACAGCCTTGAGCCCAAACCATTGGCAGATGAAAACCTACGACACAATTAGGAAGCCTTCAGCACCTTTTGCAACATCTGTTACCCCTTCAGCCAGTCTCCAGCCAGTATCTACAATCCACAGCTTGGTGTGAATTTTTTGAGCGCAGTCAGTAGCAGCACGGTATTTGCGCGGGCTCCTTGACTCGAGTTATTGACAGCCTGTGCCTGTGTGTTCTTCAGCTGCAGAGCCCCTCACTGGGCCGCCACCATGGTCACTGTCCCAAAGGGTCATCTCCTCTGCTACCCCCTTCTCTAAAGGGCTGTGTTCTCTCTATTTTTCTGATGTCCTGCACCAGTCCTCAGCTTTCCTGGAGCCTTAACCCATCAAGGCTGCTGCAGGACACAGGCACCACCACCTTGGGCCCAGACTCCGTGGTCACATCATGAAGAAGTTTCTTTTCATCTCAGTCCTAAATTGCTTGTCCCCTACCCTGAGACTGTAACCCCTTGCTCTGAGCTTCTCCATCTTTGTGAATGTTCTTCCTGCATCGAAGATGTCAGATGATTATTTGTTTCATTGAGGTTCCCTTTCATTCTTCTGAATTGGCTTTGCATATAACCTTAGTATGTCCAGTCTTTTATCACATGTCATTCCTGCCATCCCGTGAATCAGTTTGGTGAACCTTTGCTGCCCTCCCTAAATAGCAACATAGGAGACAAAAACTGCATATTATATTCAAGGTATGATCTCACCAAGGCCCTATGCAACTGCAGTAAGATCTCCCTGCATTGATATCGAAAACCTTTCAAAACAAAGGCTAGCACATGATTTGCTTTCTTCACCACCTGCTTGTAGCTGGTTTCTGAACTTCAACGAACTGATGACCAAAACCGGAGAAGTTGATGTTAATGGCATCCGATTGGAGAGTGCCCCAGATGGAATATGAGGCATTGTCCCTCCAATTGGCAGGAGGTCTCAGCTGGGAAGTGCATGGGGCCATGGTCAGACATGGACGGATGTGGAGGAATTAACAGAGCGGGATAGAAACCGTACAGGGGACAGTTGAGGTAATTGTGGGAGTTGGTAGGTTTGTCGAAAATATCTGTAGAGATGGAGACAGAAAGATCATGTAAAGGGAGAGTGTTGCCAGAGATGAACTAAGTAAACCTGAGGCCAGGGTGAATGTCAGCAGCAAAGTGGATAAAGTTGACAAGCTCATCATGTGTGTATGAGATAGTACCATTGTAGTTGGTGCTGTAGCTGATGAAGAGCCTGGCATGTGTAGGCTTGTAGCATGGATTGCTCCACGTAGCCAATAAAAATACAGACAGTGCTGGTACCCAAGGCTACACTTTTGACTTGCAAAAGGTGGGATGAGTTAAAAGAGATATTATTCAGGGTGAGAACAAGTTCTACCTGCCAGAGGAGGGTAGTGGTTGAGTGTTGTTGAGAAAGAAACAAAGGGAATTGAGACCTTCAGTAAGGGGGATGGCAGTGTATTGAGATTGGACGTCCATGGTGAAAATGAAATGATCGAGTCCAGGGAACTGGATGTTGCTCAGGTGATGAAGGGCATGCGAGGTAAGAAGAGACTGGACCAGGGGGAAAAATGGAGTCGATGTAAGATGACACCAGTTCCATTGGGCAGGAGCATGCAGAATCATTGGGTCTACTGTGACAATTGGGTTTATGGATCTTGGGTGGGAGTTAGAACCGGGCAGTACAGGATTGGGAAATGATGAGATTTTGTTTTTCAGACTAAGGGAATGTTTACATCAATATTTTCTCTCTGGTTAGATTATCATTTATGGTCCAATGAATGCGAGTGCCTGTTTGCAAGTTTGTGACAGCAGGAAATCAAAATGATTTCAATCAAAACCTTTCAAGTCTTTCTTTTGTTTGTTTGTGATTTGACCTTTAATTTCTCCTGTCTTTGCCAATTCGGTCATTGTCTAATTTGCTATGACTTTGTTTCTGAATGAATTATACTTGTTACCATTTAGCGTCTCATCGTTAACATATCTGTTCTGCATATTTGCCAAAGTTAAGCTAACACTTCACCCACGGCAACGTTTCTTCCAGTTTTACTTGTGTTTTACATTTTGCAGCTGTTTTTTAATGTTTATAATTTCACCAATCCATGTCAAATAGTTCAAGGTCTATTTATTTTGCAGATATTTTTGTAATCACTTATTGTGCAAAGAAGTTGTGCCTTTTTGGCTCCATGCTGTGTTAAAGATGTGTTGATCGCAAAAAAAAAATCTATTGTTGATTGATGAAGTTTATCAAGGTGCAACAAAAATAGATGAAGATTAGCATTCATCGAAGTACTTATTTATATTCAGGACTAGGTCATTATCTTCAGTAGTTCTTTGTTTCTGTACCCCTTCACTTATTAATTTAATAACCATGGATGCCGAATCTCATAATGAAAAAAAAAACAATTCCTAATGAATTACTCTATCTCACCCAAGAGAGAATCTTAGTTAATCTATCAAAGCTTCTATTGTGACTTTTCGAAGATTAGTGCTCAACTGACTGCAACAGAAGAATTGATATGTTTATTTTTGCAGTATTATCTGCAATATTTCCCATTTCCTTCTCAGTGGCACCGGGCCAAGACTGATTCATTGTATAAAAGTCTCCAATCCTGTTTGAGTTGGATGGAGCTACCATGAATTACAGTTTCATGGGACAAATATTTATGCTTGTGTAATCTGTTATTTTTCCAAATAAAATGTCTGCACAAGGTTGGAATCCAAATTGGAAACAAATATTCAACTTTTCTATTGGAGATCATTCTGCTCCTTTGTGCAAATTAGTGTATTTAACAAGTGGATTCGTGAATATTAAAGTATTAATTGTGAAATTTTATAAAATTGCAAATTAATGGTCCATAGTACATATAAAATATTAAGATGAAATAAGACTTTTCAATATAAAAATCAAATAGCATAGAGTATGAAAATTAGTCTGGCCAATTTTATCATCCAAGAATGTAGAAATATTCTTATTCAATGTCTTTCTCTACAATTAAAATGCAAGCGTTAACCATTTTATTTTCAGTAAGGAATTTGATGTGAATGTATTAAGAAGTTTCTAGCTGCTCTGGTCTCTGTTCAATTGTAAATGTGGGGTGTATATATTTTCTCGAAATGGAAAATTAAGGAATTGCTTTAATTAAAGCTTCTTTTGTGATGTTCAGAACTACATGGACAACAATCAAATAACTGCTTATCACTGAATAACTCTGAATCACTGATGGGAAACACAGGAGCAATATTTTATTCAACTGGGTATCAACAACATCTGTAATTCCCCTTCACCAACACCAGTCTCCTCACCCATGGCCATCCATCACCAACTACAGTCTCCTCACCCATGGCCATCCCAGCACCATCAGTGGTCCTGCCACCAACAGGAGTCCCACTCCCAACAGGAGTCTCATCACCAACAGAAATCTCATCACGAACCAGTTAGTTTGGTTTAGAGTAGGGTTGTGGTTAACTTGCCAAAGTTATGAAGCTTTGATCTGTAGAAATGAGTTCACATCCAATCATGCCATCTGGGAAATTAAATTCCAGTGCAGGTGCTCCTCAGCTTACGATGGGATCATGTTCAGCCAAATCCAACATAAGAGGAAAAATATTGTAAGTTGAAAAGAATACCGCACCTAATTTATAATTAAATTTTGAATATCCTTATTCCACTCCGGCGGAAAAAAAATTAATGTACACAGCTGAAAGCACACTGGGCATGAAGAAAGTTTGAAGCATTGAAGTAAAATTAATTGCTAGATATTGAGGATGGCGGGGATACGAGAGAGTAGCATATAGCATATCGCAAGCAAGGGAACAGACCAGAATTCAAAATTGAAAATACAATCTGAGCCATCGTAATTTGAAAAATCATGTGAGCAGGGGAGCACCTGTAAATAAATAAGTAAGCTAATCTCTGTAATAGCAACCATTAAGCTACTGGTCATTGTAAAAACCAATGTGATTCACTTGTGTGCTTTTGGTGAAGAATTTACACGACCCTTATATGGCTGAACCAATTTTGACTCCAAACTCACCAATAACAGAAGATATTAGCAACACACCGCAGGTCTGTGAGAGAGAAAAGCAAAAGCAACATTTCTCACCACAGGTTGGTGGTTTTCTCGCCACAGATGCTAACTGAATGCTGAGTGCTCCCTGCACTTTCTAATTCTATTTCAGTATTTATTTTTGCGTCCGTTCCTGGGCAGATTCGTGATTTTTCAATCCACTGATGTGATTCATTCTTTTCCCCACAATGGGGATGACCTAAAAAGAAAGACCAAGCGTTTCCAGTCATGTTCACACCACTTGCATGAATAGATCATGGGGGAGTTTTAAAATACAACTGTTGAGGAGATTCCTGTCCAACCCGGACCCAGTGGAAAACCTTGAAGCCACTGGATCAAACAACTAACTCTTTGGATCTTAACATGAAAAGTGCCATTTGAAACCAGACTGAATTCTATCGTGAGCCAGGTGAGATAGATAGCTCAGCACAAATATTAGTAATGTCTTGATTGGCATGCATGAGGTTACGATTATGTTAATTTTCCTTGACTGTGAAGTAAAAAGTCCAGATGTTCTTAGGGATACCAATTAATATCTAAACATGAAATGAGCCAGAATAATTCCACACAGTGGCAGGCATGATCAAAGGGGAGCTGAAACTCAGACCATATGTGGCATGGAGCTGCTGTGATTCTACCTGTTGGATTAGCATGAACCTCAAAATGATGGAGTAAAATCTCTGTTATCCGGAAATTCAAGCATCCAGCAGCTTCAAACAACTGGTAAATAAATAGGTAAAAGAATACAAAAGTTTAAGATTGGTTCCCCCAGCAGTTAGTTTGCCAATCTCAAGCAACCGGCAAATACACTTATACGGCATCTGCTAATCCCCACAAGTGTCGGATACCAGAGGTTTTACTGTATTACCTTCAGAATGATTGATTGCAGATTTGCACGTTTTTTTTTCCCCTGGTAATTTTGCGGTGACTTTTTTTACTTCTCCTCGTCTATGGATGTCCAAACTATCGTCGCATTGGATCTGTGAACTTATTCATCTGCATGGGGATTGTCAGGATACAACAATGCGATACTCAAATGTACTGGAGAAACTCAGCAGGTCACACAGCATCCATGGGAACTCAAGGGTAACCCATTTTTTTGGGCCCGGGCCCTTCATCAGGTATGCATCCCAGGCCAGAAACATTTGTTACCCTTTACTTCCCATGGATGCTGTTTGACCTGCTGAGTTTCTCCGGCACGTTTGGGATTTGCACTTGACCCCGAGCATCTGCAGATTTTTTGTTTAATAATACTTTTAGCTACTTGTGTTTAGTTTTAAAACAATTGAACGCAAGAATCACGAGCAGATGTAAACATGAGTAAAGGATCCTTTACTGAAAGAGTGGTGCATGCTTGGAATTTTCCAGTCGCATCGGCTCAGTCATTGAGTGTATTCTAATGTGGATTGCTATAACTTCAGACATTGAGCAGGTGTGGGGTTAGTGCAGGAAAGTGGCTCTGAAGTAAAAGTGCTGCTATGACCCTGTTGAATGGTGGATTGAGCGAAATCCCTTTTCCTGTTTATTAAATTCTATGCCCCGCAGTTGGCATCTTCATCTTCAGGACACAAATTATGTTTTTCAGAATTTTACTTTATGTTTATTGGGTCTTGCATTTGCATTCACAGTAACTGTGTGCGGACGTCAAAATCATGCCTCAGTCTAAGGTACTCCTTCAAGTGATTATTGAAATTTGCCAGCTTTTGAAGGAGTAACTGAGCATGGTGTCAATCTCACACGATACTGGTGTGCGACGGTATCCATACCATGGTCTTGCATTACAAATTTTACTTGGGTGCTTGCAGCACAGTCCACCACATATTGTGTGGCCCAAAGGGCCTAAACTGCACTGTTCTATGTTCTATATCAACCTCCCCTGCTACATGCCCGCAGCTTTGCAGTATATAATGCATAGAGAGGGTAACATATCAGAGGTATTCTGCTCCATTAATGTATTGAAAAGGATTCACTGAAGCTATTAGTGGTGGTTCATGAATTAACAGTTCAGATATTATCTTGTGCATTTGGGGAAAATGCAAAAACGGCAGATAATTTCTGCGCTGCTTTTGAATTTCATTAAAGAGCAAAATACAACTAAAGGTTGATATACTTTCGTCTTCATCGGAAGTCAACTTTAATAAAGTGGCGGATGACTGAGACAGCACAGTGGTGTCGCTGTTAGATCTACTGCCTTCCAGCTCCACCAGCCCGGCCTCCACACTACCTCCTGCTGCTGTTTTGTGTGGAGTCTGCATCTCCTCCCTCATCCTTCAGCAATTGCAGGTTAGTCGGTTGATTGGCCATTGCAAATTATACCAGATGATGAGAAAGTGGGGTGCTGAAGGAAATGGGGTTCCTGGCGGATCAGTGTTGATGGGTGTCTGGTGGTCAGTGTGGACAAGGTGGGCCAAAGGAATTTCCTTTAAATTGTGTTGATTTCTGAATCTAGTCACTTCTTTGAAACCTTTAATATTTTCCACTTTGTGTCAGGTATGCAACTATGAAAAACAGTCCAGAAGAGATGCTCTCTTCGTTCTCATTTTACATTTATCAGACCATTTTAAAAATTTTATTTCAATAGTTGGGAGAGCAGCCCCTGGACTGCATGTTCGGTTTTCTGTGGAGGTGGAATGCAAACCCGAAGTGTCCCTTGTGTTGAAGAAAACATGTATGGAGAAATTATCCCGGTGGCAGAGTGGAAATGCATGTACACTTTTAAACCTCCAGTAATCCAAAACTGCAACCTGTTTGACTGCCCGAAATGGATTGCCATGGAATGGTCACCAGTAAGATGATCTTTATTTTGGTTTGATGTATATAAGAGGCTTTGGTGGTTCATTGGCTATGTTAAAAAAAAACTAAATATTTGATCAGTCCAGATTTTCCAGTCAAGTCATTAATATTCTAATTGTAATAATTTCAGAATGAGAATTTCCTTCGCTTGCTTCCAATTAACAAAAACCCTTGTTTTGTGCTGTTGACATTCATCTTAATCCAGAGTCTTGGGATTTTGTCCAAGTTTCTGGGTTTTTAGGCATTCACCTTCAGTGGGACTCCGTGTTTCCCCTGGACATTGATCTCCTGGTTTACGATTTCTTTTGATAACGTCAGCAGTTGGGATCTCCTACAACCTTAAATACAGGTGCATACCGCAGTGAGGGTTATAGCTTCCGGGCTTCAGGATTATTCCAGGCTGTGGATGCTAACTTCAGACCTTCTCAACCTTTGCGGCTCATTGTTACATGGAGGAGGACAACCAGACTCCGTCCAGTAGGAATAGGGAGAAAATTCGGAAAGTAAAGGGACTTGGTAGTCCTAGTGCAGGATTCCTCAATGGTTAACTTGCCGGTTGAGTTGGTAGTAAGGCAGGCGAATGCAACATTAGCATTAATTATGAGAAGACAAGAATTATAAAAATAAAGATATGATGCTGAGGCTTGAAAAGGCATTGGTCAGACCACTTTTGGGATGTTGTGAGCACTGAGGGCACCATATCTAAGAAAGGATGTGCTGGCATGGGAGATAGTCCAGAGGAGGCTTATGAGAATAATCCCAGGTATAGGAGGGTGAATATATGAGGAACATATGACGACTCTGAGCCTGTACTCACTGGAATTTAGAAGGATGAGAGGGGATCTTATTGAAACATATCAAATATTGGTAGGGCTGGATGGAGGGTTCGAGGAGGTTTCCAGCCAAGGGAGAGCCTCAGACCAGAGGGCACAGGCTCAAAGTAAAAGGATGTCCCTTTGAAAAAGGGATAAGGAGTAATTTCTTCAGCCAGATGGTGGTGAATCTGTGGAATTTGTTGCCACAGATGGCAGCGGAGGTCAAGCCATTGGGTATATTTAAAGCGGAGGTTGATTCATAAGAGCATCAAAGGTTATGGGGAGAATGCAGGAAAAGAGAGGAAGAATCAAATGATTTGAATAGTGGAGTAGACTCAGTGGGCCAAATGGCCTAATTCTGCTCCTCTCCCTTACGGCGTGGAGTCCATTCACTTCTCCAGCCCAAAGGAGAAAGAATGTACAATTTGTCTGCATTGCTGGCTACTTCTGAGTCCAGGCATCATGCGTGCATTTATAGCGCCACCCATTTGCATCCATGTAACCAATTAACCTTCTAACCTGAGCGTCTTTGGAGCATGGGAGGAAACCAGAGCACCCGGAGAGAGTAAACTCACAGACAACATCGGATTCAAGACCAGGTCGCAGGCACTGTAATGGTGTTGCACGAACCACCACACTAACTGTGCTGCCCTTAAAACAGTGAACAAACTTAGCTTCAGTTCAATGTTTGCTTAAACATTAAGGAGAGAATGTAATATACTATCTTTTTTAAAAAAAATATTTTAAATTTTACAAAGAATAGAAAAGAAATATAATATAACAGAACATACATGTAAAAAAAAACCTTATTCCCCTTACCTCCACCCTCCCATCCCCTAATCCCATCCACCTCTTACTATCTCTCCCTCCCCCCAGAGTTTAACATACAGAAAGAAGGTTATTACAAAATACGAATATGTAGAGTGGGTTGAATTACAATGTAAATAAAATAATAATTACTTAACATTTAGCTTCATACATTTCAAATATGAAGTCCACATATTTTCAAAAAAAGAATAATTATTCCTCAAGTTATATGTAATTTTCTCTAAATACAAACATGATTGAATTTCGTTATGCCACCTCTGTATACTTAGGTCTACATCATTTTTCTAAGTTACCGCTATACATTTCCTAGCTACTGCCAAACTTAAATGAATAAACGCAACCTGAAATTTATCTAAACTTGTTGTTAATGGATTCATATATCCTAATAAGCATAGCCATGGATCCATAAGCAAATCTACTTGAAATAAATCTCACAAAAATATTAATAACCTTTTCCCATAAAGGTTTAACTTTTGAGCATTTCCACACAGCATGTATAAAAGTACCTATCTGATCTTCCACATCTAAAACACAAATCAGAATCCCTAAAACCATATCTATTTAACTTTTCTGGAGTTAAATATAACTGATGTAAAAAGTTATAATTAACTAAACTATAACACATATTAACAAATTTTGTAACACTACGTAGACATAAATCAGACCATACTTCATCAGGGATAATCATAGCTAACTCCTGTTCCCATTTATCTCTTACTCTCAACATTCCAAATTTCTTCATTTTTGATTGTAATAACAAATACATCTCTGAAACAAACCCTTTCTTTCCCTTATCCATAAGCAACATTTCAAACTTTGATTGCCTTGGTAATATCAAATCTCGACCAAACTTATTAATTAAAATAATCCCATATTTGTAAATAAGCAAATAACGTGTTTCGTGATATTCTAAACTTCTCCTTAAGTCTATCTAATGAAAGAAATAAACCTGCCTCAAAACAATCTTCAATTAATACCAAACCTTTTAAGTCCCACTCCTTCAAATAAGGATTAAGCATTGAAAAAAGAATCAATTGATTTTGATATAACGGAGTTTTAATTCAACATGTTTCTTTTAAACCTGTAGACTGATTCCACTTGTTCCATAATTTAAATCAATGAATTAAGACTGGTATTTTATGTGTTTGCAAAAGTGATAAATTCCACTTGTATATAAAATTATGTAATAACTTTTCATGTATCTGATCCATCTCCACATATGCCCACATTGATGGCTAGTCAATATCAAACAATCTGCTATTAAACTTCAAATGTGCTGCCTGATAATAATTTTGAAAATTACCTCCCAAGTCATATCAGCATGTCAACTTTTGCATCAATACTCTTGATAATTTACCTTTCCCTAAAAAAAGATGTATCGTCTTATTCAATTCTTTGAAAAATTTCCCCGGTACCAAACATGGAATTGATTGAAACAAATACTGAATACGTGGATAGATATTCATTTTAACACAGTTTAGTCGGCCAATTAACGTCAATGGTAAATCTTTCCATCAATTCAAATCAAATTTAATCCTATTTAACAAAGGTAAATAATTTACTATACAATTTCTTAAATTCCTTATCAATAAATACCCCTAAATACTTAATCTTCTCAGACCATTTAAAATTAGTAATTTGCCTACAGTCTGAATAATCTTCTTCAAATCTTGGTAATATCTCACTTTTCTCCCAATTTACTTTATATCCTGACATTGACCCATAATATTCCAATAATTCTTGTAAGGATTGTAATGAACTCTTCAGTTTCAATAAATATATCAATACGTCATCTGCATATAAGTTGATTTTATACTCATGTTGTCCAATTGTAATACCTTAAATTGTCATATTCTGTCTGAACGCTTGAGCTAAAGGTTCTGTTACTAATGCAAACAAGGCTGGTGACAATGGACAACCCTGTCTAGTTGATCTACACAAATTAAATGCTTGAGAAATCTGACCATTTGTCACCACTTGTGCAGAAGGGTTCTTATATAATGCCTTAATCCAACCTATAAAAAATGGCCCAAACTTAAATCTTTCTAACATTTTAAATAAAAATTTCCACTCTACAGGATCAAAAGCTTTCTCAGTATCCAATGCTAATATCATTGGTTGATTAACTTCCCATCTGGATGCATTAATTATTGTAATTAATTTAGTAATATTATCTATTTTTAATAAATCCTGTTTGGTCTCCATGTACTCATTTCTGTAAAAAATTAGCCAATCTATTAGCCAAAACCTTTGCTACGTTCTTATAATCCACATTAAGTAAAGATATAGACCAAATAAGAACCAACTTTCAATGGATCTCTATCTTTCTTTGGTATTACCATTGTCAATGCTCTCGAGAATGATTCACAAAATAATCCAGTATCCGTGGCCTGCCTCAAAACCTCTAAGTATGCTGGAAATAACAAATCATGAAATCCCTTCCACCGTAAATCCATCTTCACTAGGTGATTTACCCATTGGCATTGCTTGTAATGCCCCTTTCAATTCAAACTCTGTGAATGAATTATCTAACAATCTTAGTAATATACTATCTTTATGCTTCATTACCCAAACTAATTTTTTTCCTCTGAAATATTCTGCGTTTATAGAATTAATGAAATGGGAATAAACTTGAAATAAGTCTGCTGTTACTAGCTTTGTTTCAATGACTAATACATACTACTTGTAAACCAGAAGCTGATTGGATTCTTTTGCGTTACAGTGCACCGTAACCTGTGGTCGAGGCCTGCGTTACAGAGTGGTACTGTGTATCGACTACCGAGGGCAGCACACTGGGGGCTGTAATGCGCAGCTCAAACCGCATATAAAGGAAGAGTGCACAGTACCAATTCCATGTTACAAAACAAAAGGTAACTCAAATAAAACACGTTCCTTGCTCTCCGTATGATCCATCACATGCTAATTGTGCAGAGATTTTTTTTCACCCATTGTTAAGAATCAGTAAATAACGTAGAGTGAAACACGGAAGTCTGAAGACACAGTGATTGTAGTAAAAGCACACAGCACTGGAGAAGCTCAACAGGACACGCAGTGGACTTTATGTGCTTTTAACTCTTAACTTTGGCTTGGCTTCGCGGACGAAGATTTATGGAGGGGTAATGTCCACGTCAGCTGCAGGCTCGTTTGAGGCTGACAAGTCCGATGCAGGACAGGCAGACACGGTTGCAGCGGTTGCAAGGGAAAATTGGTTGGTTGGGGTTGGGTGTTGGGTTTTTGCTCCTTTGTCTTTTAACAGTGAGGTGGGCTCTGTGGTCTTATTCAAAGGAGGTTGCTGCCCGCCGAACTGTGAGGTGCCAAGATGCACGGTTTGAGGCAATATCAGCCCACTGGTGGTGGTCAATGTGGCAGGCACCAAGAGCTTTCTTTAGGCAGTCCTTGTACCTCTTCTTTGGTGCACCTCTGTCTCGGTGGCCAGTGGAGAGCACACCATATAACACGATCTTGGGAAGGTGAAGGTCCTCCATTCTGGAGACGTGACCTACCCAGCGCAGTTTGATCTCAGCAGCGTGGATTCGATGCTGGACTTTATGTAGCAAAGATTAAAATACATAACCAGCATTTTGGACTTGAGCCCTTCATCAAGGTTTGAGTGAAATGTAGACAGGTATTTGAATAAAACGATGGGGGAATGGGGGGGGAGCGACAGGGGGAGGAGCATAGAACCATAGGCAAGAGGTAATAGGTGGATAAGGGAGAGAGGGGACAACAACAGATGGGAAGGGTTTATTCTACAGTAAATAACACTGTAATGTGTATATATTTCTGAAGTTCAAAGCAATGCATGAATTTGCACATGGAAGATGCAGCACAAGAACTGACCCTTCATCACACAGAATCTGCACTGGCCACAAAGCACCCACAATTACACTAATCATACACTCTCCCATTTATTCTCCCCACACTCACGTCAACTATCCCCACATTCAGTCACTCATCTACAATCCAGAGGCAATCACAGTGGCCACATGGTTTGGGAAAGGGGAGGAAACCAAAAAGCCCAGAAGAAACCCATGTGGTCAAAAGGAGATCATGCAAGCTCCACCCTGTCAGCATACAAGGTCAGCATCAAACCCAGTGTGGCTGAAATTACAGAGATGGAGGAAACAAATAGAAACAGGTTGTGTTGGCCCTGGAGAGATGTGATGATGAGAATTTAAAAATCCTGCTATTGCCTGATTCAGTTCCAGTTTAGGGCAGAGTAGTGGGTGGTTGGGGATTGACCCATCTACACCCGTCAGCAGAGCTTTGGGGGACTTTAAATATTTGGAGAGCAGGAGGCTACTTATGAGTACAATGTAATAAAGACATGGATAATGGTTGCAGCAGGTGGTAGGTTGTAGCAGGGAAGGAATGTAACAGTCATGGAATAAGTGGCCTTGGCTTGTGATCTGAAGCCTTTCTCCGCATTGGTTATTATCCCACATTTGCAAACAACGTCTTTCACTTCCAGAAAAGAAGATGGTTTGGAAATGGCTATTAGGGTCAGGATGCAAGCCTAATACCTTGAGTTTTTCCTGATACTTTGTGGGAGGAGACTTTTGTTCCGTTCATTATGGTTTCAAGAAAGGTGGTGTTGAAATGGATGTCAGCAAGCATAGATGAAGAATCTGGCACTATGCTTTAGGATGGCATTGTCGAGAGTTAACCAGAGGAAAGAAAGAATCACCAGGACCAAGGATGAACAGGACATTCAGTGAGGAGGGCCAGGAAAAAGAAGAGCAGAAAATGAGATTAACTCGGTCTCATCCCAGGGACTGCCTGAGTTGAACAAGTGTGTCCTGATAAGTCATGTCAGTAGCCTCAATCAGATTGGTAATAGATTACCTTTTATGGCACTTGAATAGAATGCCATTGGTGACTGATCAGTGCTGGTCAGGATAGGGAATGTGAATCAAACAAGTCAAAACAAGTTAAGTGTGAGTTTTACATTTTTCCAGCATCTCGAGGATTTTAAAGAAGAAAGAATGGTTGGAGTCTGGCTGCATTTTGTTTTTTTGAGAAGGGGCATTGATAAGAATCTTGAAGGAGGTAGAGGAAACAATTAATGTTCTCAGCTAAGAAGGGAAACAGATGAGGTCTGTCTGTCAATGATCTTGCTGTTGCAAGTTGAACTATACATCTCCAGCAGGACTGAGCTGAGTATCCAAAAATGCTTCTAGCATGCCAACACCCCTCTGTACCAATGTCATCCCTGCGACCCGCTCTTTTCAAAATTTTAGCTGCAAATTTTAATGCATTCAGACCCAAATCTGTTCCACACCCCTAACTGCCATCTCAGCACCAGCTTTGAAATCCATGCTCTTGAAGCCTTTCAAAGACTCGGTCCATCTTCGACTAGGGCGGCATGGTTGGAGTTAAGGTTAGCGCAATGCTATGGCCGTGATTGGGTTGGAATCCGGCGCCACCTATGAGGAGATTGTGGTTATTCCCATGACTTGTGTGACATTTCCTGGGTGCTCTGGTTTCCTCCTTTACTCCAAAACGCATGGGGCTAGTAGGTTAATTGGGTGTAATAAGACGGCACTGGTTTCAATGGCTGGAATGTGTTTCTACCATGCTGTATTGTTAAAATTTAATATAACATGCACCCTTCTCTCTTTTGGATTTTAATCAATTTTCAATTTGTTTATTTTATTTTTAATTTTTTTTTTGGGTGGGGGGGAGGATACATTGAATGTGTAGTCTTGACAGCTTGAGGGAACTGAATCTGCTTTCCTGGGAGATGAGAGGCATATAAAAGCCACACCTGGGGCAAGTACATTTCCTGAAGGAAGTTTGTGAACCATTTCATCAACAGTTACCTCTTTTGGTATCTATGCCATCACTTGTGAATATATCAAAATCTAGTTGCTGGCCCACAGTCCCAAGGTTCTCCCCATTGAGAAAGTATTCAGATGAATCTTTCTCCATTTTAAATGGGATGATCTTCCACCAAAGTCTATTTTAGCAGGGATATGCCCTTTGCAACCTTTTGTTCCCATCCATATGACTCACTGTGCCTCTAACTTGGTGTAACTTGCAGACAGAAATATACCTCATTCAGCTATGATATACATTCAATAACTCAGGTCAGAGCAGAAGTGTTGATTAAGTAGGCTTTAATCACCATAAACTGCAAGCACATCTCACATGTTGCTGGCCTAGTTCCAAGGCAGGTACTGAGGGAGAGTTTTGGGCATAACCGCCTTTATGGGAATTCTGAGGGGAGGAGTTGCAGGTACAGGGGCAGGCCAGCCCATACAATACATCCGTATTAAACAGCACTAACAGTTACCCATTGGATCCACCACAAGCTAATGGAATGATAACCATCGATGAGGTGATTCCACTGATCTCCAGTGAGTTAGCCTGACGATCAGGGAATTAAGCTACGACCCCTTCACCCTTCTACACCCCACAAGTATCATAATAATATAATAATAATAGCTCTAATATATATAACAAGATTTCCAAGCCATTAATATGCTTTTCAAACACTAAAAGAGATGCTATTTCTTGTCCTCTTCAAAACAGAAGATCATCCACTTATTATGCAACCATAAATCAGCGCTGACTGATCAGCTGAGTCCGGCAACCAATGTCCAGCCTCCAGATCTGCAGTTGCCTTGTTTCTTTTTCCTACCTTTGTTTAATTAAGTGATACTTTCAATGTTCCAATTTACAGGCAGGGTATGCAGAAAGTAGGGGTCTAAATGTAGTGTTCATTTGCAAAAGAAAATGCCTCATTATACTTTTTGAGATCAGGTAACTGTTATCAAATGTGCCCTATTTAACTGCTTTTAAAATAAGGTGAGGAATACTTTAATGGAAAGCCCTGAGATCTGTTCTGAAGTTTTACCATCATATTTCCGAGGGAAAAATAAGTCTCAAGCCCCAACTCTGCAGGCGGTGTCCATCACAGAAGATTAAGGGATTGTGTTATCACAGAAAATGTCTCAGTGGCTTTGATTTAAAATATACAATAACATTTTGAAGACTTCACTCAGAGGACTGATGTGATTGAATGGACAGACTGGTATGATGTCAAACTGATATGATTAAGCTAAGCAGCACGGTTAACATAGTGGTGAGCGCAACGCTGTTACAGAGCCAGCGAGTGGGACTGAGATTCGAATCCTGCGCTGTCTGTGATGAGTTTGTGAGTCCTCCCCGTGCCTGCATGGCTTTCCGTTGAGCGCTCCAGTTTCCTCTCACTGTTCAAAAATGTACTGGGGGTTGTAGGTTGTGGGCGTAATTGGGCAGCACTGGCTCGTGGGCCAAAAGGGCCTGTTACCATGCAGTATGTCTAAATTCAAATTTTAAAAAATACATTTAAAACTTTAATTTAATTCTTAATTAAATAGTACAGTCTAATTGTTGTTTTGAACGGTCTACAAACCCATTGGTTTATTTTATGTGTGGTATTTCTAGAAAAACTTCCCGTCGAAGCTAAAGCCCCTTGGATAAAACAAGCACAGGAAATGCTGGAACTTGTTGCTGTATCCGAGGAGCCAAAGTGAGTTCAAGGGTTTTCATTTTTGAATCACATTTGTTGTATTTGTTTCATCCTGTCATGTCCTTGAATCTCACAATGAATGGATTGAGCAGCCTGGCCCTAGAAATGCTGTTGGCATTTTTGTGTTTTCATTTCATATAAAGTTTTGTAATTTTAGATCAGGCCTGCTGCCTCCATTTATTGCAAAGATTATTCATTCCTTAGATCCTCTTGAGTCCGTATTAAATATTCTTATTTAAAGAAACACACAAATGTGCTGTGAAATACTAGTTCTGAAAGGACATTGCCCGAGCTCTTTCTTTGCTCTGAAAAGTTGCCCCTTTTTAGCCTTCCAAGCTGCTTGCTCTAAAGCAGTGGTTCTCAACCATTTTCTTACCACTCACATCCCACTTTAAGTAATCCCTATGCCATCGGTGCTCTGCACTAGTGCTGTATGTCTAAATTTAGAAATTTAGAAAAAAAATATAGTAAAACAAATAAATACACATTCTGTGGTGAGTGTACATGCTCGTCAGTGAATGCAACACCAGAACACATTATGGTCACTGTGTAAAGGAGCCATTTTTTTACTCGCTCCAATGTCGAAATAATTGCCCCTTGTTCTTGCACGGCTCACAAGTTGCATTCTCTGATCCAAGAGCAAGTCTATGGCCTACCTCTTTCCTGCCATGCTAACAAGCAAGGGTCGAGAGGGAAATTGCTTTTTAATCTTTGAAAAATAAAATATTTTCTCAACATGGTCCAAACATTATATTCCAGGCTAAGCGCTTTGAGCTGTGCGATTCCCGTGGGAAATAATACCAGAGCAGCAAAAATGACACGCAGTTCAGTGGCATAAGCATTCCATCATGTCCAAATCTCTTGCTAATTGAGCTACAATATACCAGCAAAACATCCCCCTTCATTACAAAATATTAAATATGAAAAAAAGCCATCTAAGGAAAGCAGCAATGAATATTGGTACGGAAGTAACAAGAATGTATTTTGGGGAGCATGGATGCCTGTTTTTAAATATAGTGTGGTTAATCGTGACAAGTGCTGGAGAAACTCGACTCTTTTCCCCCCTCTGCAACCAATGTTTTGGGCACCTTGATAAAGGGCTTGGGTCCCAAATACATATCTTTCCCTCCTTTGGATGCTGTGGGATCTGCTGAGTTTCTCCTGCACTTTTGTGTATTTACCACCATCACAGCATCTGCAGACTTCCTTGCTTCCCTCCGTTTTTAATCCAGATCCATTTGTCAAGCACTTGGAATATTTTACAGAACATTGATAATCTTTAAAATTCGTAAGAGCACCATTTTTAACCATTCATATTTTCCTCGATTTTTTTTGGTCAATCAATGTCAGACGGTGACATTAATTGGTGAATCAGTGGGTCACCATTTTAATGCATCTTTGGCAGGGCAGGTTGCCTTGACTGCACACTCGCAGGTTTCTTTGTTTAGGTGTACATGACGCCAGATGTTTTTGGTTGAAATGCACCAAAATAAAGTGACACCGTTAACCTCGTCACTACATTATGCACCATAACATAACATTGCCATACTGATGGACATTGGAGAACTGAGCTTAATAATTTTAGATTCAAGATTCAATTTATTATTGCAGTAATGAAACAGTGTCATATTACATGAAATTTCTTTATGCCTGCTGCAAGGCAAACACATTTGCCACTGGCAGGAATTGCCTAAGTGCCTCTTATACTCAGAGAGAGAAGCAAAAGAGAGGGGCCCCCAGAGTCACCGAGTGTCTGTAGATTTGCCTCCAGCGCTTCTGCAGCCACATGAGTCCAGTCCAAACTATCGGTGAGCTCCAGATCTGAACCTCTGACACAGTCAGGTACTCTTCAGCACCCTCGGCACCTCCTTGCATTCTGGTCCTGATACCTGGCACCCCTCCAGCCAGTTCGATCTGGTCTCAAGGACTCCACAGCCTGGCGGAAGTCTCCTGGCAGCAGCCTCCAGCAGCCTGGATTCATCGTATTGAGTCGCCGGAAGAGCCCCCTCACTGGTCCACCGCTGTGGTCACTGCCTCTGCGGGTCGTCTCCTCTCAGACTGTGCGTGTTCTTGCTGACCTCTGGTGCCCTGCTCCAGTCCTCTAGTTCCCCGGAGTCTGCAGCTCCTTGTGGCTCCTGCCAATTAATAGGCGCCATCATCTTGGGTGCAGGCCTGGCGCCACGGCATTTCAACTACAACCAGCGTCGGCTCCCTCAATGGGCCGTTCAAAGCCATTATGTACAAAAGGGTCAGGAAAACCTTTTGTTGACGCTCTCAATAACAGGCCCTGAATAAATTCTCATAATTGAACCACTACTTCCCCTTCCTCCCCAATTCAAAGTTATTTTTTGACATTGATTTGACCTGTGATTTGATCAGTTTGGAGTATGTCAAAAGTAGCGCAGCAGGTAGTTCTGGTGCCTCCTAGCTCCAGTCCATGTCCAAACTTAACCCCTACTGCTGTCAGTATGGTTTGTACACTCTTCCTGTGATCTTGCACAGCTGTTTGCTCCATCAAGTAAGAATTTTGGTGCCTTTGTGCATTCTGCTTAAGTTTCTGACAATAAACTTTCGTCCCTCAATATTTAACTCTTCTTACCACAGAAACCCAATGTGTCTGAGAACACTGGAAATTGTCACAATGCAGGAAATAGAATATCCAGAAAATCTAGTGAATCAAAAAAGAGTGGAGTTCAGCCGTACAATCTGTGACGCAATAGCAGCAGCACGCTTAACGTCGCGGCTAACGCAATGCTGTTACAGTAACAGTGACTGGGGCTCAAATCCAGTACTGTTTGTAAGGAGTTTCCCATGTCTGGGTTTCCTCTGGATGCTCCGGTTTCCTTCTCTCCCAACCCCCCCCCCCACTGGGGTTGTTGGGGGTAATTGGGCTTATTGGCCTGAAGGGCCTGTTACTGTGCTGTATGTTTTTTTTAAAAAAAAGCACCCTGTGATAGAGAATTGATAATTGGCTCACTGCATGAGACAACAGGAAGTGTATCTGTTCTAAAATGTAAGGCAAATTACTCAGTATGGATAGTAATGGACATTACTTTTTCATATCTTCACAGGTTCATTCCTGAACCCTGGTCACAATGTAGCACATCCTGTGGAGATGGCAAGCAAGTGAGAAGAGTGACATGCCGTGTTCTGCTTTCATTTTCTCAAACAGAGGAGGAGCTGCCGGATGAGGAATGCGAGGAGGATAAGCCACCCACTGAGCAAACATGCGACCTAGCACCATGTGACGGTGTTACTGCTGCCCGTAGCTCCGAGGGGGCCTTCAGTAATCAAGATGATTATGAGATGCAAGAACAGTTTGACTGGGAATACGAAGGTTTCACCCCATGCACAGCCACATGCTTAAGAGGTACAGGTCGTCCTCGACTCCCCACCTACGCGACTTATGCCCACCCACACATTTTTTTAAGATTCTTTATTAAAACTGCTGTATATGTTTATTCCCCCTCCACCAAAGAAAAAAGAGAAAACACCTGAATTTATTTATCATTCACTGTTCATGTACTCCTAACATATTATTCTATCCTGTACATATACATTGGGAGGAGCAGTTGTTATGGACGATGTGGACGGACTCTTACTGATGAAATACATGCATGGTTTCCAAATCATATAAAAATTCTCAGCTTGGTTCCTGAAATTATAGTCATCTTTTCCAAAGGTATACAATTTTGAATTTTCATACACCATCAATCCAACAGTATAAAATTATCTGACGTCCATGTTACTGCCATACATTTCGATGCCACCGCCATTGCTACACTCAAAATTTTTCATTGATATCTGTCTAACTTCGATTTAGTATCAATTTCATATAAATCACTGTGATAGTACAGATCTATCACCAATGTACATAGTGTATATAGTTACTGTATCTAGACTGTGCTTACAGCAATTGGCTGAGAGCTAAGCCACGCCTATTGTCTGGGCCTTAAAGGGTTGTGTCCCTAGCCAGGTCGGATCATCCCGGACTGGTCGGCCACCTGTGAAGAGCTCCTGTCTTTTGCTAATAAAATTGTAGAGCTCGTCGAAAGAACCAAAGACTTGTTGGTCCTGTCAGACCCCCTGACCGCTACAGTCCTTGACCTACCCCTTCCTTTCATTCTCTCCCTCGTTTTTGTTTTTTTTGTCCCAGGGTCAGTTCTCCAAGAAGGGGTGAATGTGATAGTACAGATCTATCTCCAATGTACATAGTGTATATAGTTACAGTATCTAGACTGTGCTTACAGCGATTGGCTGAGAGCTAAGCCACACCTATTGTTTGGGCCTTAAAGGGTTGTGTCCCTAGCCAGGTCGGATCATTCCGGACTGGTTGGCCACCTGTGAAGAGCTCCGGTCTTTTGCTAATAAAAGCCTTAGTTTGGATCAACAAGTCTTTGGTTCTTTCGACGAGCTCTACAATCACCAAGCAAAAAATATTCTGGGATCTTTTGGTATCTGTATCTTCATAATTTGTCCCAATAATATATTCAAGTCTTGCCAAAATCTTCCCACTTTTTCACAAGATCAAACTGCACGTAATAAGGTTCCTGTTTCTTTGTTACATCTGAAACATTTGTCAGAACAATTTGAATCAAGTCCATGTAATTGGTGTAAAAAATTATATTGTACAATTTGATATCTCACATTAAATTGTATTGGTTACAATTTCCTGGCATAATCTTGTCATCTGATGCACTTGATCCTTTTTTTAAATTCATTCTTTATTTTCAACATCAGGGACACAGGAAACTATAGTTGTTTGTCGCAATAAACAGACGCAAGAAAGCGTGGATGAGAGTTCGTGCAGCAGTTTCAAGCGTCCTCCTCACATGGTTCGTGCTTGTGGTACACAGCCTTGCCCTGCCAGGTATGTTGTTTCTGGATTCCAGCTATCAATCTTTAAAGCAGTCACAATCTTTGTATTTTTAATCTTGTGTTCTTAATCGAGCATGAAATGTATTCAATTGAATGACCCCGGGAAATGAGAGTTAAATACAGCATGTAGTATGACTGCCTGATCATTGGTAACTGGACTGGCTTTATTTTGTGCTGTTCTATGAATAGGGATTCAGCCTTCCCATCCAAATGTCTGCCGTGATATTAGAGTATACACAGTGGAAAGGCAAAGCAAAATGCAACTCACGATGTCATGTCAAGGAATACTTCGTTTATTTCCAACTATTAGTTCAAAATCTAAAATGATTAAAGGAGATATTTAAACCTGTGTTATTTTACAAAACAATTTTCTAAAAGGCAAGTTGCTCTGGATCATAACATGTTGTCCTGGCTCCATGCTTATAAAAAGGTAAATTTATAAAAGAGTTTGTTATGGAGACATTCAATTGTCCTCAATTCCTTGATGAAGGGCTCAAGCCCAAAACGTTGGTTATATATCATTATTGTTTCCATATAAAGTACACTATTTGACCTGCTGAATTTCTGCAGTGTTGTGTTTTTAACTTCAGTCACCGTGTCTGCAGACTGGGTCATGGTTTCCAGACACCAACTGGCGGGCAGATTACTATTTGAATGGCAATAGATTAAGAGATGGGGAAGTGCAGAGAGACCTAGGGGTACTTGTACACCAGTCTCTGAAGGCGAGCATGCAGGTAAAAAGGCAAATGGTATGTTGGCCTTCATATCAAGAGCGTTTGAGTATAGGAACAAGGATACCTTACTGCAGCTGTACAGGGTCTTGGTGAGACCCCACCTGGAGTATTGTGTGCAGTTTTGGTCACCTTATCTAAGGAAGGATGTTCTTGCAATGGAGGGAGTGCAGAGGCGATTCACCAGGCTGATACCTGGAATGGCAGGAATGACTTATGAGGAAAGATTGCGCAAATTGGGGTTGTACTCGCTGGAGTTTAGAAGATTGAGAGGGGATCTCATAGAGACCTATAAAATTCTGGCAGGACTAGACAGAATGGATGCGGAAGGGATATTTCCAATGGTGGGGGAGTCCAGAACCCGGGGCCGTGGTTCAAGGATAATAGGCAAACCATTTAGAACCGAGATGAGGAGGAATTTCTTGACCCAGAGGGTGGTGAATCTGTGGAATTCATTGCCACAAAGGGCAGTAGAGGCAGGTTCATTAAATATATTTAAGAGGGAATTAGATCTATTTCTTCAGTATAAGGGTATTAAAGGTTACAGAGAGAAGGCGGGGATGGGGTACTGAACTTTAAGATCAGCCATGATCTCGTTGAATGGCGGAGCAGGCTCGAAGGGTCGAATGACCTACTCCTGCTCCTATCTATGTTTCTATGGTCAAAATGCTCACGTGGGAAAGTGTGCGGTGACCAGCTATTTCTGAAGAGGAGGGAATACTGTCTTTCACCAAACCTTTAGCAGCTCCAGGTGTTTGCTGTGTTAAATAACAGATGCAGAATGTGCCTGAGAGGGGACTTCTTGGTCCTCCTGCCACATGGACATGCTGCAAGTGAACTCAGCGAGTGGAGAGAATTAAACCATTTGCTTTTAGACTCTTTTCTCAATAGTTAGAGGATGCACTTAGAAGCTTTGCCTTTTAATATCCAGAAATATTTGGTTTGGAATAAACTGTGGAACAGTATTCCTCCAAAATATTATTCATTTATATTTTTCTGATGATTTGCTTTAAATCTAGATTTCTTTCAGTACTTTGGCATAAGCAAGAATTGACATTGAGGAATTGCAGAGATATGAAGCCGTATTCACCGAGTGGAGCTGTACACACACACACGCACATGATCAGATGCAGATATCATGGTCTGAACATGGCAAATAATAGCAATGGAACATGGTGAATTATATCCCTAACTGTATCTCGAGACAAGAAGACAACTTCTGGTGAACGCAAAACTTGCACCAATGTTACACAGATTATGGAGTGATTGGAAAACTGGGTGGTTTGGGATTTTAGGAGCTATTTACTTGACGTCCACAGAAACCTTTAGCTTTTGTATCACACTGATTAAAGAGAGGGACTCCTTTCCGTGAATTCTAACTGAAGTTTGTCTGTGTCAGCCTCAGCTTTTCAGGATGCTGTTTACCCTGCCAGACTGGTAATCCCTCTGTAGAATCCTCAGAAGAATGCCTTATGCATGATTTATTACAGGAAGTGTGCTATCCATCTCTGATCCAAGAAGAGCTGTCTGTCAGTGCTCTTCCCCAAAGAGAATGATCCTGGTTCTATGTACGTCAGTGAGTAGAACGCTGAGATTCCCATCCATGTTTAAGACGTGGAATTCACAAATGAACCACTCTTAAGTTACTCATTTCCATTTTTGACCAAAAATTTCAGCTCTGTAGGATAAATAATCAAAACTCCACCCCCAAAGAATATAAAGATTAGTTTGGTTCCTTTTTTTAAAAAAAAAGTTGATTCTTTCAACAATTTCCCACATCAACTCTGCATGTAACATTTCAACAGTCAAATCCCCAAAAGTCTGAAAGATGTTGGCCAAATTATTAAAAGTGCTAAGAGGAATTGCACCAATTTATTGCAGGCTTATCTAGATTTTGCTATTATCATCTAGGATATCGCAATTGTTCATTCAGAAGATGGCTTCAGATTCTTCTTGTTGAGGCAAGGATTCTGTTTGTTCTTTTGTCCACAGAATGTGCATTTCAAAAGAAATCTTATTTTTGTAAAGTAGTGAGAGACTGTTACTCCCTCTGAATCTGTAGAAGAAAGTCAAACTCATGAGAAACTACTCAACGGCAAAGCAGAATATCTGTGTAAAGGTCAGAAAGTGATAAATCTTCGCTAGGTTGCATTGAATTTGCACTGCCTGTGAAAGAGTGAAAACCTGTTGATACTGAACCATTTTCTAACCCCTGTACATCACAAGGACCCATCCTCAGATTATCCTGTCGGTTCACCAAAACCCTTTGTTCATCTCTTGAATAAATCAGAAACATTTCAAAACAGCAGCTGTGTGTTAAAATAATTGAAATGAAAATCATTAAATACTATATTTGTTCAGTCTGGTCACCTCATTATAGGAAGGATGTGGAAGCTATGGAGAGGATGCAATGAATATTTACCACGATGCTATCTAGATTGGAAAATAAGTCTTATCGGGCAAGGTTAGCAGAGCTGGGAATTTTCTCTCCAGAGCATAGAAGGATGAGAGGAGATTTAGTAGAAATCTACAAGATTATGAGAGGGTGAACAGCCAGCACCTTTTTCCCTGGATAGGAATAGCAAACAGGGGACATGTATGAAGTGAACGGAGGGAAATTTAGGGGAGACATCAGGGATGTTATTTACACAGAGTTGTGAATGCCTGGAATACCTTGCCAGGGATGGTGGTGGTGGAGACTGAAACATGAGGGGCATTTAAAAGACTCTTGGAAGAAAGTAAAATAGAGGGTTACAGGTTAGGGATGGTTTAGTACTTTTTTTTAAGGAACATATGAGTCAACATAACATGAAGGGCTGAAGAACTTGTACTGTGCTATAGTTCCTGTTGTGTGTTCTATGTTCTATACAGCTGAACAATAATAAATTTATCAAAAGTACTTTTGTGATGTAAAACGAATAAATCCTTTCATAGTGTGGGAATCTTAAAATATAGAAGGAGACCATTCAGCTCATTATTCACAATTCTTCTCTTTGGAAGTGCAGTCAAATTACTCATGCTTTTGTCATCCTGAAGTTTTTACCTCCTTCAAAATATCTCCAATTCCCTTTCAAAGATTTTACACAGAGAGTTGTGCGTGCCTGGAATGCCTTTCTGGGGTGGTGGTAGAGGTTAAAACATTCGGGATATTTAAAAAAAAAATATTTATACATTTAGAACCACATTAAAAAAAACTATATGTGATTAAAAATAATACAGATCAAATACATGTGACATATAAAAAGAAAAGCTCCCTATATACCAGCCCTGCCCCCTTTATCCCCCTACTAAAAAAGGAAAGAAAAGAAATAAAGAAGAAAAGTAAAAGAAGGGAGCGTTACCCACAAGAGAAGTGCCTATTACTTTAAAGGTTCTGAGAGTATGCTGAGACCTTAAGGAGAAAGGGATTGTCAGAGCTTCATTTAAATATTTAGACCGATATTTTGTAAATAAGGGCTCCATATCTTGCAAAATAAGGGCTCAATATCTTCCGTCTCTTAAATTATGTAATTTTACCAAGTGGAATACAACTCTGAACTTCAGCGAGCCATCTTTCTATACCCAGATCCATGTTAGACTTCCAAGTTATGGCAATACTTTTTTATTGCTATTGCTAAAGTACTTTGAACAAACTTATTTTGAGGCATATTCAATTTCAATTTGGGTTCAACACCCGTAACATCACTCGATTAAAAATAACACTGGATACTGTGGGAATTTAATTGTCAACATTCATTCCAATAATTTACCCATTTCTAACCAAAAAGGTTTAACTTTAGGACACTGCCAAGTAGAATGCAGCAATGTATCAATTTTCTGTCCACATCAAAAACATAAATCCAATAAGGTATGATTCAATTTTTTTAAAACTTGTATAGTGTTGAATATAACTGATGAATAAAATTATATTGCACCAGTCTATAATCTCACATTTATTGCACTTTTCACATTTTCTCGACATATCCCAGTCCAATCACATTCATCTATTTGTTTATTCAAATCTACTTCCCATCTTTGTCTAGATTTATGAAATCCTATTTTTCAGGCTTTCTTTTGTATTAACCTATAAATCATTGAGATAAATTACTTTGTTTCTATTACATTTCAATAATTTTAATTCCATCTTTACTGGTTATAATGACTCTTGACCAAAATTTTCACATAGAAATTCCATAACCTGATAATCTAGTATTTTCAGGAACCTTGAACTTCTTCATTCTATCAAAAGAAATAATTTCTATGCTTCAAAAACATCTTCTACATTTTTAATTCCTTGACATTGTCAAATCTTTAAAACTTTAATGAAAATGGAATAATGGTTTTTTTCCAGACAATAAACCTCCTCCCGTAATTTCTTTATCAACCTTAATCCAAAGCTAAATTAATTGCTTCAATATGGGAGTCTTTCTATTCATTAGTAACAACCAAGAATTCCATTTATAAATAAATTCTTGCAGGTTTGATCCCCCTATTTTGCTAAGTTTGATATGCACCAAAACTTGAATTTTATTTAAATCCTGCATTATATTAACAAAATGCAACTGGGCTGCTTTATAATAAAACTCATAAAATTAGGGAGCTTCAAAATCCTGAATCCAAATTTATCCAGAGAAACTCTGGCCATCTTTCCTTTCCATAAGAATTTCCTAACACATGCATTTAATTACTTAAAGAATTTTTGAGGAATTGATATAGGAATCAACTGAAAAAGATATTGTATTCTAGGAAAAACATTAATCTTAACACAATTTACTCTACCTATTAAAGTAATAGGTAACATATTCCATCTTTCCAAATATTCCTTTATTCTTTTTAATAATGGAGAATAATTTAAATATTTTTTTCATTCTGCTTCCACACGAATACCTATATATTTTACTCCCACATCTGGCCATTTAAAATCAGGGTGGAATTCATTTTGTGTCGTGAATATGTATCTGTGGTGCTTCTGAGAATGACTTTGAAATTACCTCCCCATGCCAGTTCAACAATTTCTCCTCAGTGATTCTATAATACATGTGAGCCTCTGATAAGCTTTTTATTAACCTTCAGTACTCTAGAAATCTCAATTTACTTCTCGAGGCTCTCCACATGCCTGAAATCCCTCATCTTAATCTTCTCTGTACAGATAGACCTCTACTTATGATGGGGTTTGGTTCTGCGACTCACATCGTTAGGTGAAATTATCGTAAATCGAGGTCTACCTGCACAGATAGCGTTGTGAGCCACTCCTGCCGGGAGGCTGAGATGGCACATTGCCATTGCACTCTCTCCCTCTCTGGTGATGGCAATCTGTACATGTATTCCAAAACACCTCTATTCCTCTGTATTGTTTCCATGCCCTTGACACCCTTCCTCTGTACAGAAGTTAGAATTAGACGTTTGGTTCCTAACCAGTGTATTTTAAAAGTCTATCATTATTTACTTGCCCTTAAGCTCTAGTTTTGATTGTCTTTTCAACCTACTGTCATGGTTTAGAAGGGATAGGACAAAAAAAATCAACTTGGTTTTCTTCTGTTTTGTGGCTATCCCTGTTGGATTTCAGTGTGTGGATGATTAGAGCAGGGTACAAATCAAGTGTGTGGATATTGATTGGGAACAGAGTATCAACCAATTTTTTTTTTTTTTTGAGTGATCCTGGCTGTTGATGACCTATCAATAAATATTATTCCCATTGGGATAGAAACATTGGTCCATTTAGTTCAGGTTATTGAAGAGGGACGATGATCGTAAAACTGGATGCCTTTCCTTTTGCCTCCCTTTTACCAGTGGATCCCTGGTGGAGACATCCCTGAGGTCCTTCTCATCGATCAACTCCTGAGATTTCTGCATCTACCAGCCTTTAACTTTATTCTAGGAAAGGCTGGGAAAATAAGCACAGCATCAATCATTTTAATTGAGTGGCTACCTTGATTCAACCATTAAGAAAAAATATTTATTTATTTCTTTATTTTGTTTTATCATGTTTTGGTCATAATTTCTGCCTCTTTGTTTAAATATCTTCAATCATTAAAATAGTTTACAACACAGTTTCAAAGGCCATTGGTATCAAAGAATAGTTTGGGGTGAATGTGAAGTGGGAGGCTTAGATCTTGTTTTACAATGAGCCATCCAACTTCTTTCTTTCGTAAAAGGGCAGCAGGTGAGGGCAGACTATGAGTTAGATCCAGGATGAATTAGTCCCCTCTGGGGTGGAAGAAATGCTATAAATTATTGTTCTTTGTAAACTTTAAAACCAGCAATTAAAAGTTCAACTTTCCATGAAATTGTTTCATTAAAATTCTATTCACCAATATGCTTAAAATCCAGACAACCCTGCTCATTTCACATTTTTCATTCGACTTGAGTTACAGTACGCAGCAAGTCAAAATCGAAGACCTTAATCTGTGTCTAGGCAGTGAAGCAATGAGGAATATGAGAAGGACCAACAAATGTTGAGTCAGTTGTGATTACTGGGCTTTAAAGTGTTCCTTTATAATTAAGGAGGTATTACGCTGTCTTGACTGTTAATAAACTTTGATTGTGAAAACAAAAGAATATATTTATATATAATGTCCTACAGTCTACTCCTGGTTAAAGGAGGAATGCTGGCCAGGGCACTGGGGAGTAATTCCACATGAGCCATAATGTTCCCATAAATCACCCAGAGTAAACAGATGAGCTGCAATTTTCCCATTTTGTTCTGCTGGCAGAAAGCTGCACCTGACAGAAACTTTTACGCATTTTGAAAATTTGGACGGCTGTGTAATGGGCTGCAACAGCCTGACTGATTTAATATTTTCTCACAAAAAAAATTGTATTTGTTGACTGGACAAGTTGAATCGGGGAGTTTTGCATGTTGCATTTAGAGAGCAAACTCTGGATTCTCCAATCCATTTTACAGCCAAACAAGGGGAATAATGTAAAGATCCTGCTTACGCATAGCACAATCCCTGCAGCTTCAATATCATAATGACCAGATCATCTGTTTCCAATTTTGGCTGAGAGATACACATTGACTTTGATAGAGGTTGCTTTGGCTGATATATATAAAATTTACACCCCACTTGAAAAATGAAGTGCTAAAATAGAAAAAAAATGCTCAACAGTTCAGCTTCTTTTGACCTTAGTGCTTAGAATAGATCGGCTGTATCCATACCTTGTTTCATGTGACTTTTTTTGATAAAGTGCGGATTTTGCTTTGTTGAATTACAACCATCTCTGCGAATAATACTTTCCAGAGCGATCTCCCCTCCACAAACTCCAACAGTAGCCTGATAAATTGACATTTCAATGCTGACACATGAGGAAAAAAAAAAATCCTTTTGAAGCATAAAAATTGAAACAGATGATCGCTATGAGTCTGGAAAGAGATGACGTGAGATTTGAAGAATAAAAACAGGATCCAGTAGCAATTTTTCAGCTATTTCCATTGCCACTGAATTTCATCAAGAATAGTTGTAATCACTGCCGGTTACAATTTCCTCTTGGTAACCTCGCTTCAGTATTACGGCCTGGCACAAGTGCGACTCACCAAATCAGATGCAACAATTTGCATCAGTGAGTTTGCCTTTGAAGGTTTGGAAAGAATGCTCATCAGATGGACTGCAGATTTAATACGGATGAGATGAGTTTGTTCATGTTGCCTTGAATTGAGCCTTTGTTATTGTGATGTGACTCAGTTACACAACAATGGACAATATCTGAAGTGAATGTTATTATTCATCCCATCCATTATCTGATGGCATTTTCTGTTCAGCTTATTGTTTCCTGTAAACTTTATTGGGATTAAAAACATAGGTAAGGCACTGGGATTCTCCGTAGGATTATTTTAATATTCCCATTCTTTCTTTTATTTGGAATATTTTATTTTGAGAATTTTCAATCAACCTCCAGTCAAAACGAAGAATTATCATCCATATCGATAATACAAATATCGATCCATATGTCGATATTAAAGTGAGAAAAAAAGAAGTCAGCACGTGATTCAATTATTATAAAGAAAGAAAAATTACAATAATGCTACAAAAAAATGCAAATTCAATGTCCACGTTGAACCAAAGGGAGGAAAAGGTCATAGAGAGAGAATGAATAACAGAACAAGGAAAACCCTCCCATCCAGAATCAAGAAGAAAATGTAAGAAAAGAGAGAGAGTAAGAAAAAGAAAAGACTGGCTTCACCTCAGATAAACCCCACTCCCATCAAGGGACAAATAACCTGATGGTGTGAGCACTGGGGGGGGGGGGGGGGGGGAAGGAAGAGACAGGAGGAGGGAATCATGAAAAGATTTACCCCAATGAACTTTAGGTATGAATTCCATATTCTTGAAAATACATCACACCTGCTTCTGAGGTTATAGGTGATCTTCTCCAGGGGAACACAATTATTCATTTCTATCTTCCAACAGGCTAAACATAGTTGGGAATCAGATTTCCAAGAAGCTGCTGTACATTTCCTGGCCTCTGCTTAATGAATTTTGATTGATATCTTGAGAACCTCAATTTAGGTCTTGAATCTTCTAAATTCCCCAGTAAAAATAATTCTGGTGCCTGAGGGTATTGAATTCCAGTAATTTCTTTTCCCAGGAGACTACCCAAATCTTCCCAGAAATCTTTCACTTTAGGGCATGACCAGGTTGAATGCAAGGAAGTACCTCTTTCTTGACCACATCGAAAACATTGGTCTGATATTTCTGATTTGAATTTGTGTAACTTTTGTGGAGTAAGGTATAGTTGATGCAAGAAGTTATATTGCACAGCCGATACCTTACATTAGTTGTGTTAATACTGCTGTCCCAACATAAGTTAGACCAGCAAAATGGATCAATTTCTATACCAGTAATGCGTGTCAAAAGAACCAAAGACTTGTTGATCCAAACCAAGGCTTTTATTAACTAAAAGACTGGAGTATATCACAAGTAGGTCGACCAGTCCAGAATGACCTGATCTGGCTAGGAGCAATCCTTCAAGACCTGCCAGTAGGTGTGGCTACACTCTCAGCCAATCACAGTCATCCTACACGGCCATCTGTACATATGGACATAGACACATTGGTGATAGAATCTGTACTATCACAATACCCAAACCTGATTCTCACCTTACTCTTGATTTATCAAGCCCTTGTTTAAGCATTCCTGCCCGAAGTAAGGAATACATTTTTGAATTTTTTTTTTTGTGCTTCGCTTTCGAACCTGAGGCTCTATTTTGCTACACTGCAGTAAGGTTAATGCTGGACCTAATTTGTCCCTTAAATAAGATCTTAACTGAATATGGTAGAGAAAATATGTATTTAAAGCTCCATATTTATTCCTAATTTGCTCAAATGTCATAACTTTTCCCTGCTCGTAACAATCCTCAATAAACTTGACCCCTCTTTGGGACCAAGTGTCCAGGATTTTATTATCAATCGTTAATGGAATTAACATATTTTGAGCAAAGGATGTTTTACGTGAAAGACCTCCCCCCCCCCCCCCCCCACCCCCGTCCCCAATTTGACCATTAGTTTTATTTCATAATGTAATTATATGCTTTAATAGGGAGACTTCTTTAGGGCCAGATAATAATTTAGAATTCCATTTATATATAAGGTTTTCTGCTATCCTCTCACCAACCCTTACACAATTCCAATTTTACCCATGGAGACTTGTCTCCTCTGTCAAAGAGGGAGGTGACAAACTTCAATTGGGTTGCCCAAAAATAGTTTTTGAATTCTGGCAGCACTAATCCTCCCAATTCATAATTCCAAGTTATCAATAGAGGATCTGGTAGGCTTACCTTTCCACAGAAATTTCCTGATGTATTTATTAAAGTTGTGAAAGAATCTCTGAGGTATAGGAACAGGGAAACTTTGAAGAAGATTTTGTACTCTAGGCAGCACATTCATTTTACTACATTTGACTCTTCCAGCAAAGTGATTGGGAGGGTTACCCATTTATTAAGATCATCCTCAATTTTCTGAAGCAATGGAGATCATTAAACTTCTATAAATTCTGCAGGTTATTCCATTAATCCCCTCAAAATGGGTTATTTTTCCCCAATCTATTAGTTTTGAATTTGACCTGTCTCAATTTTTTTTTATTCTGAGATCCAGCATCAATTGCTCTTTGTGGAAGAACTCAGCCCACAAATCTGTACCACCCAATTGACCTGGTACATTTTGAAGGGTAGAAATAAACCCATGCAGACACAGGGAGAACATACAAACTCCTCACTGACAGCACAGGATTTGAACCCCGATCCCGATCGCTGGCGCTGTAACAGCGTTGCGCTAATTGCATCACCGACAGCGCTGCCCTTGGTATCTTCAAATGAGTGAAAAGTTGTATAGTCTTTGCACCAAATCACACCATTTTCCAATTGATAGTGCAGGTTAAGATTTCTCCTGACATCAGCAACCTACTTGTATGGGAGGCACACAGGGGACTGGCGATGCTGGAATCTGAAACTCGACGCAATCGGCTGGAGGAACTCAAGTGGGTAAAGCAGCATCATTCCCATCAACAAGGACTTAATGAAGGGCTCCAGCCTGTAGCATCAACCATTTTTTTCCTCTCACGGACACTGCTCAACCCACTGAGTTCATCCAGCAGATTGCATATCAGCTTCGCTTTATGGGGTGACATTGAACAGAACAGGAACAGGATCAAAGCATTTTTATGTCCAGAATGTGCAGAGCACAAAGCAAGCAGATATATTTTAGTCAGGGTATGTGGCATGTGCTCACACAACCTATTCTTGCATCCTAATTAACTCCATGCTCTTCAGTTAGTCTGGAATTCTATCCAATCATTCGTCTAAGCAATATGAAAACCTATATCTCTGTCACATTTGCATTACAAGTCAGATTCTAAAGCCTACAAATTCTTTGAGTCAGGAAACGCATATAAAAGAGTTGGAGTGTGATGATCTGACACTCAAACTCGTTTGGATGAAGCTGAAAATATTCAATAAGAAAGTGTTGAACACATAAACACAAGCAAAAGGAAGACGGGTGGACTGTGAAACAGGGAGGAGAAGCAGATGAGTTAAAGTGACAAGGAGGGATCAGGCTTGTAGAGCACCTTGGAGTTCACTTAATCAGTGACCTGTCGTGGACACACAACATTTCCTGGCTTGCCAGGAAGGCGCATCAGTGACTGCACATCCTGAGAAGACTGAAGCGGGCAAGGCAACCAGGCCACCATCATGTCACCCTTCTGCAGGAGCTCCATCGAGAGCATCCTGGCTGGCTGCATCACAGAGTGGTGATACAGATGATGCAGAGAAATGGACCAGAGGTCAATCCACAGGGCGAAAAGAGTGGCAGAGAGGATCACTGGAGTCTTCCTCCCCCACTCTCCCCCATCAATGTGATCTAACGGAATCGTTGTCTGAAGAGGGTGCGCAAAATCATTGAGGACTCTTTCCACCCTGCACACAGCTGCTCACGCCGGGGAAGAGATATAGGAGGATCAGAGCCAGCACCACCAGGCTGAGGAGCAGCTTCTTCCCACGGGCAGTGAATGAGCCAAAAAGAACTGCTCACACTAACCATCCAAAACTCTCATATTTACAAGACAATAATTTTTTTTATTTGCATATATGAATACTTGTCCTGCATGTGTATTTTTTGTCTCTATGTTTGTGTGTCTATGTGTTTTGCACTGAGGACCGGAGAACGCTGTTTTGTCTGGTTGTACTTGTGCAATCAGATAACAATAAACTTGACTTGAATCTTAGAAGTGTATTTGGATGGTGCTTGGGTTCAAAGTGCAGGGATGATGATCCAATAGGTGAAAGGATATCTTTAAGAGGAGATGACTGTGTAGGTACAAATGTCACCAATGAGCATAATTGAGGCCCTTTCTACAATGTATGCATCCCTAAGAAAGCAATGATGTTAATTTAACTAATGGTGCTGCATCAACCTTTTCATTCTGCTTTGGTGAGAGTGGTCTTGTTTGCCCAATGGAATTGGTACAGCCAAGTCTATCTGTGTCGCGCACCCTTTGACTTCACTGATGGGGTGGCGTGGTTAGCATAGCTGTTAGCATAGCGCTGTTACAGCGCCAGCAGGTCAGGACCGAGTTTGTACCTTCTCCCTGTGTCTATGTAGATTTTCCCCGGAGGCTCCGGTTTCCTCCTACCGTTCCAAATGTACCGGGTGTAATTGGGTGGAACGGGCTCATGGACCAAAAGATCTAATTTTATAAAAAAAGGTCTAATGTCTAATTTTATTTTTAAAATGTTAATGTTAAGTATATATTTTTTAAATAACTGCACGTGGATCTGAGTCAAAATTACAGAAGGGTGAAGGCAGACACAGTCAGGGTTGAGGTAAATTCATAATGACGTGGGTAAAAGTGCTCTGCATAAGAATTTCTAGTGGGAAATGTTTTACAATTTTTCTCTCTCCCTGTAACAGTTCCCTCATCCTACAATCTGACAGAGAATAGTGCGATTTGTAATTAGGTGCATGAAAATTATTTGAAGTCCGAATTGCCAACAGTTTGCCAACATCAACAGGAACATCATAACACAACCTTATTAGGCAGACCCTCAGAACTGAGAATGGCTTGCTTCCACTCTGGTTTTGTGGGTTCTGAGTGGCCACTGGACCAATGCTGTCCGTAGATCTTTCAGCTCAGGATCAAAGCTTTTAGAGTTGTCGTTTGCAGTTTGGTAATAAGATTTAAAACATCAATGTATTGGTCTGAATTGATGCATTGGAAAGAAATTTTTGTATAATTACTATAAATGTGCATCTGTGTATTGAAGTTATGCCAGAGCTTTCGAAGTTTAATATGAAGCTGTTTGGGGAACAATAAATTTGCTTGACTCCTTGGCATAAACACAAAGAGCTGGATGTCAGGCCCCTGTCTGGTATTCATTTAATAATTCAACACGTAGTTACAACCATATAATGCATATCATATTCTCTGTTAGCAAAGTAAAACCTAGTTTCGGTACTGAGATTAAGAGACTTCATTTTACATTTTGCTCATCTCTTTAATGCATTTGTGGCAGTTTTTAAGCATTTGTGAAGAATTAGTAAATTTGGACATGATGTGAAAAATATTATTGGGTATGAATGACTTCTGCAAATGGTCATCCAAAGTTCCATATTTTTCTACACCTATGTAGATGATATTACTGCATAAGGGCTCGATGAAGGGTTCTGGGCTGAAACATTGACCTTTTTTTGCTGCTTGGCCCATTGATTGTTGATCCAAGTTCCAGCCCGCAGTCTCCTGCGTCTCTCCGGGATGAACTTCGTGTTCGGCAGGTCATGCAGAGTGTTTATTAAACAAGTAGCCAATTGAAGGAATAGAAGTTTTATGCGGCAGATGGATTTGAAGATTATTGATAAGTCACCTGACAAAAGGCATGTTCGCAAGCAGATCACGCAATCGACATCGATAAATGTGGGCCAATGCAAGTAAATGAAATGTGAAAACATCTTTAAATGGATGAATTGAATTGAAAAGGGCAATTCCCCAGAACTGAGCCCAGTAAAAAGAGCCTCACATATTTTGATGCTCATTAATAGCATCAGAAAGTACAAGTAAATAACTAATGATATTAACATTGGGAGGGCCACAGTCAGTTTACAATATTATTCATTTGCATCCTACAGTTCATTCTACAGTTGTTGGACAAAGGTCATAAAAGTGAGCAGAGATACAGAACTGAGATTTATCAAATTAATACCAGACTTGTTACACTTCGACTATGATGAGAGACATGAGATATTATTTTTCACTGAAGTGCAAGTGAATTTTTTAAACATTGCTCTGATTGTGAAATGGGAAAGGTGACTGGCTGGGAAGTAGGTGGTGTGAGGGAATTTTTAAGCATGCACATCCTCTCAACTACAGGATACTGTCGACACCATGGTGAAAAAAAACCCACAAAAATTGCTGGAGAAACTCAGCAGGTCAAACAGTAGCGCCAGCAACCCAGGGTTCAAATCCGGCACTGTCCGAAAGGAGCTTGTACGTTCTCCCTGAGTCTGCATGGGTGCTCTGGTTTCCTCCCACCATTCAAAAGCATACAGGTGTTGTAGGTCAATTGGGTGCATTTTGCCTTTGTTACATTAAATGCACTGTTTGACTTGCTGAGTTTCTCCAGCATTTGTGTGTGTGTTTTTCACCTCTCAACTACAAATGGGTGACCAGCTAAGGGAATCTCTTCAACATTTTGGAGAGCCTCTGGCCAATCAGATTCAAGGTTGGGACAATCCTTTAAAATTGACGGTGATCAGCCCAACCCAGACAACTGAGAGAATTTGTTAAATATGCAAATTGTAATTATTTCTGTTCAGTCACTGACCTTCATTCTCATCGCTTTTCTCTGAATAACTGTTAGGGATGGAGATTGGAGCTGAGTTTGGGGGGAGTGCACCCGGAATTCCCCAGAGATCACAACTCTGAACAAGGGCGGTTCTCAGAGGTCACGTTCTTAGATGAGGGAGTTTCCAGAGATCGAAGCATTGGAGGAAGAGTTGCGGGATGAGTGTAGAAGGAAATGGCGGATGCTCTTTCACCTCTGGAGCAGTTCTGACCTATTTGAAGATGGCAATTGTAACCCCGCTCTTTATTGCCAGAGCGCAGACATGACATCACGTACAACCCTGAGATTCTGTTCCCAGCGGGTGCAGCAGAACTACCATTTATTGGGAGTGCAAAAGAAAGATGCCTTAGGTGCTCTGTGGTTCGTAATGGATTACTTAAGGTGGTGTGTGAGTGGAAAGGAAAAGGCTGAGAACTACTAGCCTACACCTAATCTCTATGTGATGGCTTCAAAGGAAATCAAGTGTAGCGTTTAGTGTAGCGGTTAGCGCCAGCAACCCAGGGTTCAAATCTGGCACTGTCTGAAAGAAGTTGGTACGTTCCCACCATTCAAAAGCGTACAAGAGTTGTGGTCAATTGGGTACATTTGAGCTCATAGCCCGGAAGGGCCTGCTACCTGTGTGTATGTCGAAATCATTGGGATTATGGAAGTGGAAGATGGGAGCCTGGAGGAGGTCATTGTCAGGAGCAGGTTACTGCAGGAAGAGAACAGATGTTTTACAAATGAGAGAGGAGCTTTTTGGATCAGGTTCCCAGCAGTGAAATCTACTCCAAGAAAACCCCTTTAAATAGCCATAGAAGTGGAAATTATCTTGCGGTATTGTTTTTCCAGAAGTACTCTACAACAGGTGCTTTTTGGAACAAGGTGACCTAATTTTCCAGGCAGTGCAGTGGAAAATATTGTGTGGGGAATGTGCGAGGCACACGCAGGGCTCCCGGCGGGCGCACACTGGTGAGAGATGATTGGAAGTTCATGGTCACAGCACTGAAGTGCTGTGAAAGGTCACAATCACATTGCACTTCAGAAAGTGGCGATTTTCGGATGTGCAGCACTAAGGAAACAGATACGTGTTTCTGAATTTGGAGGCTGCGGAGAATAAGGCACCTGATATGGTCATCAAGGTGCAAGGTTTGCTGAGTCAATTGTGAAGGTCAGCGCAAGAAGCCAGAACATGACTGTTAAAGCTATTTTATTTTACATTTGCCCTTCCTGTCTGTTTCACGTACCATTTCAATGAAAGAAATCAAAACTTTGAGTTCCTGCTTGATGCAGCACAGACTATTCAGGGCAACATGCACATGTTGGCTCTTTGTTAAACTGCACTTATCCCCACTGCCTCATAACTTTCCTGGTTATTTTATTATCTATATCCGTCTCCCTTTTCTTCAAGTTGGATGATTTTTCAACACTTTCCCTCGTGTCTTTTGATCACACAATTTGTGACACGCGCGCGTGTTACGTGTGCTGTTTGTGTGTGTGCGCTTGTGTGTTGTTTGTGCACGTGTGTGCATATGTACATGCATGCATGTGTGGGACTGTATGTGCATTGTGTGTATATTTGTGCATGTGTGTGTGCAGGTGTGCATATGTGCATGTCTGAGTGTGTGTGTGCAGGTGTGCATATGTGCATGTCTGAGTGTGTGTGTGTGTGTGTGTGTGTGTGTCCACCTTGCCTTATTTCTCTGTTGCCATGCCTGTTCCGGAATGTGAAACAGATACCTATTTAAAAATAATTAACCTATCAATAAATACCTGAACACATTGCAAACTTCATTACTTTATTTAGAAATCATGAAATTACTGTTATAAGCTGCCTTCACTGGACCCGTGTTGACTCGATGTTATCTGCAGTCGCTTTGAATTTGAAGGTTCCTTTGGAAGTGTCAATTATAGAAATGGTTGTTTTACTCTAAACTAATTAAGTGACTGCTCTGAATTATATCAGCAGAAAACCTCACATTTCACAGAAAGACGTTAACTTTCAATAGGAAACGTAGAGAGGTGAATTTTATTCACAATAAATTATGCAAGTATTCAATTTTTTTAAAATGTCATTATTTGAATTTTACATTATAAACTGTGTAATGTATTCGATTGTTCAGCTTCACTCCACCTCCACACCAGTAATACAGACCAGAGCGTGACCAGGTCTTGCTGACATTGAGGGATTGATTGTTTGTTGACCCGGCACCAAGTCAATAGTTCCTGGCTCTCCTTCCTGTAATCTGACTTGTTGTTGTTATAGATCATGCGTATAATAGAGGGGTCACCACGGAGTTGAAGCAAGTTTCTCTCTCGCTATCCCATCGGTGTTGCTGTTTTCAGGGAGCTGTGGATTTATATTCTAAGTTCTCTCTGTACATTAATCCTCCAGAATCCTTAAAAAAATTAATTGCTGGAGGATTTCAGCATGTCCGACCTGCCTGCGTCCCTCCAGCATTTCTTTGTGTGCTCAAGATTCCAGCTTCCACAGTCTCTGTACTGCTTTGTCATTTGCTGTTTATTCTACATATCCTACCAGAATTTGACTTCACTTGTCTGGATTAAATTCCATCTGCCACCACTTCACTCCCCTTCACCTGATCTATGTCCCATTCTATCCTTTGCCACCTTTCTTTACCTTTTATGACCACCTGTCAGGAGTTGGTACATTCTCCCTGCATCTGGGTAGGTTACCCACCCCCCCCCCCCCCAGGGGCTCCAGTTTCCTCCAACCATTCAAAACGTACCAGGGGATGCAGGTTCATTAGTTGAAAATTGGGCGGCTCAGACTCATGGGCCAAAATGGCCTGTTACCGTGCTGTAAGTCTGAAGAATATTTCTGTGCCGACTGCAAACTTATTGGAAAAAATTACCGGGGATACCATACATCATGTTGACAATTAATAAAAGTTGGCTTGAATATATTATGGTATGTTATGTTGGACTCACTTAACTGAATTGTTTGAGGCAGAAGCAAGGATTATTGATGAGGTTAAAACATTTGATTTCGTCCAAGGCGTTTGACAAAGAGGAGAGACTGATTAGGCTGGGATTGTTTACAACATTGAGGGGTGGGGTGGGGTGGGGTGGTGCTTAACTGAGACATGGGAAGGTCTGGCGGAATGAACAGATACCCTCCCTCGGCACCTCCCACTGCGACCACTGGAAGAGCCACACCTGCGCCCACACCTCCTCCCTCACTCCATTCGGAGCCCCAAACAGTCCTTTCAAGTGAAGCAATACCAATTCCATATCCAGGGGAATTATGTACTGCATCTAATGCTCCCGCGGTGGCCTTCTCTACATCGAAGAGACTGGATGCAGACAAGGGAGATCTTCCCCAGTTTCTGCTAGCCTACTTTCCATTCTCCCCCCTTCCCTTTGTCTCCATTCCTCCAGCTCTCCACCCCCTTCCCTCTCCATTCACAGAGCCATCCCTCCTTCCCTTGTTTGCTGGTGTGCCCTCCCTCCCTTATTACCTGCTGTCTTTGGAAAAGCTCCTCCCCCTACCCCTTCCCCTCCCCACACCCATTTGTTTGGGCACCTGTCGATATTTCTTCATGCCTTGGCAAAAGGCTCAAGCCTGAAATATTGTCATGCCACTAGGGTTAGTGTCACCTGGTGCGGTAGCTCGGTATCACTGCAAACCTCACCCCCGCCATAGACCTCCTCTGGTTCCAGAACATACAAGATCCTTAGTAATATTAAATCACAAATACTAATTACCACAATATTGTAGCTAAAACATCAGAAAATTTGACAAAAGCAGCAACTATAAAATCACCTTGTAGCGCGTGCAGATGAAACCATGTGATTCAAAGCATCATCGTCATTGGGTAATAACGACACATCTGACCGGAACGTATTAGAAGGTTCAAAAAGTAAATGAGCCTCGAGTTTTAGCCTGGAGGTGTATTGATACACGTCAGCTGGGCTTACGAAAAATGCTTTTGTTGTTATAACTAACTTCAGGGATATTTTTATCAAAAATCATAAATGTCTGCTGAAACACTGCACCAAATAGACTGTCATTTTTGTGTCACCCTCTCTAATGGTGTCACCCAGTGTGGTCCGCACCCCTCTAGTGACACCAATGTAATGTGTCTTTATCTTTGCTATAAGAAGTCCAATGTTTCACCTGTTGAGTTGCTCTAGAGCAAAATTGTGATTTTGCTTCAACCATGTTTTACCCTAGATCTCTTGTCTTTGATGGACAAGTCATTAACAATGGGACGTGAATTTGGAAGGGAGCTGTATAAAAGAATATTTCACCAAACTAATAGTAAGAGCTTTGAAATCATGTCTGAAAGATTGGAGACAAAGACTCTTAACCACGTGCGGATGGGTGTTTGAAGAACTGTAGTGCTATGGACTAAGTCTTGGGAAGTGAGACTAACCTGGCGCAATATTTACCAGAACAATCTCTTCCCTGCTGTGAATGTTATGAATTCCAAGGGTAACTGGTCCATTTTGCAATATTAGCTGTAATACAATGGTTCTCAACCTTTTTCCTTTCCACTCACATCCCACTTTAAGTAATCCCTATGCTACCAGTGCTCTGTGATTAGTAAGGGATTGCTTAAGGTGGGATGTGAGTGGGAAGGGAAGGTTGAGAACCATTACTCTAGACCCAATCGTGACTGAAATATTTGGCTTGAGAAAAATGGTCATTGGGCCATTTCCTTTGGAGTTCTGAAACCGTGCACATAACAAGTCAATGAGGGACGATTCAAACAGTAGTCTTCAAACTCTTTCTTTCCACCCACCTACCACCTTAAACAATCCCTTACTAATCACAGAGTGCCAATGGCATAGGAATACTTAAAGTGGTAGGTGAGTGGAAAGAAAAAAGTTGAGAAGCACTGCTGGAAAGGATTATTATCTGGTAAATATTAGTTTCGGCTCAGATTTGTTCATGGGACAGAAGTTTGACTTTGAGTTTTGTTTATGACACAATGTCAGTTTTATTTGATTGTAAGTGAGTCAGTGTGAGAAAAAATTGTTGTTTTGTGGCAGTGTCACAGTTCAAGCATTGCTATAAATTACATTTCAAATATAAATAAATAGTGCATGAAAATAGGAGGAAGTGAAGTGGTGTCTGTGGTTCATGATCCATTCAGTGACTGACAGCAGAGGGGAAGGAGCTGTCCTTATGGCATTGGGTGTTTGCCTTTAGGTTCCTGCACCTCCTTCCTGATGGTAGCAGAGTGAAGAGGGCATGGCCTGGGTAATTGGGTTCCCTGAGGATAGAGGCTGCTTTCTTAAGACACTGCCTCTTGTAGATGTCCTCGATAGAGTGGAGCCTGATGCCTGTGATGACGCTGGCTGAGTTAACAACTCTCTTGAATTTGTTTTCTTGTGCATTCACACCTCCATAGCAGACAGTGATGCAACCAGACAGAATGCTTTCTATGGTATACGTGTAGAAATTTTCGAGAGTCTATGGTGACACACCAAATCTCTTCACAAAGTATATATTATAGACTTTTATTGATCAGTTATTGTTAGTTCATTGCATGATTGAGGCAAATCAAATAACCTGCCTTTTTTAGAGAGGTGATCCCTCGGCCCAACTGGAGAACGATGCCTCATACGTCAGGCTCCTATTCATCATCTTGGCATTTAATGGGATCATTCCCCAGAGGCTGGTGAAGAAGCCATCCTCTCTGGGACTCAGCACACCTCTCTGTAACTAGGTCCTGGGCTTCCTAATGGAAAGACCACTGTCTATCCGGGTCGGTAGAAGAATATCAAGCACCGTCACGCTGAGCACTGGCGCACCTCAGGGGTATGTGCTCAGCCAACTCCTGTTCTTGTTACTGACCCATGGCTGCATCGCCAGGTCCAGCTCCAACAGTATCATCAAGTTTGCATATGTCTCAACAGTTGTCGGCCTCATCAGCAACAATGATGAGTCGCACCACAGAGAAGAGGCGGAAAATCTTGTGAAATGGAACGAGTAACAACCTGGGTCTCAACAAGGACAAGACAAAGGAGATGATTGTGGACTTCAGGAGGATCAGGAATGACCACTCTCCACAACTCAGAAGTAGAGAGAGTGGAGAGCACCAAGTTCCTTGGAGTTCACTTAATTTGTGACCTGTAATGGACACTCAACATCTCCTGAAAAGACTGAAGCGGGAAAGGCTATTGGCCACTATTAGGAGAGCATCGTGGCCGGCTGTATCACAGTGTGGTACACTTGCTGCAGAAAAATGGATCACTCGTCAATCAATAGAATCATAACAGCAGCAGAGAGGTTCACTCCCATTGGCGTAATCTACCAGGATCGTTGTCCAAAGAGTGTGCACAAAATTATTCAGGGCTCCTTCCACCCTGCACACAGCATCTTTCAGCTGCTTCCATCAGGGAAGAACAGCTTCTCCCCATGGGCAGTGAGAATGCTGAACAACCAAAGGAATTGCTCACACTGACCATCTGAGACTCTTATTTGTAAACAACAATATTAATATATTTTTATAGACATAATATTTGTCCTGCATATGTATTATTGTCTGTATGTGTGTTATGTCTGGTTGTATGTCTGTGTGTGTTGCACTGAGGACCAGAGGACGCTGTTTCATACTTGTGCAATCAGATGACAGTAAACTTGATTTGACTTGAGAAGGGGAGTTGGATTCACAGGTACTCGAGACACCTCTATAGAAATGCATCTTATTAAATAAATTCTTTAACATTGTGGTGTCACCAAAATGGATGGAAGACATAAGCTCTTGAACCTTACAGGAGTAATTGCTCAGAACATTATTTACTTAGAGTACGGCTTTACTTCTGACATTACAAAATGTAGAATTCAGTTCATGAGATTTTTTACTTTACTGTTAGAGACCATCTCCAGATCGTCTGCCTTGCCTGACTTGACATCCAGTTGCTCTTTTTTTAACTTTTGTCATTTCAGTGGATTTAAATAGGATTATATCAAAGAATTTGATATAAATATGGAAGGAAAAAATTATATTTACACGATCTTTCAGAGCAGCCTATACAAATGGGAACCACGGCCGATTTAAAGGGGACCACGGACTGAAATCATAGCTTTCTTTATGTTAGAACCAACTAAACTTGACTGCTTCATGGGGGAGTGGGGGGGGGGGGCACATAAAGTTTGAGCAGAGCCCTAAGGGAACGATGGCCAAAATAATGGCTGATTTAGAGAACTTGAGGATGACCCAAAAGGTGCTTCCGTTAATTTTGAACTTAAGGTAAAAGCAGAAAATGCTGGAAAGACCCAACAGGTCGAGAAGATCAGTGGAGAGAGGAGAAAACTTGAAGTTCCTAGTTATTGACTTGAAAAGAATGAATTCTCTTTCTTTCCACAGATGCTGTCTAATCTCTTTAATGCTTAAACCTGGCTTTTGTTTCAGAATTCCAGCATCTGTAGTCCTTTGAGTTTCATTAACTTTTTGTAAAGTTGTATATTATGGATGTAATTATTTTAAAATGAACCCTTTGTCTTCTGACAATTTTTAACCTTTCAAAATATATACTAGGTCCATGGGTAAACTACAGTACGAACACCAATATGAATCAGCTGGTGGTTGGATATAAAACCAGTCCTGCAAAACTGAGACATGCACTAAATGCGCTTGTTGGTAGTTCCTGAAAACTGGGACATGGAGTCCAAAGGGTTAAAGCGATGTATTTACTAATGGAAATAAATTTCCTAACCGATTGTGGGATTTTAAATACACAAGTAGATGTAACAAAATACTTGTTGATTCTGGATCAATTTCTCACAAATGTTTGTGGATTTCCCTCCAGTGTAATCTCACTCGTCAGTGACAAGATTTTTTTTTAACTTCTGTCAGGCTTTTAGTCATAATAAACAGTGTCTACAGGGCATCTTTTGGATACTCGGTAATCACAAGTCCCATTGGATTGTGATCTCCTCCCTGTTAATGCTTAAAAACCCCACACAAATACTGGAGAAACTCAGCAGGTCAAACAGTGCCTTTATATAGCAAAGGTAAAGATACATCACCAACGTTTTGGACTTGAGCCCACACTTTGATGAAGGGCCCAAGCCCGAAATGTTGGTGATGTATCTTCACCTTTGCTACATAAAGGCACTGTTCGACCTGCTGAGTTTCTCCAACGTTTGTGTTTTATTTCACTTAACCACGGTGTCGACAGAATCCTGTGTTTTATCCCTGTTAAGGCTATCTCTGATCTGCAATCAATTTGAGGTCAAATTCTCTAAACCCCTCATTTACAACACCCTGTGGACTGCAGCTATGCAAAAAGCTATCTCACCACCTTTTCCTTGAGGATACTTCATAATAAATGCTGGCACTGGCTGATATGCCCCTCATCCCAAAACAAATAAATAAAAATGTAAGTCCTTCTTTTTGCCAAAACCCACAGATTGATCTGATAAACAAGGAAAATTATATAAGCAGTTGTATAAGGAAAGTTAAACCACAAAGTGGGGGGGGGGGGGGGGGGAATCACAAGAGAATAGGAATGGAGGTAGACCACTGGAACCCGTCCCTCCAGAGATCATGATTGTGGATGATCGACCCCAGGCATCAACTTCAATACCTGTGGCAGTCACTTTCAAAACTTAGAGACTGGGGCAGCTACTTCTGTTTGCTTTTGATTCGAGCTTCATTCAGCTTAAAGGTCCATCAGAACACCCATTTGAGAGCATTTCACCAAATCTTAATTTGAAACAGTGCATTGTTCTGCTATCAATTAAAAGCTTTTTTTTTGTAAATATGAGAAATTGTATTCTGCTGTGAGTAATTTGGAAAGTTGGACTTTGCTATGAGATGGTTCATCTTTCAAACACGGCACAACGTGCAGTCACTTGCGAATGAACATTGCGCTTTATGACCTGTGCCCACCTACTGACTTGCGATACTAGCATCACGGGCTCGTAGCCAGGATGTACCCTTGGCATGTTCAGTACACTTTTCGTATGAACTCAGTGAATAAATGCACAAGAGGTCTGAACGTTAATGACCACAACCAATTTACATGTGTAAATTATGATGGGCTAGAAGCAAGGCTATCAGCCACCATGATGTCATCTTTCTATAGGAGCTCTATCGAGAGCATCCTGGCCGGCTGCATCACAGTATGGTAGGGTTGCTGCAGAGAAATGGATCGGAGGTCAATCCACAGGACCATAAAAGCAGCAGAGAGGATCACTGGAGTCTCCCTTCCCCACCCCCACCCCATCAACATGACCTACCAGGATCGTTGTCTGAAGAGGGTGCTCAAAATTATCGAGGAATTAATTTTTTGGCTATGGTTCCCCAGGGACTCTGGTCAAAGTTTATGGTCCTCACCCCCCTCACCTGTGAAGCAGACAAATTTAGTTGGTATCCTCGATACTTCTCTCCTACCAAATAAATAAAAATCATTTAAAAAATACAGTGAAAACCCTGATATTCTGCACCTGTGGGGATTGGTAGATGCCGGATAAGTGAAATTTCCAATTGTTTGAGACTGCATTGCATGATTAGCGCATCGATTTTAAACTTCAATATTTTTTTACCTATTGATTTTCCGCATTTGTTTTGCCAGATGCCTGAGACTGCCAGTTGTTTGAATTCCAGATAACAGAGGTTTTACTGTATTTAGGATTTCAGTCCCTAGCCACCGCCACCCCACTATATGTGATGGGGCTTCCAAGGGGGGAGTATTACCCCCATTGAGAATGGCTGGACATTGAAGTCAGGAACAAGCAATGGGTTCATCATCGGTCCATCTAGTCTCCCACTGTGCCACAGATGTACTTTACATTCCAAACTTTCCACGTTATGCTAACCTATCTTACGTATTTCAACCGAGCTTCCCATCTAATTACAAAAGTTAATTGCTTTTTGTGTCTTTAAAGAACATTTTTAAGGGCATTTACTTATTTCTCAAAAAAAACTTTTCACATTTAAAGGTAAATGTAAAGGTTCCACGATTGACAGGCAATACTACACTTAGAATGTAACATACATGAAATTCTTTAACTTTGTTTACCATAAGGAAGACAGAAAATCACCACTTTGTCCAGCGCCCCTCAGTGATAACCCCAGCGAGGAACGAACTCACTACCCCTGGTTTACAAGACCAGTGGCCTAACCACATTTCATCTCTGCCTGGGGCCAGATATACTTAGCTTTTAAACGTGTAAGTCAGCCTGGACATGACAACTGAAAGTTCAGAAATACTTTACAAACCTATTCAATAAATAGAAAGTATAAAAACGTTTCTGCTATCCTGCTCTCCTCTTTCCCTTAATTTCTCCTCCCTTCCTACCCCCTCCCTTCACCTAGCCTTTCCTCCTCCTCTTGATCGCCGCTGTCCCCTCCCTCCCTTCTCCACCTACCACCTCCTTCCTTTGCGACCACACCTCCCTCCCCCTTACATTTTTGCTCGGATGCATGCAGACATACCTTGATGAAGGGCTCAAGCACGAAACTACTTTTGTCTGTGATGAATACCTGTGTCATTCTGGGCAGGCGAGACCAGGTGGTGAGCCTGTGTTTGGAGCACTGGGAGTTGATGGTAAGTCTGTGTTCAGGGTGTCAGGAGCTCCGACGAGTGGGAGGGACTGGGTGATAAGTCTAACCGGGTTGTCAGGAGCTCCGATGAGCAGGCAGGTGGCCAGGACCAGGTGGTAAGTCTGCAGTTAGGATGTCAGGTGCTCAGGTGAGTGGGCAGCTGGGGCCCAGGTGAGAATCAGCAATCAGGGAGCTCTGGTGGGCAGACGGCCAGGGCTAAAAGTAGGTTGGTTGACTTTTAAATGTTATTGACGATTACATGCAGAGATACAGTACATCAGGTTCCTACCCACCTGCAAGAGAATGTAGATCTGGCTTCCAATTGTCAGCAGGTGGGAACTGTAAATCTTTGGCTGCTTCATTAATTTAGACTGTCACCTTCTCCCATGTGTTGTTGCTTGAGGAACCTACACTGCAAACCCTTACTGCTGACATGGTTCAGCTCAGAGAAGCAAGAAAATGCCTTGAATAAAATGTCTCTAAGCTGTGTGCGCACGATCAGTCTACATGCACGCACACGAAGGAAGGCAATGTGTGGATATTTGAGTGCATGCACAGCTTAGAGGGAACACTGCTTACAAGCTTAAGTTGTTGCTGTACAGTTATGAAAATGCCATCTATCCAGAGATGGAAAATTGCCCAGTGTGTGGGGTTCACAAAAAGGCCAGACCTAATCAATCTATCATCAGTCATTAGCAGGTTTGTCGAAGCCATTGCGCACTTTCTTATTTTCTTATCCTTTTTAGAATATTTTATTTAAGATTTTCTCCAAGCATGGAGTAACCAGAATTGATATAATCATACTGATTGCAAAAGAAACAAATCAAAAGTTAATACATGATGGTATTCACCACCCCCCCCCCACACACACACACACAAACCCCTCCCTCCCTCAAAATAGACAATATAAAAGATATAGCTATATAACTATAGAAAGAAGTAGAAAAAAATTCTTTTAGGATTACACAGAGAGATGTGTAACACACTTATATAAAACATTCTTCATTACAACTCAGAGGAGAATGTCGCAGGTCTCGAGAAATAGAAAGGACATTATTACAAATTTAAGCCTAATATTTGGACACCAAATTTGCTAAATCGTAGGGCATTTATTTCTCAAGCTAAATGTAATTTGTTTTCCATAAAACTTTGAATTTCTGCATGCCATCTTGATATACCGAAAAATAGATCTGATGCAATACATTTCCTTGCCACCGCTAACACTACTTTAACAAATTCCAAATGATATATTAATTTAGGCCTTGTTTCTTCAGTGTTTCCCAATAAATATAAGTTGGCATTTTGCAGAGAAAACAACTCTGTAACTTGATCCAACAAATTCTGCAAATCTACCCAAAAAGGTCTTACATTAGGACAGGACCAAGTTGAATGCAAGAAAGTTCCTATATCTTCACTTCACCTAAAGCAGCGATCCAATAAATCTGAATTTATTCTAATCAATTTCTGAGGTGTAACTTACAAATTATGTAAAAAAATTATACTGAACTAATTTATATCTTATTAGTATTAGTCATAGAATCCCTACATAGATCTACCCATATTTTCTCATCAATTGCAATATTGAGATCTATTTCCACCTTTGACGAAACCTATGAATTCCTTGTTTAAAAGTTCCTACTTGTAATAAAGAATATATCATAGAAGTAAACTTTTTTTAAACATTACCTCTTCTAATAAGTAGTTCTCCTTCAGTACAACGAGGCAACAACATGCTTGGTCCTAATTTATCCCACAATTATGCTCTTAGTTGGACATAGCAAAAAAGAGTGTTATGTTATTCCATCTTTATTTCTCTATTGCTCAAATGGCATTTGTTGACTCCTTTCATAACAATCTTCAACATTTATAATCCCCTCATGAAACCAACTATTCAGAAATTGATTGTCCTTTGAAAAAAAAATGAGGATTTTGAATCGAGGGCATTTTGGGTAATATATATTCCTTTTACACCAATTTCATCATTTATTTTATTCCATTAAATGTCTCAATAATGATGTATCTTTATCATCAACCATTAATTTTGGTTCCCACTTATATATAAGTTCTTCTGCTTTTCTCTCTCCTATTTTACTCAATTCTATTTTAAACCATGTCAATTTTTCCCTTTCAAAAAAAGAAGCAAGAAATCTCATTTGAGCCACTCGATGATTTTTTTTTAAATTAGGAAGCTGTAGGCCTCCCAATTCATATTTCCATGTAACTTCTCTATAGAAACTCTTGACCTTTTACTGCTCTAGAGGAATTTCTTTACATATTTATTCAATTCTTGGGAAAAAAATTTGAGGTATTAAAATAGGAAATATTTGGAAAAGTTATTGTATTCTTGGTAATATATTAATCTTAATACAATTAACCTTTCCCATCAAAGTTATAGGTAAATTCATCCACTTTTTAAAATCTTTCTCAGTTCTTTTAAGTAATGGTAAATAATTAAATTTGTATAGAGCTTTCAAATTATTATTCATATGAATTCCTAAATATTTAATACCCTCTTTTGGCCATTTAAACTGAGTATCCCATTGTCATTGAGTATAATTGCCTACTGTTAATGGCATAATTTCACTTTTATCCCAATTTATAACCAAAAACTTTCCCATATTCTTCTAATTGAACATATAATTTCATAAAGTTGTATCTAGTTCAATCAAATATATTAAAATATCATCTGAAAATAAATGAATTTTATGTTCCTCTTGACCTACCTTAACTCATTTAATTTCCAAATCACTTTGAATTGCTTGAGCAAGAGGTTCCATAGATAAAATAAACAAAGATGGAGATAAAGGGCATCCTTGTCTACTTGATTTAGCTCGTTGAAACAGTGTAAATATTTATCCATTAGTCACTTTTTCTTTGGCTTGGCTTCGCGGACGAAGATTTATGGAGGGGGTAAAAAGTCCACGTCAGCTGCAGGCTCGTTTGTGGCTGACCAATCCGATGCGGGACAGGCAGACACGATTGCAGCGGTTGCAAGGGAAAATTGGTTGGTTGGGGTTGGGTGTTGGGTTTTTCCTCCTTTGCCTTTTGTCAGTGAGGTGGGCTCTGCGGTCTTCTTCAAAGGAGGCTGCTGCCCGCCAAACTGTGAGGCGCCAAGATGCACGGTTTGAGGCGTTATCAGCCCACTGGCGGTGGTCAATGTGGCAGGCACCAAGAGATTTCTTTAGGCAGTCCTTGTACCTTTTCTTTGGTGCACCTCTGTCACGGTGGCCAGTGGAGAGCTCGCCATATAATACGATCTTGGGAAGGCGATGGTCCTCCATTCTGGAGGACTTTAGCTTTATGATTATTATACAGTGCCTAATCCAATTTACAAAATTCAATCCAAATCTTTCCAACAATACTTTAAACAAAAAATCCCATTCCAATCTATCAAACACTTTTTCTGTATCTAAAGCCACTGCAACACTCAAATCAGCTCTTTTTTTTTGCACTAAATGAATTACAGACTTTCTTATCAAGCAACATATGCCTGGATAAAACTAAACTATACCTTAAAGATGGGCTCCCATTTGAAATGTTAGAAATACATCTTTACAATCTATGGACAATGTGAGACCGACTAGGTTCCTCCAGCATTTCTATATTTTTAAAACTAAACTCAATTGGTATCAGGAGGAAAATATTGCATTGGTTAGTCATAAATCACATAATGGAAGATAGTTGTTGGAGATCACTCATTTCAGGCCAAGGATATCACTGCAGGTATTCATTCAGGCAATGCCCTAGGCTCATCTCCAGTTGCTCCTTCAATTACCTTCCTTAAACCAGATGGTCAGAAGATGTCCACTGATAATTGCAATTATTTAGCAAATGAAGTAACCTAAATGGAGTCCGCCAGAATCCTAGTCCTCATCATTGACCCGAAACTCAATCATACCTTGGAGTCCACTTAACTAGTGACCTATCGTGGACACACAACATCTCCTCACTTGTCAGGAAGGCTCAACAGTGAATGGTCTACCTAAGAAGACTGAAGCGGGCCATCGTCATCATTCTACAGGAGCTCTGTCCTGGCCGGCTGCATCACGGAGCGGCATGGCTGCTGCAGAGAAATGCGTCAGAGGTCAATCTGCAGGCTGACTGCTGAACGACCAAAGGAACTGCTCACATTAACCATCTGAGACTCTCGTGTTCATGAAACAATATTTATTTATTTGTATATATGAATACTTGCCCTGCATATGCATTGTTTGTGTGTCTCTGTGTTTTTGCACAAAGGACCGGAGAACCCTCTTTCATCGAGTTGTTCTTGTACAATCGGATGATAATAAAGATGATTTGACTTGACTTGACCAGCCACTTAAACGCAATAACAAGAGGCAGATTAGCCTGATGATTACCAGGTCCAGAAATATTTTCTTTTACAAGTGTTCTTATTCTACTTTAATAGGACTTTACAGCAGTGTTCAACTCAGAGGTCCCTTGAGTCGCAGACACAGCTAATGTCGGTCATGCCTCAGTAGCCTTTTCATATTTTCAATATCAATACATTTAATTGCATTAATTGTGCGAATGACAAGGCCAGTTACATTGCAGCTGCTGAGCAATGATTTTGTATTATAGAGAGACACCAGGTGGTAGAATCTGTTCTCTCCAGAGCAGAAAAACACTAGCATAGAGAGCAAAATAATGTCTCTGCTGTTAATCTGAAAAATCTGTACACAGAATTCAGAAATACTGAACAAACATCACAGTAGAACGAAGCAGTTTTGACTCTCTGCCTCCTGAAATTCTTTCTTCTATCACAGTTATTCTCAGATCTGATGAGTATTTCCATTTTCAGTTGACAACGTGCACATCAATTGAAGCAATGGCCAACTTGTGAAACAGTCTTGGATCCATTCTGGAGTTACCATCACCTCATTGGAAACTAGTTCATGATTCAAGATTCCTTTCTTGTCGTGTAATAAAACAGGTGTTATGGTACATGAAATTTGCCGACAGATTTGCCACCAGCAGAAATGATCATCTAGCGCCTCTTCCAGTCAGAGAAAGAGAAGTCTCCTCCTGAGTTACTGAGTGTCCCTGGATTCACCTCCAGTGCTCCGCTGCAGCCGCACTGATTCCAGTCCAAACCACTGGTGACCCGAGCCCCAGATCTGAACCTTCACGTGATCAGGAGGCCTTCGGCACTTTCAGCACCCTCTTGCAGCCCCGCCCCGATACCTGGTTCCCCTTCAGCCATTCTCCAGCAAGCCACAGCCTGGTGGGAGTCCCTTGACCCCCATTGCCTGTGTGGGGTCCTCGCCTCAAGTCACCAGCAGCCCACTGCCCCTGTGTCGTTCAGCCGCATAGCCCCTGGCTGGTCACCATCCTTCGGGTCACCTCCCCTGCTTCTCCTCCTCAAACGGGGGTTTCCTCCCTGTTCTCGGGTGCCCTGCACTCGTCCTCTGCTTTCCTCGAGGTTGCTGCCGCCATTTTGGGCCCAGACCCCAAGGACGCAGGATTTTGAAATTAACAGGCCGTTTAAAGCCTGAACCAAGCCATCGGTAGTTGGACTGAGTGGTAGAACTCCGCGGAGGAGCGCTGTGTCTCCTCTCCCTGCCCTCCATGGGTCCAGCGGCAGCGCTGCCATTCCAGCAGCTCCAGCAGTATTGCCTTTTTTTTTCCCTTTTCCAAGTGCACGATTTGTTTCGGAAACAAAATCTGCAGCAGGTTTATCGTTAATGATATCAACAAAAAGGTCTGCTGGAGTAACTCTCAAAAGCACAACGCTGAAGAAACTTAGCAGGTCAAACCAATGTTTTGGGCCTGAGGCCTTCTTCAGAGTATCAATGCCTGCTGACATTTTTCCATGCGTTGGTTATGTATCTTTATCCTTGCTACATAAAGTAAGCCGTTTGATCTGCTGAGTTTCTCCAGCGTTGTGTTCTAACTTCAGTCACAGTGTCTGCAGGCTCTCCAGTTGTATTGTTGAAGGAACGTGATGGTTTGAGCAGCATCAGTAAGAGAAAAAGAATTGTCGCCGTTTCAGGTCGGAAACCTTTATCAGCAAGAATCCAGACCTGAAATATCAACAATGTTCTTCTCCCGTTGATACTGCTGAGTTCCTCCAGCAGATTAATTGTTGCCCCCAAATTCCAATATCTGCCATCTCCCGTGTGTCTCTTCCACTTTGTCCAGCGCCCCGCACAGAAATGACACCCCAGCGAGGAATGAACTCGCGACCCCTGGTTTACAAGACCGGTGCTGTAACACCACTGAGCTATCGGAGCCTCCAAGCCTCCATATTGATGACGATGTTGTTTTATGGAATCATGTTCTTGAAACCCAAATAGAAGTTACTGAATTTATTTGAATCAATAGCTATATATTAATGCTGTTACACAGGAAAGTCTGCAGGTGCTGTATAGTTTTACACAAAAATTATGGAGAAAATTATCAAGTCATGCATAGCAAAGATGGAGATGCCGAGCCAATGTTTCGGGCCTGAGCCCTTCATCAAGATGTGTGCAAAAAGCTGGCAAGCGCCTGAATAAAATGGTGGGGGAAGGTGAGGGGGGGGAGGAGCACAGGTTCCCAAGCAAGAGGTTACAGGCGGATATGGGTGGGCGGTGGGAGGGCACAAGAGAAATAAAGTGATAGCTCTGAATAGAGAGGGGAGGAAATGGGGAGCTGAAGGGAAGGAGACAGAGGGATCGGGGAGAGAGGGAGGTGGGAGCAGCCTAACAGAAACCGGAGATGTTGATGTTAATGCCACAGCTAATATTCCATCTGGGCACTCTCCAACCTTGATAAAGGGCTCAGGCTTGAAACGTTGGCTCTGTATCTTTGCTACATAAGGAATGTTGCATCATGTGCTGAATCTCTCCAGCATTTTTGAGCACCTAGAGATTAATATATTCCATCTACTCACTTCTCACATCAAGGCAAAACCAGGGATCTGCATGATGCTGCTGTGGTATATTATGGAGCATACCGTGGAACAGCACACCATTCATGTGATTGAATCACTAAATTAGCTTGATAGATGGGGTCACCACTGTTATGATATGGCCTCCCGAGACCGATTCCACCCCGAGCCCTTTGCCTGCTCCCCATTCCACTCTGCCTTGATCAGTCATTGAGGTTGATGGCTATTCCAGTCTATAGTTAATATAATGGACGCACTGTCAATAATCACAAAAGATCGAAGTTGTGAGACTCTCAAAGCTTTTATTGACTATAGATTGAGGCAGCTGTCAACTTCATTGACTGATCAAGGCAGAGTGGAATGGGGAGCAGGCAAAAAGCTCAGGGTAGAATCAGTCTTGGGAGGCATGTCCAGCCGAAAGCAGCCAATCATAACAGCGTTTTACCCCAACAGAACTTTGGAAATTTTTCTGCAAGGGTGGGGAAAGACTTTGATGGAGTTTATAAATTGATGTGAGGCAAAGATAAGGAAGATAATCAGAATCTTGCCAAAATGTCAAATACTAGAGGACATACAGATAAGGTGAGAGGTGGGGGGGGGGGGGGGGGGGTGGGGGGAGGGAGTAGAAATGAGATGTGCCAGGCAAGTTTTATTTAAACACAGAGTGGTAGGTGTCTCGTGTGGGCTGCCAGGGGTACAGTCTGACATCTGGGAGTATTCAAGGAGCTTATGGATAGAAACATGAATTTGCAGGGAATGGTGGAATATGGATCATGTTCAGGCAGATGAGATTTAGTTGAATTTAGCATCATGTTTGGTATCGACATTGTGGGCCAAAAGACTAGTTTCTACACAGCACTGTTTGATGTAATATCAATTTATATTTAAAATCCTTGCTAAAAATTGCAACAAACAAGTAATTTGTTTAAAATTTTATTGTACAATAATGTTAAACTTTGTCCACATTTTATTTTTTTAATTTTTATTTAGACATACAGCAATGGTAACAGGCCATTTCAGCCCATGAGCCCATGCCACCCAACTTACGCCCAATTAACCTACACCCCCGGTGTGTTTCGAACAGTGGAAGGAAGCCGGAGCCCCCGGGAAAACCCACACAGACATGGGGAGAACCTACAGACTCCTTACAGAGAGCGCGGATTTGGCCCCCAGTCCAAATCACCAGCGCTGTAAAGGTGTTGCGCTATCCGCTGGGCCAAGGAATTAAAAGGATGAAAGCATGGAAATCTAACAAACAGTAGAAGCAGAAGTCGATCATTCAGCCAGAACATGCCCTGCCATTCATGCCTGATCCTGTCTCTCACTTCCTGAATTTCCCAATTCCATTTCATGTTTTTTTGTAACTCTGAGTCTATCTTCTTCAATATATTCAGTGCCTCCTTCACCAAAACATTCTGTGGGAAAATATTTCCACAGTTTACCACCCTCTAACTGAAGTCATATTTCCTCATTCAGCCCGAGATCTCTTCCCCTGCATCTTAACACTGTTGTCCCTCCTTCTAAGCCTTTGACCCAACAGAGTCAATCTACCACATCCATTCTGTGCAGCTCTGAAAGGTTTATACATCTCAACTCAAATTCCTCTAACTGCTCCCAGCACTCGCAAACACGTACCTAATCGATTCAATCTCTCTTCATCCAACAGTCCCAAGACCTAGGAATCATTCACACAATATTTTTTATTAACATGACCGTGCCAAAGCTTTATTTAATCTCATTTTCTTATCTACATCTCAGAACATACTTGGATCAGTTTTTACAAAGAAACTTGGAGGACTGTTGAAGAATAATTTAGTCAGCCATTCAGAAGACCAAATATCCCCCTTATTCCGAAACAATGCAACATTTTGTTGCAGAAGTTCTTTCTTCTGAGCAGCTGCATGCAGTTTTTGAAGAAAAAAAAGTAGATTTGGGGGAGGTTTTGTTCATGAGTAAATTACAGAAATTTATCAAGCTTTTTTTTAAAGAATCAACTGAGATTCTCAGACAGCCAAATGTGATGTTAGTTTTAACCTTTATCTTTTTATTACCTTCAGTGAATTTGAACGCAGTCCTCCAGAGATAAAAAGCTAACAGATTCTTGGCCGACAATATCATCCGGGTTTTTATTTTGTTCCAGGACTGTGGTTGATTAGATCTTCAATCAAAAATGATCAACAATCTCTTCCAATAAATTTGAGCTAATAAAACTTCCTTCAACTAATTTCATGCATTGGTTTTATAATGTCTGTTATAGTTCTCTGAAATATGCTTTAATTTCTTCCATTTGGCCAGGTGGAACACAGGGTTGTGGAAGCAATGCAGCGCTACCTGCGGAGTTGGAATACAAACAAGGGAGGTCTTCTGCAAGCGCGAGGTGACGCACGTCATTGAGGATTCCATCAGAGTTATTGACGAAGAATGTTCAGATCCAAAACCTCCTGATGTGCAGGCCTGCAACCAGTTTGACTGTCTTCCATCGTGGCAGAAAGGAGAATGGCAGACGGTATTGTGCAGCTCAATCTAAACTTCGGGCCAAGGAAAATAATCCTTTGTCATCTTAAACGTTCAGAATCTGACAATTACTTTAAATTCTGTATCATTTTTCAGTCGAGAGTGGTTGATGCAAATAATATTTCAGGCAGGACAAATGCAAAGTAAAGGAGTTACTAAACCAAGATTATTTTAACATGTGAGGGGATGATATCTGAACAATTCTAATTGAAAAATCAACAAACTGCTGATGCAAGGAATCTGGAACAAAAAAAGTAGAAAATACTTGAAATATTAACCAGATCAGACAGCATCTGTGGAGAGTGAGGGAGAAATGAGGGGCCTTTGATTGGAAATGTTACCTCTTTTTCTCTTCCTCTACCTGATCTGGTGAGTATTTACAACATTTTCTGTTCAGAAATTTAACCTATCTTTTGCAAAGTTAGTGGTTCACCTGCAATTTTTATGACTGCGTCCCCACCCCATGTTATTCCCTGAAGAGGTAAACCAAGCAGGGTTGAGTGGAATGTAAAACGAGTGCTCCACCCACTCCCACAAACCCCTTTCCCAGTAGACAGGTTAAAATTAACCCCAAAAGCACTGGTGGATCACTGCTTGTTGGTCATTCACTGTTGGATCAGGTCCATACAGGCTGAACGCTTCAAAAGTGAGCAATCAACCCTGCAACAACTAAGTGTCTGTGCCAGAGGCTATCAGGTTGCCTGTGCTAAGGCTTATTCTGAGCAGAGGTGGCTAGGGATTCAAGGCAGACTGTTTACACCAGTCTGATTCAAATTATATTGGTTCATAGCCAGCGTCAGGAGGCAATAGTTACTCAAAACTTAACTTGGAGCAAATAACTCCATTGTAATTTACACTGAAGGTACTGACATGAAACAGCTGCTTATTTAGAAGGAACATAAACTTGGAAATTCACTCATGATTCCAAAAAAAAAGTGGAAGCTGATTCTCATCTTATTGCAAAACGCACTGCTTTCAATACAGACCTAAATGATGTTGAGGGACACAATTATGATGTGCAGTGAAAGCAGGAACCAAATGTTTGATGTCATCGACTGTGAAATCTTCACCCCTTTTTCCCCACCACCCCTCCATGTGAATTACACTATATGACTTATAAAAGGTAGTATTATTGATAAGATATCCTATGGCCTTTTTTAAAGAGATAACTCAAGTACTGATGCAAGCCCCCCAGGTTTTAGCACCAATGGGGATTGGTAGATGCCAGATGTACGATTTTTCTGGTTGCTTGAGACTGCTGAATGAACATAGCGACATTAAGAATAAACAGTTTAAAAGACAGTAAATTAATTTGAAAAGAAAATCAATATTGTTCTGAATTCTGTAAAGTTCACTTTAATCAGATCATTCCTGTAACTTACAAAATTTAAATTCGAGCCTGGTGGCTGCCACTGTAACTGCATTGTGGTAACCGTCCTACCATCAGAATTAATCCCCTCTCCCCCAAGTTTACAAATAAAGCCTTACTAATATAATTAATTCTATACTAACAAACCAAAAGACTTTTATGAGGCAGGGATAGTCACCTCAGCGGCGAGTGGCAACGGCCGGCTCTTCGTCCATTTTATTCAAACACAACCTTCCTCAAACTTTATTGAAACACCTGCTGTGGGCTCTCTGCTGGCTGAATGGTTACTCCCATCTTCACCAAGGGATTGTGTGTTGATTTGGAGAACATTTACTTTTACAATTTTAAACCTTTATTTACATTTTTATTTATTCTTTTATTTATTTTCTCAATTTTTTTTTGTAAGTTGATCAACGGTGAATGAATTCTGGATGCTTGAATTCTGGATAACAGGGATCTTACTGTTTATTGTATTAAGATATGGTCATCTGATGTTACTTTGAAACATTTTGCCAAACTGCTGCAATATCACGATTGGGTTATAGGTCAGGATTGTCCTGTCTAAAGCCAAAAGCATTTAAAGAATAGTCAACAGTGCATGTTAACCTCAGACCCCCTCTCATTGTTCACCCACCCGCCTGACTCAGCAGATTCCCCCAGCAAGAAACTCCATGTGGTGACCATCCATATTCTCTAGCTGCAGGGTGTTCCCGATGTGGGATGGTTGGACCTGACAGAGCCCCGTCCGCAAAAAAACATAGGAACATAGCTATGAAGTAGGAACAGGAGTAGGCCAAAAATGGCCCATCGAGCCTGCTCCGCCATTCAATACGATCATGGCTGATCTAATTTATGACCTAACTCCACCTACCTGCCTTCTCCCCATATCCCCTAATTCCTCTGTCATGTAACATAACATAACATAACATAACAATTACAGCACGGAAACAGGCCATTAGGCCCTTCTAGTCCGCACCGAACCAAACACCCCTTTCTAGTCCCACCTCCCTGCACAATGCCCATAACCCTCCATCTTCTTCTCATCCATATACCTGTCCAACCTTTTCTTAAATAATACAATTGACTCCGCCGCCACTATTTCTCCCGGAAGATCATTCCACACAGCTACCACTCTCTGAGTAAAGAAGTTCCCCCTCATGTTACCTCTAAACCTCTGCCCCTTAATTCTTAACTCATGTCCTCTTGTTTTAAACTTTCCTCCTCTTAACGGAAATAGTCTATCCACATCCATTCTGTCTATCCCTTTCATAATTTTAAATACTTCTATCAAATCCCCTCTCAACCTTCTACGCTCCAAAGAATAAAGACCCAATCTGTCCAATCTCTCCCCATACTCCAGATGCTTAAACCCAGGCAACATTCTGGTAAACCTTCTCTGCACTCTCTCCACTCTGTTTATATCCTTCCTATAATTAGGCGACCAGAACTACACACAGAACTCCAAATTAGGCCGCACCAACGTCTTATACAATCTCAACATCACCTCCCAACTCCTATATTCCATGCAATGATTGATAAAGGCCAGCATACTAAAAGCCTTCTTCACCACCCTATTCACGTGAGTTTCTACCTTCAGGGAATGATGTACCGTTACTCCTAAATCTTTCTGATCTTCTGTATTCCTCAATGCTCTCCCATTTACCACATATGTCCTATTCTGATTCTTCTTACCAAAATGAAGCACCTCACACTTATCAGCATTAAATTCCATCTGCCATTTTTCAGCCCACTTTTCTAAGCAGCCCAAATCCCTCTGCAATCCTTGAAAACCTTCTTCATTATCCACTATTCCACCTATCTTAGTATCGTCTGCATATTTACTAATCCAATTCACCACCCCATCATCTAGATCATTAATGTATATAACGAACAACAATGGGCCCAATACAGATCCTTGAGGCACACCACTGGTCACCGGCCTCCAACCTGACAGACAATTATCCACTACCACTCTCTGGCCTCTCCCTTTCAGCCAATGTTCAATCCATTTGACTATCTTAAAATTTATACCTAAAGACTGCACCTTCCTAACTAACCTTCCATGTGGTACCTTATCGAAGGCCTTACTGAAGTCCATATAGACAACATCCACTGCGCTACCCTCATCCACATTCCTAGTCACCTCTTCAAAAAATTCAATCAGATTGGTCAAACATGACCTTCCTCCCACAAATCCATGTTGAGTGCTCCTGATCAGACCCTGTCTATCCATATGTTTATAAGTACTATCTCTAAGAATTTTCTCCATTAATTTACCTACCACAGACATCAAACTTACAGGCCGATAGTTGCCAGGCTTCCTCCTTGAACCCTTTTTAAATAACGGAACCACATGCGCAATGCGCCAATCCTCCGGCACTATCCCCATATCTAATGACATTTGAAAAATTACCGCCAGAGCCTCTGCTATTTCCTCCTTCACTTCTCTCAATGTCCTGGGGAAGATCCCGTCTGGTCCCGGAGACTTATCCACCTTTATATTCTTCAAAAGCCTTAAAACTACACCTTTTGTAATCTCTATATTCCCCATATTTACCCAATTTGCTTTTTTTATCCCACATCTCCCAATATCCTTCTCCTTAGTGAATACCGAAGAAAAGAAACTGTTCAATATCTCCCCCATTTCTCTAGGTTCCACACACAGTTTTCCACTCTGATTTTCTAAGGGACCAATTTTGTCTCTAGCTTTCCTCTTACCATTAACATATTTGTAGAACTCTTTTGAATTAGTTTTCACCCTGCTTGCCATAGTTTTCTCGTACCTTCTTTTAGCTTTCCTAATTCCTCTCTTAAGATTCCTCTTACAATTTATCTAACTGAATTTTAAATATGTTTAATGAGGCAGCCTCAAACATTTCCCTGGTTAGAGAATTCCAAACATTCACTACTCTCTGGGAAAAACTATTTTTCCTCATCTCTGTCCTAAATCTACTCCCCCGATCTTGAGACTGTCTCCTCTTGTTTTAGTTTCCCTGGCCAGCTCAAAAAACCTTCCTGCATCTATCCTATCCAAACCCTTCATAATCCTATATGTTTCTATAAGATCTCCTCTCATTCTTCTGAACTCGAGCGAATACAATTCTAGATGATTTAATCTTTCATCATAAGTCAACCCCTTCATCCGAGGGATCAACCTAGTAAACCTCCTCTGGACCGTCTCCAAAGCCAGTATATTCTTCGTCAAATATGGAGACCAGAACTGGACACAGTACTCCAGGTGCGGTCTCACCAGTACCTTATACAGTTTCAACATTACCTCCCTACTCCAAAAATGCAAAGTACTTTGAAAGCAGAAAAAATGTGCCCCCACCTCAGATATCTGTCATAACTGTTTTGATATTTAGCGACTTCCAAAATTATTTTAAAACTTTTAAAAACGTTTGGAAAGATTTTTTTTTAAAATACCATATCAGCAATGTTTAAATAATTTTTTTACAAACCTGAAATCCCTATTGATCCTTTTTTTAAACAAGCAAATGTTTTTCTAAATGTAAATGGTGTAATACTTCCTGGGAGTGATGTTGTCTGGTTTCACCTGATGTGGAGTTGCTTGTCTTTGGAGTCCAGCAACAGTTTGTTGAGCCCATTTGAAACTGGGGCTTTTGGAGAATTTGACTGGCAATTATGGGCAAATTTTTAACTTTTTAGATTCGAGTTTAAATTCAGCGTGGTAGCAGGCCCACAAGCCCGTGCCGTCCTATTACATGCAATTGATTTACTACCCCGGGACGTTTTGAGGTTTCTTTGGAAAATCTATTTAAAGGTTGTTTACTCTTTAAAATTTATTTAATCTTGATGTATGTGCTTTAATATCCCTAAAGTATAAATGTTATTGTTGGGCACAGTTAGTGTAGGGTGGCATGGTTAGCACAATTCTATTACAGTGCGAGCAACACTGGTTCGAATCCCGCACCCCCATCTGTAAGCAGTTTGTTTCCAGATGCTTCGGGTTCCTCCCACACTCCAAAGATGGATGGGGTTAGTCGGTTAATTGGTCATGTGGGCTGGTACAGGCTCATGGGCTGGAAGGGTCTGCATCTCTAAATCCTGTTGCACCCCTTCTGACAAGTTCATCTCTTATGAAATATTTTATAGTGTTCTCGTACATGTGGAGGAGGGTTGCAGTCACGTGAAGTCCAATGCAAGCAACTTCTGACTGATGGAAGTTCTCGAAGCCTTCCTGACATGTTTTGCCCTGATCAGAAGCCAGTGGCACAACAACAGTGTGGTAATGTTGACTGTCCACCACACTTGACATTGGAAAAATGGTCCAAGGTAGAGCAGTAAACCAACTACCTGAAATGCATGTTTGATTATTATCTTCTCTGCTTGCATGTGTCTTGTTGTCATGTAGTTCACCTGATAGTGAATGAATATACAGAGCACAGAGTCATATAAAGTCAAAACGGGTCGTTTGATCTATTAGCGACTACATCTACCCAATTCTACTCGTCTCACCTCATGGCTTGGCTTCGCCATCAAAGATTTAGGAAGGGGACTGCCCACGTCTGCTGCAGGCTGCCTGGTGGCTGACAAGACCAATGAGGGACAGATATGCCCGGCCACAACGGCTGCGAGGGAAATTCTGTTCTGTGGTGCTGCTGTGTCACAGTTCTTCCTCCATCTCCTTTTGCCCTCAAGGCCAGCCCCGCGTGTGTTCTCGAAGGAGGAGACAGACTGGTGAGTCACCAGCCCATGCGATTGGAGGCCGGAGCAGATCTCTGGCCACGGTCAATGTGACAGGCACCAAAAAAGGATTTCTTCAGAGAGTCCTTGTACCCCATTTACGGAACCCCTCTTGTCATGATGGCCGGTGGAGAGTTTGCTATACAGCACAACCTTGGGCGGGCGATGATCCTCTATCCTGGAGATGTGTCCTGTCCAGCATAGTTGTGCCTTCAGCAGCAATTCTACTACATTAATTTATATTTAATTCTTCCGCAAACCCATTGAATTTTACCTAAACTTTAAGGACATTTTTCAATGGCCAATCAGTCTATCTGCGATATTATTTTCAACTTAAGAAATGCTGAAATTTATGTTTCTTAGTTATCATACACTACAAGGAATTGGTTTTAATCAAAAATTTCTGACTTCTTTTGTGTTTCATTGGGGACTCAATTGGATGGTGGGATATAATAATTATTGGAGGCTTTTGGAGGAGGTTTGTTTGGCAAATGGTGATAATAAGGTCAAGAGGACTGCTGGGACCATGATTTGGGCACTCAAGGGTAACCTCATAATTCTGTTATAGTACAAGGTTACCTAATACATAATGTAGACGTAACAACAGACCTAAAAGGCTGCAGGGAAAGTGTTGAACATAGAACATGGAATACTACAGCACCATACAGGCCCTTCGGCCCTCGACATTGTGCTGACCCATATATTCCTTTAAAAAATACTAAACTCTTCCTACCCCATATCCCTCTATTTTTCTTGATCCACATGCCTGTCTAGGAGTCTCTTAAATGCTCCAAATGTTTCAGCCTCCACCACCAACCTTGGCAAGGCATTTCAGGCACCCACAAAACTCTGGGTATAAAAAAACAAAAAATAAACACCCCTGATGTCTCCCCTATAAACTTACCTCCCTTCACGTTGTACACATGTCCTCTAGTCTATGCTAATCCTGCCCTGGGAAACAGAAGCCGGCTGTACGCCCTATCTATGACTCTCATAATCTTGCAGACCTCTATTAAGTCATCCTTCTACACTCCAAAGAGAAAAGTTCTAGCTCTGCTAACCTTGCCTCATCAGACTTATTCTCCAATCCAGGCCACCTCCTAGTAAACTCCACTCACCCTCTCCATAGCTTCTATATTTTTCCTATAACGTAGTGACCAGAACTGAACTCAATACTCCAAGTGTGATCTCACCAGAGATTTCTAGAGTTGAAACATGATCTCTCTACTCTTAAACTCAATCCCCCAATGAATGAACCTTCAGCTCCATCCACAACTCCTCCAACCTTTGTATCGTCTGTAAACTTATTGACCCATCCTTCCACCTCTTCATCCAGGACATTTATAAAAATCACAAAGAGCAGGGGTCCTAGAACAGATCCTTGTGGTGCTCCACTAATCACCGACCTCCAGGCAGAATACTTTCCTTCCATTAGGCATAGAATTATTATAGATAGCATCCCATAGGCCTTCTTAACTATCCTATCAACCTGTGCAGTGACCTTGATGAATTTGAACCCCAAGGTCCCTCTGCTCATTCACACTCTTAAGTAACTGACCATTAACCCTGCACTCAGCCTTCTGGTTTGTCCTTCCAAAATGCATCCCCTCACACTTATCCAGATTGAATTCCATCCGTCACTTCTCCCCCCAACTCCTCATCCTGTCTATATCCTCTTGTAACCTTCGACAACCTTCAGCTCCATCCACAACTTCTCCAACCTTTGTATCATCTGCAAACTTATTGACCCATCCTTCCACCTCTTCATCCAGGTCATTTATAAAAATCACAAAGAGCAGGGGTCCTAGAACAGATCCTTGTGGTGCTCCACTAATCACCGACCTCCAGGCAGAATACTTTCCTTCCATTAGGCATAGAATTATTATAGATAGGATGCTGAGGCACTCTTGATCCAATAGTTATCGTTGAGGAATACAAGAAAAAACCATGGATGATCAAAGAGGAGTTAGAAGATGGGATATGATATAAGTAGATGGGAGGGCTTTGGGAAGACATCCAAAGTGACCACGACGAATCTCAAGAAAGTGGGAAAGAGTTGGTGAACAAAGGAATTTCATGGATAACTCAAAGAATCATGACCCAGCTTTAGATCAAAAGGAGGCATGTTGTGTGGAACAGGTGTGGAATCGGGAGAGGAAATTGGATGAGATTTAATCATTCCTGGGCCATTCTCAGCCCAGGTGAAGGAGACTGGAAGCAAACCACACAGAAATCCATGAGCTTCAAAAATATGAAATAATTAAGTTACATCTGTCTGTTTTTGTTGAACACACCTGTTCTCATTTTCATTTAATTTGGTTTTAATTGTTTGTAATAGAAGTGTTCCTCTAAAGACTAGAATCAATATAAACTGCCTTTTTGATGTGCGTTTCCAGTGTTCCGTAAGCTGTGGAGAAGGAATCCAGCGCAGGGATTGGGTCTGCCGGAAACTCACGGCAGTTAGGCAGCAGGTCACAGTAGACCAGGCCTTATGCAGTGACCCCTCCAGTTCTCCACTCATTCAGACCTGCTCTATGCCTGCCTGTAACAGTAAGTGACTGACTTTAATAGTTGATACCAGAATTATTTTACCCAAATATGCATCTGGCGTTGATGGTAGAAGAAACATACAACAAATAAAAATAGCTGCAGAAATAACTGAGATATTTGTGCTCTCAGCCACATCAAGGTGCTATTAGTTTTAGCCAATGACAACACGGTGATGTTTTTCCAAAGACCAAACTTTAAAGCTTGACCTTGTCCTGTAGAAAAATAGACTTGTTTCAGAGTTTACCCCCTTTGTTCATTGTAAGGTTCACATACAGATGTTAAAACATTCAAATCTACAAAAATGTTCTTTTCATTAAGTAAAACAGATTTGTGTTGCTTGACAATTATTTTCCTGGAGGATTACCAGCCTATATGTGCCAAATGTCTGCAAGCTTCGATGCTTGAAACTGATCCAATAGATTTTGAGAGCTATTGCTTACATTAATAAAGCACATGAATAACTTCATATGTATAGACTCCAGACATAAATATTTGATACGCTCCAACTTTTTTTGTGTACCTTGTGCTTATCAAGATTTTCGACCCTGGGAGTTCTTCTTCTACCTATTGCAAAGTTTCACTTAATCAGGTGTAACACATGTTTGGTTTGAACGTCAGAACTTGGCAAGATCAGATTTAACACAGGTTCATCCCAAATTGGAATCTTCACTGCACTATTTCAGTATCAATATCAGTTTGTTGTCATACAATAAGTACAGTGCACAGAGGCACCCAAATTCATATTTGTAGCAACAAAGTAGATGCCGAAGATGCACTAACTGCAAGAGTTAAAAATTAAATTACCATAATATGCCAAGACAGAAAAAGACAAATGAATATCGAAGGACTGATAAATAATTCAGTCGTTCTCGCCAACTCTATATATTTCAGTGGTCGTCACGACTTCTTTATTGACATCCTGTCTATTTTGCAATGTGAGAACTCTGTTATTGTTCAAGAAATGAAAAATATAAATATGTACCAACACATTTTAGCATCCATGTCCAGGGTAGCAAAGGATTAATCCAGCAAGCATTTCCCCACCGTGGTTGTATAGACAGAGGATTCAACAAAACTGTTAATGGTGGGTGCACTAATGTTACATAATGATCTCAGAGGACAACCGTTTGGCCCCATATGCTGCACATTCTCGTTGAGAGAAGGATGGATGAATTTTCTGTCTCTTCCAGTTTTTCTAATTATTTCCCATTTCTCTTTCCATGATTAAAAGAAACGCTTGAAATCTGTGCCCAGTTTCTTATTGTCATCTTGAAAATAACACCGTTTGGTGGTTTTGGTTGTCAGATTTAGTCAACTGATAGCTCAGTGGTTAGAGCACTGATCTTGCAAGCCAGGGGTCGGGAGTTCATTCCTTTCTGGGGCCTCATTTCTGTGCGGGGCGCTGGACAAATTGGCGACTCTCTGTCTACCTTACGAGAGACAAAGTTAAAGAATTTCGTCTGTTACATTCTAAATGCTATATTATGTAATAATAATGGAACTTTTACCTTAAATCAACTATTTGATTGTGTTAACTGCTTCCAAGTAAATTGTACTAAATATTTAGGCAAAGAGTTTTAAAAATTTTTTTAAAATGAATTAATAATGCACTATTCTATTGAAGATACATGCTTAAATTTGGGTGGCAGGGTTAGCGCAACGCTGCTACATTGCCAGTGACCAACATTCAAATTTGGCACTATCTGTAAGGAGTTCATACATTTTCTCTGTGTTTGTATGGGTTTCCTCCAGGGGCTTCGGTTTCCTCCTACCCTTCAAAGCGTACCAAGGGTTGCAGGTTAATTGGGTGGTACAACCTTGTGGGCTAAAGGGCCTGTTTCCCTGGCTGTATGTATGTCTAAATTGTCTCATTCTGGACATTTTTTTTAACACGCATTTGTATATTTCCCAGAGGTTAAAAAGAACAAAAAAGCAGGTGTTTCTCAGAAGCAAGCAGTTCGTGACCCACAAATTCTGGGCGTTCACAGAGTCTACATTCAAACCAGGCAAGAGAAACGCCTGCACTTCAGTGTCGGTGGGCGAGCCTACCTCCTCCCAAAAACCTCAATTGTGATCAGATGCCCTGTGAGAAGGTTCCAGAAATCACTGATCCGATGGGAAAAAGATGGCCACCACCTGCAAAACACAAAACAGATTGGAATGACTAAATCAGGATCACTGAAAATTCACAGCCTCAAAGCGAAAGATATTGGTGTGTACAGTTGCATTGCGGGTCCTGCTCGAGACACCTTTGTCCTCAAGCTCATTGGGAACAATAACAGGCTAATTGAGCCCCCTGCTTTCACGAAAGCTAAGTCAAGACAAGGCATTGGGCCAGAGAAGACGAGTCATAATGAATCCAACAGATTAGAAGATAAGTGGACTCAACTAAACAAGATGTGGCATATTTGGAGCAGGAAGAATGAACTATATGCAGATGACGGCCAAACCAATGATCGTATTTTCCTGCGACTACTTGGAAATCATTTGTTTTCAAAAACAAAGGCTAATTTTGCAGAATCGTATGACTCCAAAGAGCTTTATAATAATCATCCTGAAAGCTCTATATCTCAGGGAGCCTATAGTATGGATGCCAAACTGTTTGAAGATATCCTACGGAATATCAGTCTAAGGATTGAATCTGGTGAAATACCTGAAGAGTTTGCTTCACAGCTGATGCATCAGTTAGCTGCTGAAGTATCACGACCACAACCAACTGTGGAAAAATGGAAAGTCTTCCCTGATGATAATGCATCGAACTCCAAAGTGTTGGCTAAAGCTCCAAATGCGTTTGAAGCTTCTGCCGGTAAGGATGTGCATCAGCAAAGAAAGAAGCAAAAGCTGCCCGTCATTTTGAGAAAAAAGCAGGTTCCTGCTCTGTCTCAGAAAAATGTTAGTGTTGCAATCGGAAACCTGGCTTACCTGACAGATAAGACATCTTGTATAACACTAATCTGTGAATCGTTTGGAGTGCCTAAGACAGTGGTTGCTTGGACAAAGGATGGCACACCAGTGAAATTTAATAAAAGGTATGTCCACTTAATGTCACTGCTTGTACATTAATCTTTATGACTTTTTTTTCCCTGCATTTCAAGATGGCCGTGTTAACTCAGGAATCATTATATTCATCATTTGCGTTCTCCACTTGTATGACAAAGCTGACAGTGGGCCAATCAAATAAATCATATGTTAGAACCATCTTTAAATTCCATGCCTTTCATGAACTAGCTGATCAATGGATCTTTTCTAATAACCGTGAATGTACCTTTATTTAATTGATGGAAACCTCATTCTGTAAAATCAGATACTTGTAAAAGCATTAGCCCAAAATGTAAACGTTGAGACCATTTTCTTCTGTAATTTTAACCATTTAGCATCACAATTGTTAGGTCTGCTTTGTTCATGAATGAGTGAGACAAACACCAGGCTGAGTCGAAATCAGGGTTCTTTGTTCTTTATTACCGGATTGTAACACTTGCGACCAACCATGTTAGTCGGAGAATGCATTCTGCCGTTATCAGCAAAATGGTGATTTTTTATACCCTTGGATATGTGCTTAGAACATCATCATATCATTACTTGTCCAATGACTAAAACTGTTGCTATCCTTTCCCTGCTAGCTTCCTGCCTCTCAATCCATCAATGTCTCTCTTATCTTGTAAGTACAAGGATGCATTCACATCTTGTTACAGCCCTGCACATTCCCATCTCATGATGTTTTACCTAACAGGAGTACAAGGACACCTCCCCTTCTTGTTACTGCCCTGTACAGGGTAACTCCCTACACATTCCCATCTCATGATGTTTTACCTTACACAAGTTACATCCACCTTCTGTGGACTTGAATAAATTTTGTGGCATTATTTATCGCAACAGTGGAGGATTCCACGTTGATGTATCAACGTCTGCTTTTAGATTTTGCAAAGCCTTGCTTTGTCAGTGGGAGGTACCATTTGGCTGCCGAGTGAGAGGGGAAAGCTTGGAAGGTTTGTCAGCACGATTGAAATGTATGCAGTTGATCTTAAATTACAGATTACTCAAGTTAAGAAGCAAATGGCATCCAAATTATTAATTCCAAAGCTGATCACTTTCAATATGTTGATATCCGGAGCTGCTGGTGAGGAAAGAGCTGGAGAGAATGAGAATGCAACCTGAAATTAGAATATGATGTGGACTCTCGCATTGTTGGTGACAAAAATGTTAGATCTTTTATTATTTAAGAAAAAGCTGGACAGGTATATGGATGAGAAGAAGGTGGAGGGTTATGGTCATTGTGCAGGGAGGTGGGACTAGAGAGGAGTGTTTGGTTCGGTGCGGACTGTTTCCGTGCTGTAATTGTTATGTTATGTTAGAATTAGCATGAATTCATTTTAATTTAATTTAGACGCACAGCATGGTAACAGGCCATTTCTGCCCACAAGTCCATGCTGCCCAATTAACCGACACCCCAGTACGTTTGTAATGGTGGGAGGATACCAAAGCCCCCAGGGAAAACCCTCGCAGACATGGGGAGAACATACAAACTCCTTGCAGATAGCTTGGGATTCGAACCCCGGTCCCGATTGCTCGTAAAGGTGTGGCGCTAACTGTTGCATCAAGTGACCTTCTTAAACCTGCTACAAACAAGTTCATCTTAAGGTTTGATACTTAGTGAACTGCCATTATAAGACTTTATGCAATATATTATCTGGCTTTGGAACAGATTCTGCTGCGATATTTTGGTAAGTATTTCCTTGCTGTGTTTATTAGATATATGAATCGTAGAGAGTCAGAATCAGGTTCATTTTCATTTTGGTTTGTTGTTTTGTGGCACCATTGTTGTGTATTACAGGTGCAAAAATTGCTATGAATTACATTTCCGTAAATACACTATTTAAAAATATAAATAAATTCGTCCGTTCAGAAATCTGATGGCGGAGGGGAAGAAGCTGTTTCTGTACCATTGGGTGTTCGTATTCAGGCTCTTGTACCACCTTCCTGATGTATCAGTGAGAAGCGGGCATGACCTGGGTACCGGGGGTCTGAAGATAGAGGCTGCTTTCTCGAGACAGTGTCCCTTGTAGATGAGCATGGTGGAGTGTGGACTAACGTGCACTGGTGCTGGCCAAGTTCACAACTCTCCATCGTTTTTTTCCTGTCCTGTGCATTGGCACCTCCATACCAGACAGTGATGCAACCCGTCAGAATGCTCTCCATGGTACAACTGTAGAAATTTGCAAATCTATGGTGACATACCAAATCTCCTCAAATTCCTTACAAAATATAGAACCTTCTTCATGTTTGCATTGACATGAAGGCTCTTCTGAGATTTATTAAAATTTTTAAATGTTATATTTAGACACACAGCACAGTAACAGGCCATTTTGGCCCATGAGTTGGTGCCGCCCAATTTGCACCCATAAACCTACATCCCTAGTATGTTTTGAACAGTGAGAGGAAACTGGAGCCCCTGGGGAAAACTGGTGCAGACAGGCGGAGAACATACAAACTCCTTATATGCAGCACGGGATTCAAACCCCATTCCCGATGACTGGCACTGTAAAGTGGTTGCGCTAATCTCTATACCAACCGTACTGCCCATCAGCACCTAGGAATTTGAAATTCTTTACTCTCTCCACTGCTGACCCCTCTATGAAAGACTGACTTGTGTTCTCTTGGCTCCGTCTTCCTGAAGTCCACAATCAGTTCCCTAGTTTTGCTAACATTATGTGCAAGGTTGTTGTAATGACACCATTCAACCAGCTGATTTATCTCACTCCTGAATGCATCCACATTGTCTTTGATCCTGCTGACATCCATGGTGGCATCAGCAAATTTGTAGATGACATTTAAATTGAACCTAGCCGCACCGTCATGGGTGTAGAAAGAGGAGAGCGTGCAAATTGCAGAGACTGCAGGCCATTCAGCTGATCATTCCCATACTATCCAAAAGTGGAGATGTTTAAGTGAGGCCCACTTCCCTATTCCTGAGTCCAAATCGTGTAAGTTATTCCTCTTTAGCACCAATTAAATGCGATGAGTGTTTCTGCCTCCCACTTTTCTTTGGCTACATTCCTTTTTCCCTACTTCCCTCACGTCTTTTCACTGACTCACTTCAGTCTATTAACTGTGCTTTTTGACATCTTCGTTAAATGAAATGGATTCCTTCGGTTAACCATATCTGACTTTGTTCACCTCAATTAATCCTTGCTTCAGACTCCCAAATTCCAAAGACACCTATACCAACCTGTCCTCATAACGAGCCCCCCCAGCGCTGGCAACATCTTTGTGAATTTCCTCAGCGCCCTCTTTAAGGTTCTCACGTCTTTACAGCATTGTGGTGGCCAGAACTTTACACCTTTATAACACTTCACCTGTGATCTCCCTGCACTCAGTTTCTGTGCTGTCACTGTTGAAGGCAAAGATCCCGTTAGCCTCCTCAAGTAGTTTTCTGCTTGATATTTTTCTGCCAGCTCCAAGATTCTTCCGATCCTTTGCATGTTCTTGTGGCCCATCATTTATTGTCCATTCCCTCATCTCCAAGACCACTGCTTCTAAATTAAACAGATTCTGTTTGACATTCTGTGGACACTATCCAATGAGGACTTTCTGCAGCCCATAATGTCACCACCAATCCCATTGCTTGCAAGATGATACCTGGTTGATCCTTGTTGTTATGCTCTTGACAATTTCGCCATACCTTGATGAAGGCCCCAGGGCCGAAACCTTTGTTAAATCCCTTTGCTTCCTGTAGACGCTACGTGACCTGCTGAGGTTTTCCAGCACTTTTGTGTATTGCACAGTCCAAAAAGCACTTTTTTTAAACCATGTTATACCCTGGATTATGAAAGGTGCTATGTAAATGCATGTCTCCCTTTCTTTATATTGTTTTACTGTTTGAGAGAAATTTTAATTTGTGTGTTGAATCGGCTGATATTCACACTGACATCGCACTGGATCAACCATTGAACTGCTGATGTGAACAAGTTGTTGTTTCATCTGTGCATCTTACTTTGATGCTTTCGTCTCAGTTTATGCTGTGCCATATTATTGATGCTGGGCTTAAATCAGGTTAAACACCCCTTAAAGAGAGGGGTCTGAGAATGCTACAGCACAGAAAACAGGCCTTTCTAGTCTGTGCCGACCATCATCTCCCTGCTCCCATCCCATAACCCTCCAAACCTCTTCCATCCACGTACCTATCCAATTTATTTTTGAAACACACGATCGAGCCCACATTCACCACATCAGATGGCAGCTCATTCCACACTCCCACCACTCTCTGAGTGAAGAACATCCCCTTAATGTTCCCCCTTATTCTTTCCCCCTTCAGTTTAAAACTATGAACTCTCATACTTGTCTCCTCCAATCTAAGTGGGAAAAGCCTATTTGCATCCATTCTGTCTTTACCTCTCAAAATCTTGTAAATCTCCATCAAATCTCCCCTCATTCTTCTTCGCTCCAAGGAATACAATCCTAACCTGTTTAACCTTTCCCTGCATCTCAACACATGAAGACCCAGCAACATCCCAGTCAATCTTCTCTGCACACTTTCAATCTTATTGATATCCTTCTTCTAGTTAGATGCCCAGAACTGCACACAATATTCCAAATTTGGCCTCACCAATGTCTGCAGCATAACATCCCATAACTTTTGTTCAAGAGTTACCAAATTTTAAATGTTGGGTGTGGATGTTATGAACTTGTGTTGGTTAATTTAACAAAGTTCCATTGGGATAGCTCAATTCTAGTTTTCATCATAATGAGGTTTGTTGAAAAAATATCAAGGATTTTGAGAATGCAAACTTTCAAATGTTCCCCGGCAAGTTGAACATTGTCTGGGCTAAAAATGCAGTATAGTTTTATTCACATAAAGCTGAAAGTTGTTAATTTGATCCCATTCAAAAAAACAGGAAATTGATTCATCGGTAAATTTATAAATATTTGCGGAACAATAGATGTTATTTGTTCCACTGCTAATCCATGACCATCAATAACACTGAATGCAGAATTAGACCATAAGACATAGGAGCAGAAATAGGCCATTAAGCCCATCAAGTCTACCCTGACATTCAATCATGAGCTGATCCATTTTCCCACTCAGCCCCACTCCCCAGCCTTCTACCCATAATCTTGGATGCCCTGGCTAATCAAGAACCTTTCAATCTCTGTCTTACATGCACTAAATGACTTGATTTCCCAGCCGCTTGTGACAAGATTATTAACAATAAATCGTCAGCAATGCAGATAATCCATAACTATGTCACATCAGGGCCACTTCTTATGTTTTTCACATGTCCATGATGACCACTTGCCAATTGCAAATACATAGCAAGGTCAAGAAATCAATAGACTCAGATGCTGAAGCAACCATGGACTCCCAGGTTATTTTTATGATACTCACTTGACATAACCTGAGCTTTCAGGAGCCAAATATTAACAAAATGATTCATTGTCCTTCTTGATTAAATAATATAAATAGTCTTGGTATGACCCGCGGTCATTTTTTCCATGCGGGTTACAGTTGGCCATTTGGAGTGTGCGTCGACTACCATCAGGAAATTCTCTCCTAGAAATAGTCCTGCAAAGTCTATGTGGACACGATGCCACAGTTGTGATGGCCATTTCCATGGGTTTGCTACTGCTTGAGGTGTTTTGGGTTGTGCTTCCTGGCACAGGTTGGATCTCGATGTGCTCGATGTCTTCCCCTATGGAAGGCCACCAGACGAGCATTTATTCCCACTATCCCTGGGTGGTTATTGTGAAGTTCGGCTAGAATGTCTTTCTGCCACTTCCTGGGGATGACAGTCTTGGTTCCCCATGGCAGGCATCCTTCTTCAATTGATAGTTGGCCACATCAGGCATAATAGGGGTTCATTTCTGCTGACATTTTCTGATCTTCTGGTCAACCATTGTTTGTGAAGCAGAACACTCTCGACAATATTACACCTTTCTGGATTTCATTACTAGGACCTTGATATCATTCTTTGGGGATTTCCCAAGCCTGTCACCTAAAACCAACCAGCGATTTACAGTAAAACCCCTGTTATCTAGAATTCAAGCAACTGGAATAAAAAAAATCATGGAAAATAATAGGAAAAAAAATAAGGAAGTTTTAAAAAATTGGCACCCCTCGTGGTCAGTTTGCCAATCCATGCAACACACAATCTCAAGCAAATGGCAAATTCATTTATCTGGCATATATCAATTCCCATAAGTGTTGAATACCTGGGGTTTTACTGCATAAAGATCTGGAGTGATATTTTCACACCTCTTGAGCTTGTGCCAGTTGCAGCCACATAGATCCTCTCTCTTCAGCCAGTGTATTGACCATCAGAAGGGAAAAAAAAGCAATTGCTACTGCCTATAATCCATTTCTGATGTGAACCCCAGGAGAGTGTGTATGGTTACCATTGTCTTTGACCAAAATTTTGTGCTATTGATCTCAAGCAATACAAGTTGCAGTCGGTAGTCAGAAGGACAGGTGGAGGTGAGGGAAATGGTGTCAGCATTAAAGACTTTTTTTTGTAGGCAAGTTTAATATTGTTGTTTGCATAATATTCAAACATCATTTGTGACTCTATGGCCAAATTTGGATTAAAGCAGCATAAAACCTAAGTCCTTTATTTCACATTGCGGAATGCATAACCTCCACACTGTTCATGCTAACTGGAAGGTCTCCTACTCGAAGTGATTTTTTGGTTGGATTAATTATGATATCCTGGGCTGAAAGCATCAGTTGGATGTTGCTTTGGTTTTCCAAGCATCTGCTGAAACTTCTGCTTAGAGATTGGATGTTATTTCTACTCAGTTTCTTCAGTTCACTCGCTGCCCTCTGATCAACCAGCATTATGTATGGCTGTATGATATATGATGTGTGCCAGCACTTTAAACTTTGCTGAATGTTGGAACCTTTGCATTTCAATACATTGGATATAAATCAATTTAAACTCCAGTTTCTTTTGTAGCCTGTTGTTTTCTTTTGTAAATTTTTACCAGTATCTGTACTTCTTTGCTGCTCTTTGTTCTTGGCATGTAGTTTCCTATTGCTTACATCATTTAACATTGGCCTGCAGGGGAACAAAACTACCAGATATATGAAATAGAAAGGCATGTTTAGCGTGGTGGTCAGCGCAATGGTATTACAGCGCCAGCGACCTGGGTTCCAATCCAGTGCTGTCCGTCAGAGTTTGTATGTTCTCCCCATATCTGCATGGGTTTCCTCCGGGTGCTCCGGTTTTCTCTCTCCCCTCAAAAGTGTATGGCCTTTGTTGGTCATTTGATATATTTGGGCAGAACAGGCTCATGGGCTGGAAGAGCCTGTCATCGTGCCACATCTCGAATTTGAAATTTAAATGGAAATAATGCAAACTTCCTTCCAGTCACGTCATCGAGTTTGCACTACGTTTATTACCGTTGTGTCAGGAACCAGGTAAAACTTGTGCTAAAATGATTGGCCATGAGCTGAAAATAACACCATCAACCTCTTCCCTACTCTGAGGAGAAGAGTTTATTGTAACTACAATAAAATTCTCACTTGCTACGGCCACACAAGTACATAAGATGCACCAGAGTTTTGATTAAATTACTAGCAAGATAGAAAAAGAGGTAATAAATATAAAAGGATAGATCAATAAATATTCACAGTTGTGGCTAGATCAAGAAAAAAATGTGGCACTTGAAAAGTGCGGACAGCTCTTTTGGAGTCCCGAGTAAGTTTTTGGTTAGGGTGAGGGCAATGCAGCAGGGTCCAAGAGCTGCTTTTTGTTGCCAAAAAAGTCATTTATTGAACCTGGTGGTGCTGGAATTCAGGCTTCTGTGTTACAGTGAGAAGAGATTGTGTCTGGGGTGATGGGGATCTTCTATGATATTGGCTGCCTTCTTGAGACAGCAACTCACATAGAAGTCTTAAGTGGGCAGGGTATTGGTACCCATGACAGATTTAGGTAGGCCCTCCACTTTCTGCAGTCTTCTTCACTTGAGTTCCCTCACTGCTCCTACTTCCCATTGCTTTGTCATTCCACTCTGCACCCAGTGAAGGTGCATGATTCAAATCCCCTTGTGCTGCAAAGAGCTCTATGCCCAAGAGAGAGATGCAGGCTTCATTTAATTTGGTCCAACGTGTGAAGGTTTGAACTTGAATTCCCATTTGTTCATTTGCAGTGAAGCACGAACAACACTTAGGGTCTCGATAGGGAAGATGATCTCCTTGCGTGCGGATATGAAAGCTGCAGGGCTTAGGTTTAAGGTGAAAGAAGCAAGGTTAAAAGAGGACCTTTTTTAGGGCGAGGTTGGTGGGCATATTGAATTGGCTGCAAGGGGAAGTAGTAGAGACAAGTGCAGTCAGAACATTTCAAGTTATTTGGACAGATTGCATGTGGGAAGAGTTTTGAGAATGTGGTCCAAATGCACGGAAATGGGATTACTTTATTCCTCGTGGATGAGTCTGACCATTGGACCTGTTCCTGTGTTTAGTTTGAATAAACTAACTTCATCTCACAGCTTTACATGGGGAAGCCGTTCAACTCAATTTACTGGGATTACGCTACTCCCTCTGATCCGAAACACATTTATTGGTGATCTTTCTCCTGTATTTATCTCATCTGAATTTTGTTTTGTTTTTTGGCTCGATTACTCTGTGCTGTTACTCCATATTCTATTGTTTCTTCAGTGGATTTATTTATGACAACCTTTGCCGATGAATCCTTGAAAGGCAAAGTTAGTGCTGTAGTTAGCGCAATGCTATTACAGCGCCAGCAACCCAGGAATGAATCCAATGCTACCTTTGTGGAGTTTGTACCTTCTCCCTGTGACATGTGTGGGTGTTTCCCCCCCCCCAGGTGCTCCGGTTTCCTCCCACCCTCCAAGATGTACGGTGTTGGTAGGTAAAGTTGGCGCCAATGGGAGACACAGGATTCGTGGGCTGGAAGGGCCTTCCCTCATGCTGTCCCATTAAACTAAAAACTCTACGTAATGAATTTCATAGGTAGGGTGCCGTTCCCCATGAGTACACTTCAACACGACCGAGTGGGGATTGACTTTAGTGACTTCTGATACTTCACCCCTGAACCTTTTTCAGAGAGAAAAAAAGTTAATTGAATTTTATAACTTGAATTCAAGTTCATTTCTCATTCAATTGTAGCAGTGCAATCCGATGAAACAGCATTCTCCAGTCCACAGTACAAATCAACATAGCACACAAACACATCAATAATACATACACATAGTAACATACTGTATGTCCATGTATTAAAATGAATATTTTAATTAAACAGTAGAGTCGCAGAGACTTGTTGTAACAGTCTCACCATAGCTTCTCACTCCACATTTATCCTTGTAATTCTTTCACATCTTCTCCAATGCCCCTCCATCCTTTGTATAACACAGCTGGACAACATTGTTGTAAGCTTGGTACAACTTTAATCACTTGTAAAATACACCAATCCGATCTTCTAACAACAAACAGCTTAGCTTGAAACCTCCTGAAAACCTTATTGGTGGAGTGAAGAGCATTGATACTGTGCTTAAAGAAGACAATCATCTGCCAAGTCATTCTTAAAAGTTTTGGCACAAAGTCTAGAATCTCCTAGCCACTGTTACCTGTTAGCGTTTGCTGTGCCTCCCACCTTTGTGCAGAGTCTTTGTTCAATACTGTTGATTCACTCACTCTGCCATTTCTAAGGTATTCCTCCTTTCTCAACTTTTTTCAGACAATAGGAAGCAGTGTTTCAAGTGTGTCGCATGGTTAAGGCAAAAAGAATTCTTGAGTGACTGCAATGAACTAGCTCAGAATGAGAGGGAATGTGAGAAACAGAGAAATAACTTGCTCTGAAAGCTTAGACTTAAATTTCAGATTTATTGTCAGAGTACATATATGATATCACACGCAACCCTGAGATTCTTTTTCCTGTGGGCCAGGCAGAATTACTACGTATTGGTTGGGCAAAAAAAAACTGTAAACAAATAAAGAAATATAAATAAACTGACTGTGCAATATAGAGGAAAAAAATCATTAAAATACACAAGTAAGAGTCCTTAAACAAGTCCCTGAATGAGTTTGTCGTTGAGGAGTCTGATGGTGGCGGAGTAGCAGCTGTTCCTGAACCTGGTGGTGCGAGTCTTGTGGTGCGTATGCCTCTTTCCTGATGGTAGCAGCGAGAACAGAGCGCTTGCTGGATGGTGTGGATCCTCGATGATTATTGATGCTCTCCGACGGCAGTGTTCCCTGTGGATCTTCTTGATGGTGGGAAGGGTTTTGCTTGTGATTACCTGGGTTGTGTCCATTAACATTTGCAGGGTTTTCCACTAAGAGGTGTTGGCTTCCCCATACCGGACCGTGACGCAGCCAGTCAGCACACTTCAACCACACATCTGTGGAAATTTGTCAGGGTTTCTGATACGATTGTAAAATCTCTTTATAATCTACAACAGCCAAGAAGATATTAGCCTGAAAATCATAATGTGCTAATTTAAAATCAGTTTATTTTCATCCATGTCAGCAAGATTGTTTATTAATTAATTACTTTGAAACAGATGTGCTCTGCGGTTTGCCTTTTCAAGTTTGGGGATGAGATGAGTCACCACACAAATGTTGATCTGACATCTTATTACATTTATTGAATCTGCTGCTTTTCAAAATTATGCCAACAATTCTAGTATAGTTCACATTGTATTAAACGGTGAAGTTCCCATGGAATAAAATCACTACTTTGCCTCTCCAGGTGAGACTCTGAGTCTAATATGATTGCTGTGTCACCTCATCTTCTTTGGAAGTATTCCCACCTTCTCATTGGACATTGAAGTGTTGAAGTTACAATCCCAGATTTAGGTACATCTGCTTGTATTGTACAACTACCACTACTAAGGTGGTCTTTGGTCTTGATCCATCCAGCCATGTTTGGTCCGTTGCAATAATGTGGATCTGCCAGTGGCTATCCATTTCAATTCCCTGTCCCATTCCCTTGCCGACATGTCTGTCTATGGTCTCATGCCCTGCTAGACTGAGACCACCTGCAAATTTGAGGAACAACACCTCATATTCTGTCTAGGCACCCTCTGTCCAGATGGCATTAACATCGATTTCACCGGTTTTCATTAGTCCCACCCCCATCTTTCACAATGTCTACTTTTCTCCAGTTTGATCTCATTCAATTCCCTTTCCCCTCTGTCTCATTTCAGAGAGCAAAAAATACACCCCCCTCCCCTATCAATTCTCACCTATACTCTCTCCTGTCCTCTTATTATATCCAATGAACATCTTTTTTCTGTTGATCTGTACTCCTCCCCCTCCCCTCCCTTTTCACCAGCCTTCTAATATAAGTGCCCCCCTATTCTCTCCTCACACCTTGAGGGAGGATTCGTGCCTGAAACATCCGCAATATACAGTGAGACCTCGCTAGAACCTGATTCGTTAATCTGCGGAATTGCTTAAAGCGTGGGTTGTCTGTGGACCCCAGACATTGATTTTAGGAGGCCAGGCGAACAGCCACAAACTCAAAAATGGATTCTTATTTACAAGAGGTACAAGGACTGCCTAAAGAAATCTCTTGGTGCCTGCCACATTGACCACCGCCAGTGAGCTGATCTCGCCTCCAACCGTGCATCTTGGTGCCTCACAGTTCGGCGGGCAGCAACCTCCTTTGAAGAAGACCGCTGAGCCCACCTCACTGACAAAAGACAAAGGAGGAAAAACCCAACACCCAACCCCAACCCACCAATTTTCCCTTGCAACCGCTGCAACCATGCCTGCCTGTCCCGCATCGGACTTGTCAGTCACCAATGAGCCTGGAGCAGACGTGGACATACCCCTCCATAAATCTTCGTCCACAAAGCCAAGCCAAAGAGAGAGAAGAGAGACAAAATGTGCATGTTAACATGTGGAGTTTAAAGGTCTTATTACAGGGTTTGAGTCACAGTTTTCCTGCTTCCTGAATCATGAAGTATATGCATCTGTTCCGCGACTTGACTGTAACACGGTATGAAATCTTGGACCCCAACTACCATGTTCTAGTGAGGTTTTACTCTATCTTTATCTCTTATGGGCGCTGAGAAACCTGCTGAGTTCCTCCAGCATTTATGTGTTTTTTACAGCCATGTTCCTCGACAGGTTAACTGAGGGTGGCTTGCCATACTAGTAGATATTGGTGCAGTGGTATTTCAGTTCCAGTCTGTGAGGAGTTTGTACGCTCTCCCTGTGTCTGCGTGGGTTTCCTCCAGGCGCTCCAGTTTCCTCCCACTTTTCAAAATGTACAGGGGTCATAGATTAATTGTAATATTTGGGCAGGGCATCCTCATGGGCCGGGAGGGTCTGTGGCAGTGCTGTATGTCTAAATTTAAAATTTACTTCTGACTAAGATGCTCAATCTATTTCAGCCACATTCAGAGGATTAACGAGGGCTTAAAGATAATGCAAAATTTTTGTGGAGACCAAGTATGCTCTCTGCTATTCACAATCACACTCACCCCCCCCCCCCCAAAAAAAAATTGTCCATCAAGAAAAGCATAAAGCTTAAAAGGATAGGTTAGTCAACAATGTCAGGTCATTCCACCATTCAATTGGTTCATGGTTGATTGATCTGTAACTTAACTCGATTTAGATGGACACTGCTTTTTAATCCCTTGATACCTTTGCATACATACAAATCAATTTATCTTGAAGATTTTAATTAAATTTGGATCCAAATGTCATTTTGGAACAGGATCCCCAGGTGTCCATTACACTGAACAGCTTTGGATGTATTTCATGGATTTTGGGTTGCAGACCCTAAAATTTTCCTATCATGTACCTTTCTTTAACTTTCATCTATTTTGTGATTTTTAATTTAATGTCATTTTTTTAAGCCTACTAGTATTTTGCCCTCAAATCAAGATGTTTTGTTCAATCCAAGCATGCCTGGGCACGCACTCAGTGCAAATGTTGTCTTAGGCCGAGACATGCTTAGTCAGGATAGATGCGGACAGACGATAAAGGCAGCTCACATGTACAGATGCTGTGCATTACATTGATTGCAGACTGAACACATGTTGATGCACTTGTTCTTCAGGCAATGGCATAGTGAGTGTACTTAACAACGACATTTATTGTCATCAAGCAAAACAGCAGAAATGTCTCGTCCATATCGCAACAGCTGCGATGCATTCTGTTAAATTTGTGGCATGTATATGCTTAATGCTGGATTCAATAAAAATTCCTTTAATTTTTCTCGAATTTCCTACGTGATTCAGCAGACTTTAAATGATTGATGTGTTCATCTTGACGTTGTCTATTATAATCCTCAATTTTTTTTTCAAGAAGCAAACTTTTTGAAAGCATTCGTTGTCCAGTGTTATTTGTTCTGTGAATATTTGCTGCATTCCTGATTAACAAGCCTCTTAATTTTAAGATTTTCTCCTCTTGCTCTGATTCCCAAAGTCCTAGCAATGATAAATATCTTTAACCAATGCATCTAATAACTTAGTTCCCCTTTCATCACCTCTCAAGGGAAAGCAAACCAATGTTTCTCAGCTTGTCTTTTCTCCCCCCATTTAAGCCATGGTCTTTCTGTGGTCAAATGTCACAGCTAAAATGGCTTCACCCTCCCCACTATCAATATATATTTCATGACACCATATGGTCATGGGACACAGACCCTTTGTCCCAATGTGTCCATGTCAGGAGCTCATTACTGAAATTAAACTCCTTTCCCTTCACCTGTAATTTGTATTATATGTGGTAATGACCACATCAAGGCAAATCATGCAAAATATTTAAGAAGATTTCCACAGATTGGGAATTGTTAATATAAATAATCAATTATTTACTTTAAAAAACAACAGATTTTTGTGAATGGAGATGGTGTGCAGGCCAACCATCTTTGACATATTCTCGTACATAATTTTGACCAGCCATTCTCATCCTTTTTTTGGTTATGGCCCACCTTTCAACTCTGCCCAAAGCTAATGGGCTCCCTTTCCTGTGAAGCAGCCAAGTTTTGGTTTCTTCTGCGCTTCTCCCCTAAGGTCTACATACAAAAGATATGTTAAAAAATTAACAGGTGAAAAGAACTCAAGCCTTTTACTTAAGTGTGTTTTGGCCTCCAACAAGGTAGGGGGGGAGTGGTGGGCTGTAAGGGCCCCTGTTGGGAATGGCTTACTCAGTACATTGAGAGCAGCATGTCTTCCTTGTTGGGTGATGTTTGGTTTGCAAAGGACTGGTGGCCAGTACACATTAGCATTCTTAGTCTTTGGAGAACCTTTAATACCTCCCTAATCAATTCAAAGGACAAAGGTAATTAATGTCTTTCCTCTTCTGCAGTGCTGCAGTGTACCCTGAGACTCCCAGTTATGGCTCTAAAGTAGGAATGGAATGAATGCCACCATGCAGCCATGTGTAAATGAAGAGATAATTCCTTCACACAGAGCCAGAGGGTGGCAGAGGACAGAAGTACTGGGTTGCAAGTCATGTCTTCACTCATGATGTGATCAAGTGGTGAATTTAATGGCAAATCTTTGTCTGCCTTTAGGCAGACGGAAGGCGATTTTGTGTGTTATTACATTTCTGATTTTATTACATGACAATAAATAGTATCTGATCTGATCTGAAAACTGCCCACCACTTACTGGGATTTATGATGCATGCCAACCTAAATGCTGGAAATATTACTCTTCAATCCAGCTGGACATAAATTAATTTAAATTCCTTAAATTTTTGGAGGAGTTGCTCACGTTACCGTCACTATTATCTAAGCTAGTCCAGCTGCGGTAACTTCCTGCTGGTTTTAAATTGGACGGTATGTAGAAAGAATATGTTAACGTCCAAGGAAGCCATCAGTTCCCTGTATCTTCGATACAAAACGCAATTGGAGGTTAATAGTTTAAAAAAACATATACTCTCATGAAACTCTGACCTCAAATTATATTGTTTAAGAAATGTTCCAAATGATTATTTTTCTTGTCCTTCATGAGTTCCACCAAGTGTGGGTGAATAAAAGCAGTCTGATGTGTTCCAGCAGAAGAGGTCAAAGTGAGAACTGTGTTGGATCAATCTCTCATTTAAGTTTGCAGTGAACTCTAACCCACTCACCGGTATGTGGTATCATAGAAATCTGCAAGCTAAATATTTGGATCTATCCAAGGTTGGCATATCCTCAAATTAAGAATAGATTAAAAATGACTACATTCATTACAGTAATATTTGGATAAAATCCAACATAGTAAACTGGCTTTAAAGAAAAAAAATGATCTATTAAGTGATATCCATTCAAATGAAAAATGTAATTAAGGTGTTTTAGGTTCCATGGCGGAGTACATCAGAAGTTTCATATCACCAGACGTATAAATATTTTACAAACCTTTGCATCATTTTTTTTTTCCGGCAGTGATATATTCAGCAAGTTCTGTGATTTATTTTATGCCACGTTAAAACATCATGTTTTGGGCTCCAGGCAAGAATGGATTATTGAGGTGTAGAGCTTTCATTCGCAGCAATAAATTGCATTCAGACAGAGAAAACTTCAGGACAGAAACAGGCCCTGTCACCGAACTACTTTTCTGCCCTTGTCCCACTGACCTGCGCCTGGACCATAGTGTGAAGAGAACAGTCTTTTCATGCGGTCATGTATAGCAGGGTTGGAGCAAAGTCATTTGAGCTGGCAGAAGCTGGGGTATTTGATTTTTAGCTGATCAGAGATTTAATGTTTTATTTTTAATTAAAAATTTAAATTTAGATATACAGCACAATAACAGGCCCTTCCAGCCCATGTGTCCAACAACCCCGGTAGATTTTTTTTGAAAGATGGGAGGATAAAAACTGGAACTAAAAACTGAACCGCACAGACACAGGGAAAATGTACAAACACACAGTGCCGGATTTGAACCTGTGTCACAGGCACTGTAACAGTGTTGCGCTAACCATCCCACCCTCCTACCAGTCCAAATTTTTGAATTGAACTTATTTTAAATTTAGACATAGAGCACGGCAACAGGCCCTTGCGGCCCACAAGCCCATGCTGCCCAATTGACCAGCAACCCTGGTACATATTTTTTTTGGAAGGTTGGGTAGAAACTGGAGCCCCCTGAAGAAACCCACACAGACACAAGTAGAACGTACAAACTCCTTACAGACAGCAGGCGATTTGAACCTCGGTCCTGACCACTGGCTCGGAGCGGATAACGGCGTGGCGCTATCCAATATGCTAACCGTGCCGCCCTTCTATCTTAAATGTCAACACGGAACCTGTATTTAGCAATTTAGCTGACGGCTCATTCCGCACTCTCACTGCTTTTTTCCTGAGGAAATTCCCCTTTTTTCCTGAGGAAATTCCCTTTTTTCCTGAGGAAATTCCCCTTTTGTCCTGAGGAAATTCCCCTTTTTTCCTGAGGAAATTCCCCTTTTTTCCTGAGGAAATTCCCCTTTTGTCCTGAGGAAATTCCCCTTTTTTTCCTGAGGAAATTCCCCTTTTTTCCTGAGGAAATTCCCCTTTTTTCCTGAGGAAATTCCCCTTTTTTTCCTGAGGAAATTCCCCTTTTTTTCCTGAGGAAATTCCCCTTTTTTCCTGAGGAAATTCCCCTTTTTTCCTGAGAAAATTCCCCTTTTTTCATGAGGAAATTCCCCTTTTTTCATGAGGAAATTCCCCTTTTTTCATGAGGAAATTCCCCTTAGCTGCGGTGACTTCCTGCTGTTTTTAAATTGGACGGTATGTAGAAAGAATATGTTAACGTCCAAGGAAGCCATCAGTTCCCTGTATCTTCAATACCAAACCCCTTTCACCTTTAACCCAAGACTTCAAATTTTTATCTCTCCTAATCTCCAAAGCATTTACCCTGTGGGTACCCATTCTTGTTGAAAAATTCTCCACCATGGAGCCATGGAAAACATCATTAGCATTAGGGTCTCCTCCTTATTGTTCCCACTCCTCTAGGCTTGCACAGCTAGCCCCTTAAGGCCTAAGGCCTAATGGAACCCCGCCTTAAAGCCAGCTCAATGAAAAAAAGAAAAACGTGAATTTTCCTTTCTCTGGAGAAGACCTATAAGCTGATCAAGCAGTGTCAGGAGCCATCTTCCGGAGCTGAGGGAGCTGGGACGAGTGGTGCAGTAGCGCGGCGCATCACCGTGATGTTATCCATATGCGCCAGCAAGTGAAAAATTCATATAGACATTCCCTCCCACCCAAAAGAACAAAACACTTTAGCCATCACTAATATGAACAGAGTGAAGATGTGATTGATGTAAGTAATAAGTATCTGGACACAATGAGCTCTTTAAAATTTATGCTGCTGGGTTACGGGCTGGCGACTTCATCAGCCCGCCCCTTTGCAGCCGCTTACAGCAGAGTTGCCTTCCCCCCTGAGTATACCCCCACCCCAGGCAGATCAGAGATCTCTCGTTGAATCTGCCCTCAGAGCTTTCTTGAACGTAAATGAAGCGATGTAAAGGTGGAGAATATTTGTCTTTACATTCACTTTCTTCACTCTAAAAAAGGACTCTCGTCTGAGCCCCATCATCGACCAAGTTCATGGGTTTAAGTCGAACAGTTTTATCATTAGAGCGGGTTCCTCCAACACATTTAGGAAAGAAATAAAGCAGTGACAGAGAGTATTTCATCTCCTTAACAGATGGATCGCCAAAAGCTTTAATTTCTGTGAAATTAAACCTCCAAATGCTCCCAGGTCAGGCAGCATCTGTGGAAAGAGAACCTTTTAGATCAGAGACCTGATCAAAAGCACATTAAACTGAACTTCCTCCTTCCGTGGCATTCAACGGAAGCGGTTAGAGTTTTGTATCGTTTTTGTAATACACAGCAAGTTTGAAAATGAGCCGCAGTCTTTTCATGCGGTTAAATATAGCAGGGTTGGAGGGAGACTGAAGCAAAGTCATCGGAACTGGCAGCAGCTGGTGTATTTGCACACGGTTATTTGCTGATCCAGATTTAATTCTTTTAACTTTAACGATGCAATGTAACAGAAGGCCCTTCCAGCCCATGGAACCTGTGCAACCCAATTTCAACAAATAATCTACCAATGCTGTATGTTTCGGTGGGTGGGAGAAAACTCCGAGAAATCCACGCAAATTGCAGGGGAAATTGTTGGAGAGAGTGAAATCACAATGCTGGAGAAACTCGGCAGATAGAGCAAAGATAAGGATATATCACCAACATTTCAAGGTTATTTTCATTTTTGCTCTATAAAGTACACCATTTGAGTTTCTCCAACATTATGTTTTTACTTCAACCGTGGTGTTAACTTATTTTAAATTTAGACATAGAGCACAGCAACAGGCCCTTGCGGCCCACAAGCCCATGCTGCCCAATTGACCAGCAACCCTGGTACATATTTTTTTTTGGAAGGTTGGGTAGAAACTGGAGCCCCCTGAAGAAACCCACACAGACACAAGTAGAACGTACAAACTCCTTACAGACAGCAGGCGATTTGAACCTCGGTCCTGACCACTGGCTCGGAGCGGATAACGGCGTGGCGCTATCCAATATGCTAACCGTGCCGCCCTTCTATCTTAAATGTCAACACGGAACCTGTATTTAGCAATTTAGCTGACGGCTCATTCCGCACTCTCACCGCGTGTTTTACTCCTTAGAGACAGTGCTGGATTTGAACCCTGGGCACTGTCCTGTAATAGCATTGCACAAACGCACAATGCTCGTTGTGCCATCCAAGATCTTTATAACCAAGAACTTCATAACATTGCTCTGTTTAAGATCAGTACATTGAGAGCAGCACTGTCCTTCAGCCAATCAATAAGGTCAACCTAACTAATTCTGAACAAATGCATTTGGTTTGTATTCCTCCATAAATACTGCCTGTCCATTGCTCTTTCTACATGTCTCTTAAAAGTCGCTGTCATATTAGCATGTGCCAGGAATTTACACCTCTGTGGGTAAACAAATCTCGTTTAAACTTTCCCCCTTCATCTACAATCTCTGTCTTCTCGCGACATTTCCATCTCTAACATCTATCCCAGAAAGGTGTGCAGAGGCCAGGCGGAGTACATTCCTTTGAAATGCGGGCTGCTTTTTCTCGATGCAAGTTGGATCTTATAAAACAGGCACAGTTCTGAGGTGTGCACCGATGTGCACAATATGAAATTGATTGAAAGAAATGCACAGCTAAGTAAAGGCATCAATAAGTCGTGCAATCTTCAGTTTAGTTGTGGTGTTAAGGATGTAGTCATTGAAAACTGCAAAATAGGTTCAGGAGCAGGTGCTACCCCTTCTCCATCAGACTCCTCAATGATAAACCCAATCAGAGACTCATTTACATTATCACTTTATTGATTTTTTTTCACTCTGTATTGCATTGTCAGTTTGTTTACATTTCTTTAGTTGTTTACATGTCTACATATCTTCTTGAGAATAGTTTCTTTTGCCCTACCAATAAGTGGTAATTCTGCCTTGCCTGCAGATAAAGGATCTCAAAGTTGTATGTGATGTCATGTATGTCCTCTGACAATCAATCTAAACTTTGAACAAACACACCTCTTCAGCCCACCTAGACATTGCCAAACTATTTTTCCACCTTGCTCCAAACCCCTGCACCCAGAACATAGCCCTCCATATCCATCCCATCCATGCAGTTGTACAAGTTCCTCTTAAATGTAAAAATCGACCCCTCATCCACCCTCATTCCCCCACCCTCTGAGAGAAAGATTCTCCCTAAATGCTTCACCTTTTGTGGAATGACATGCAAAGGTTTCAGGTATTTTTTCCTTCTCATTTCTAACATTGAGAACAAAGTGAGATCTTCCATTGCTGGCAAGTGAGATGATTTGAATCTGTTTAACTACACTTGAAGTTCGAACGGCAGACACAGGCCAAAGAACGTGTTACTGTTGGTTGCCACTCTAAACTATTTATAGGAAGGTTCTGAAGAGAAAAACTAACAAAAAATACTTTCTGATCAGAGTATCACCATACACTTTCTCCAGCTGTAAATCGCCAATGCAAACTGTACTCATCTGACATCTTAAAGTTTGTTTTGGAACTTCCTTTCCACCACACTCTGGGTACATCAATGTCATTCCAGGCTTACACCATTCATTAAATTTGGGGTTGAAAACTTCAAACCAAACTGGGAATTCATCCAAATCCACAGCCCTCAGAAAAATTACCACTGGTATTTGCAGCAGTAAACCTGGTGTCTTTCAGTTCACTGGGCCAATAGCAGCGTCCACCAGGGACTTTAAACAAGTAAAAATGCAAAATGCTGGGTGAAACTCAGCAGGTCAAAGAGTAGCGAAGGACAACCCTGTGATGGTCGGGATTTACTTCTGACTTTAAACAAGTGTTTTGTGAGCAGTGTTAGGAAATGGGATATATTTGGAAGATAATGTATGAAATAGAACTCAGCTTTGCAGGAAATCACAAGATAGATATGTGTACGCAAAAGGCATTCAGGCATCTAATTGTTATTTTAAGGTAGGAAAGTTGATGGGATGATATACACCCAAAATCCTGCTTAAATATATATTTCTGACCATTATGAAGTTTGCTGCCAGGAGGGCTATTTCTTTTAACAAGACATCGTGATAGCCCATGAGACCTGTGCCCAATTGCACCCAATTAACCTACCGAGCCTTCGTGTTTTGGAGGGTGGGAGGAGACCAGACCATCCAGAGAAATCCCACGCTAGTCCTGGGGAGAACATACCTGTTTTTCTCTTCCCAACACCTCATCGGTGTCCATATTCTTTCATTCTAATTTTCGCCTTTTTTTCTATTGTGAAATCGTCTCTAACATCATCCGTCAAAAAAGTACAGAAGATTTTCCTTTTATGATTAGTTATTGTTGATCCAATGCTCAGGAACACCACTGCAATCCCTGGCATTCTCAAAGGAACTGGATGGAGCGCCTGTGAGATCCTGAGAGGTGTAGATAGGGTGGAAAGTTAGTGCCTTTTATTCCCAGGAGAGGAATAGGAAACATCAGAGGAGATATGTACAAAGTGAAGGGAGGAATGTTTAGGGGAGACATCAGGGTTTTTTTTTAAACACACAGAGAGTTGTTGTGGGTACCTGGAATGCCCTGCCAGAAGTATTGGTGGAGGCTGAAACCTGAGGGGTATTTAATAGACAGGTACATGGATGAAAGAAAAATACTGTTGAGGGTTTCAAGGTAGGAAGGGATTAGTACGTCTTTTTGAAAGGACTATATGGGTCGGCACAACATCGAGGGTTGAAGGCCCTGTACTATGCTGTCGTGTTCTATTATAAGTGAACAGAATTCAGCAAAAGAATTCTCAAAGAGAACGCTAACTGGACGACAAGAAGTATTTTAAATGCAAATGTGTTTTTTTTTAATTTTACAATTTGTAATTAATGTTTTGTGATCATAATTATGTTGAACAATGACCGATTTGGCTGGAGCTCTAGGCTTTACCTTCTGTTAGTGTTCTGCAGCTTGTTGGATATTATTGTACATTATCATTCTTGGCCAGCAACGATCTGGTACACAGTCTCCAAACAAGGTGTTATCCTCAATCCACATTGAAATTCAGTCTGATGAGATCTGTAGGAATTGTTTGAATGTGTTTGCAGTCCATAAATCATCACTAAGAGAAATTTGTGCGGCATTTGATTAAATGCAGTATCATTTACAATCAATACTGTTTGGAACTGAGATGCGTTACTGATTTTAGGCACATTGCATGTCTTATTTCAGTTTTAAGTATCTCCTTGGCTAATCTTATTACATGTATTTGGTTTCCATTTCTCAATAACAGTACTGCTGTTCAGTAACTACAATTTGCTTTTCTTTTAATCCCAAGATAAAGCCCTCAGCCATAAATTCGGTCATTTACTGCATTCTTCTGTTCAAGGTTACAAAAGCCAGTCTTTCAGGGAATCATATAACATATTTAGATCGTTAATAAATAGGATTTTATGGCCATTTCATTGGCATTTGTCTGAAATAATGAATTGCTATCTTTATTGTATACAGTGGGATGAATTTAGGGTACATTTCTTACAAATGGTCGATCTTGAAGTAATCTAAGTAAGACACTTTAAATTTGTGTAACATAAATAAGATTGAAAGAAACTCGAATTAAAACCAGAATGAAGTGAAAACACTCAGCGGTTGAGGCAGTATCCATGGAATTGGAAACTGAGTTTGTTTCAGATCAGAGGCCAAGTTCCAACGAAGGGTCTTGGACCTTTGATGTTAGCTCTGGTTCATTTTCCGCGGATGCTTTCTGACCTGATAGATGTTTCTAGTTTTGCTTCAGATTTATGCATGGAGTTCAATTCAAAGAACCAAGGATAATACAGAGGAAGGAGTGAAACATGAAGTCTGCAGACGCTGTGATTGTAGTAAAAACACAAGGAACTCAGCCGGTCTCGCAGCGTTCATGGAAGGTAAAGGTATATTACCAGCATTTTGTGAAGAAGGTAAATACATTTTTGCCTCCTGTGGATGTTGTGAGACCGGCTAAGTTCCTCCACCAGCTCTCTGTTTATAATGCAGGGCAAACTCTATTAATTTTGATGATGGAGGCATCATATTAATTGAGATTTAATGATCTGGCATTCACAGGATGAATCCTGAAATACTCTGCTTCAAACCTTGTTTGTCTTGTCAATTCTGTATTTTGTGCAAAAATGAGATCCCACACATGCAACAAGTTTCTTTATAAGAGCGCAAATGAAATTAGTATTCAGCTGCTTTACATCAACTTTACCTCAGATTGCCAGACTTCTTTCTTAACCAGACATTTCCTGGTATCATCATTTTACCCAGAACACCACAGTAAACATCCAATTTTTTTTTAAGTATGCCTGTAAAAATGGTGCCAAATGTCTGATATATAAAATACAGCATTGTGTATCATATACCATTTACAGAGGACTGAATATTTGGTGCATGCCTTTGGAAGCATTGCCTGAAAACGCCACCAGATTTGGTTCAGTAATTAATCAATAAAATGTTATGAGAGCGGCTCTGGTCCAGTCACTACCTGGCATTTCAGTTGATGCAGTTACTCAGAGTAGTACTCTCGGGGGCGCAGGGGGTAGGGGGTGGCGGGGAGGAAGGCCGCCAGTGGTTCCTGTGGTGCTGGCCGCACTCCTCCCGGCCTATTGCAGGGGGCAGCCACTGAACCAGCAGGTAGGCAACCTGGGAGGCTGGCCCCACCAACCTGCTGTCGATCACCGGCCTGTTTAAAGACTCAAGCTGAACCCTTTAGGGACAGTCGGGCACCAGGAAGGTACAGAGACCTGGTGTGTACAAGTTTAAGCTGCTTAAAGGCTGTTGTAGAGTCTGCGGACTTTGTGTCTGAATTCTTCACACAACAGTGCTCACAGTTCCACATTATTGTTTTTTTTTAATTTATACAAGGTAACCTTGATTAGAGGGAGGGGGTAGATTAGATTTAGTTTTTAGTTTTTTTTTAAACAACTTATTTCAACAAATAGGTTTAACACGGTTGCATAGATCATTTCAATTTAATTGTTTTTGAGGTATTATTAAACAATTATTGATGTAGTTTTATCGACCATTTTGCTTTTTTTGTGCGTGCTTACAAATGAATTGTTCTGTGATTTTCCATTCTGTATGTTTCCTTATATGTTAAACTCAATAAAAATATTTTAAAAAGAAAGGAGTGGTTCTGCCAACGACAATAAGAAGGGGAGAACTTTCTCAGTCCTTCATGGTTGATGTCTGATGTTTCATCTCTGATTGTCATATTAAAGTTGAGAAAAGCACTATTTAACTGCAAGTTTTCTTCTTTTCTACTCTGTAAACCAGCAGCTAGACAACAGTGGTAAACAACCTGCTCTCGTTTATGTAGCTGGGTTGGACCACTAAGTACACTGAAAAAGTTATGGAATGTTTAAATTATTAAAAATGAACACCCAGTTGGACCTATCATTTTAGAAAAAATATTTATTTGGCAGCATGAAAAGGATGATAATTATATTGTGACCCTGGTGCAAACAGAATGGAAAAAATGGATTATCTAAATTTGTAAAGTTCCTGCATTAATATCAACTTCTCTGGCTTTCGTTAACCACCCCCCCCCCCCCCCCCACCACCTTGTTTCTCCTTTCCCTGTCTCCTTTCACACAATTAACACCTGTTGTTGGTCTGGATTGCTCCCCATTGTTTGAATTCTGAGACTTTCTGATATATCCTGCTTCTGACTTTTCCTTGAAGAAGGCCTCAGGTCTGAAACGTCGGCAATATATCTTTGTCTCCTATAGATGCCGAAAAGACTGACCGAGTCCTCAGCATTATGCAGATGGGTCTGCAGCCCATCGTGTTTCCCTCTCTCTTTCTCAGTTCTGATAAAGTGTCCTCGTCCTAAAACGTTAAATATTTCTCTTTCGAGAGATGCTGCTGAACCCAATGTGAATTTCTCCAGTGAATTTCTGATTTCCACTGTTTACATTTTACTGTTGAACAATCTGGCACCAGTGCATTTGTGGGCTCCAGTGGAAGAATTTGATAGATTGTTAAAATTTGAGTTGCAAAAGCTAGACCCCTGTTTATTTGTTTATTTGACCTTGAGCTTGCATTGGTTCTCATTGTTACAGTGCAGGAGGTCACAGCCAGAGAGATCGTTTTACATGTCTTCACCTTCATTCCTCTCCCTGTTCTTTTGACCACATAGTCAGGCCTGGTCAAGTCCCTAGAAGCCAAAGTATACACTTTGGGACACATTTAAAGCAAATAGCACAGTCAAAAGAGCTTAACTACCTTGTAAAGACAACATGTTGCGAGAGAAATTCCTTTTGATCCACCCACCGTTCCCCCGCTGTCTCTCCCCTCGTCCCAGCCTTTAAGGCCACCTAACTTTTTTCTCTCCCCTCTCTGCTCCCTTGTCCACTCCTCCCTCCCCACCAATCATCCCCTTGGGACCTACCCCTGTGACCGCAGGAGATGCTCCTCTTGCACCCATGCCTCCTCCTTCAGCACCTTTCGAGGCCCAAAACAAACAGCCCTTCCAACTGAAGCAACATTTCACTTGTGGATCGATCTGCAGGGGTCATCTGGTGCTTCCCCTGTGGTCTCCCCTAGATCGGAAAGATTGAGCGCAGACTGGGAGATCGCTTTGTTGAGCACCTCGGCTCTGACCACCGCAATCTCTGATTTCCCAGTGGCCACCCATTTCATTTCTCCATCCCATTCCCATGCCAACATGTCTGTCCATGGGTCTCGTGCACTACCAGACTAAGACCACCCATAAGTTGGAGGAACAACACCTCATCTTCATTGTTGTGTTTAAAATAATGAGTAGAATCGGTAGAGGCAACAAATGCTTTACTAAGCAAGATAAATTTATTTACACTACTGGGAAGGGGGTGGGGGAGAGCTTGCAGCTTGTGACCACAGCCTTCCGTATACTCCCTACTAACCAGCCAGGTACCCCGCACATGTGCAGTACACCACTGTAAATATGGAGGCGGCGGCGCAATTGCAGCAAGAGTAGAACAGCCTTAACTACAGCTGCCTACATTCCCCTTCTTGAGATGGCCCCCACACATATTGTATTCCACATCTACATATATCAAACCAACAGCAACTAAGCAAAATATATATACATCCAGCTCAGACCTGATATCGCGGGTTAGGCCTGCAAATATGCCCCGCCTCCTTTTTATAGAATCCTTCTTCAGAAGTTGCGGCTTGCGGCAGCTAACCCTCATTTGCAGTTGTTGGGATGCTGTCTGGAACAGAGATGGGGCTCCCTATTATTTTTGGGTCCTCTGGGTCTCTATATTCATCTGTTCTTTGACCGGGAGGATGTGCCTTCTATTCCTCCAGTATGTTTTTCCCCCTAACTTGATGATGTATGACCTTGGCTCATTGTCACCCTCCAACGGGTTGGCATTAAAATCAACTTCTCTGGCTTTCGTTAACCCCCCCCCCACCACCTTGTTTCTCCTTTCCCTGTCTCCTTTCACACAATTAACACCTGTTGTTGGTCTGGATTGCTCCCCATTGTTTGAATTCTGAGACTTTCTGATATATCCTGCTTCTGACTTTTCCTTGAAGAAGGCCTCAGGCCTGAAACATCGGCAATATATTTTTGTCTCCTATAGATGCCGAAAAGACCGACCGAGTTCTCAGCATTATGCAGATGGGTCTGCAGCCCATCGTGTTTCCCTCTCTCTTTCTCAGTTCTGATAAAGTGTCCTCGTCCTAAAACATTAAATATTTCTCTTTTGAGAGATGCTGCTGAACCCAATATGAATTTCTCCAGTGAATTTCTGATTTCCACTGTTTACATTTTACTGTTGAACAATCTGGCACCAGTCCATTTGTGGGCTCCAGTGGAAGTATTTGATAGATTGTTAAAATTTGAGTTGCAAAAGCTAGACCCCTGTTTATTTGACCAGATAAAGAGAATGTGTGGAGAGGTTGAATTACATTCTGCATCTGAATTTATGTTAAAATTGCCTTGTAATTTTGCAGGGTACGATTGTTGGATTCTGCAAGACTTCAAGTTCAGAATATCACAAAGCAAGATGCTGGTCTTTATGGATGTACCATTACCAATGAACTAGGAACAGATAGTGAAACCTCATTGTTATTGTATTCAGGTGAGATGATATTTGGGACATTTAAATTTGATCTAAATAGTCCCTTTATTCAACTATTTGGCAGAAATTTGATGCGTTCTTAGAAATATTCAGGCCCAAGTTCAAGTTTATTTATCTTCCGATTGTAACAGTACTGTGATGTTTATTTTACTGTAATAAAGAAACTTGGGCTCTTTTAAAACAATTATACTTTATTCACTATAGAATAGACCTTTTGAGGCATCCATCTTGAATTCCTGACCTGCAACATACTAGTCTCTGACTCCCTCTAGTGGTCAGAAGGATCACTATCACTCTATCATGACATTCCCTTTCCTTGAGATGTTTAACATGACACACTAACACAGTATTCATTTCAATTTAAATTTCAACACAAATGTAAACGCAGCATGAGCAGCCCAAACGTTTTCAGGGTGCAGTTGTTTTTCTTTTAGAAATTCGGTCTATCATGTGCTTTGATAACGTGTGGATTTTCTTAATACAGGCATACCATGTGATGTTTCTTTTATTGTAATAAAGAAACTTGGGTTCTTTTAAAACAACTATATTTTATTAGCTATAGAATAGACCTTGTGGAGGCATCCCCCCAGCTGCGATGAACTAGTCTTTGACTTCCTCTAGTGGTCAGGAGGATCAATAGCACACTATCAAAACAAGTACAACCTGACAAAACAGTGTTCTCCGGTCCACAATGCAAAAACAGTGCAAGCACACATAGATATAAACCACATACAGATATAACACACATACAAACAGGTGATGCACATACACAGAACCTAAATACCTGTTTTATCTACGTAAATTAAAAATAAATATTATTAATAAATAGTAAAGTTGGAGGGAGTTGTTTCCACAGTTCAGCAGTCGCACCCACCCATTACTCAGCCTGGTGGACCTGGCTCTAATGCTTCTGTATCTCTTTCCAGATGGGAGTAGTTGGACAATCCTGTATGCAGGATGGTCGGGGTCCTTCCATATTTTCCGAGCTCTCTTTAAACAATGATACTGATAAATACTTTACAGAATTCTATTCACAAACACAAAATTGAATTGATAGCTGACATTTTGGTGACCTTCTCATTAAAGTCAGGGATTAATTGCAGGTATCCATCTATAAATGAGGTCCACCAGATGTGATGGCTGAGTTGTTAATTTGTCATTTATCCACTCTTCAGTCAATGAATAAAAGCTCTTACTCAACAGAGATTGAAAATTCTATTTTTTTTACATTGTTCGTACATGTGCTGCTTTGGAGAGTTGCACTAGAAATGGTATTTATGCTGCGTATTGCTTAAGAATCTTAGCAGAAAGTGAATCGAAAATCAGGTTTAGCAATCTAAAAGAAGTTCCAAGAGGTGCCTTCTACTTTAATGAATTTTTTAGAAGGATCACTCTCTATGTTCATCAACTCTTAATCTTCACAGTGAAAGCCTAGTATTCGGGAATCCCTGTGTTTTTCTTCTTCAGTCAGTTTTATCTCGAGCCTTCCATACAGGTATTCCCCAACTTACGTAATTGGGACTGAAGGATCGGCCGTACCTCAAAATGGGCGCAAGTCGGAATGTTGCCCACGCGCGTGGAGTACCGAAGTCTTAAAGCAAACTTTTTAATCAAATGTTGTATTTGACAAATTATCACAGGGATACAGGGCATGTAAGAGCCAAAATGTGCGTAATTACTTTGTTAATTACTGGGCGCAGCCATCTTAATTCCTGTGCGCATGCACGAGTCTTCAATTGGTGCATGCCCAGTGGGTTCGCAGATTGGAGTTCAGTGGGCACTTAATTCGCTCACATGGTTTGAATTGTATATGATTTATTGTATGTTTTTATCGTGATCGATGCGATTCTATCTTAAATTCTGGTCAACGTTGATTGTGTTTCATTGGCTGGTCCACCAGCATCGTGACAATAAAGTGTCTCATCGTTATCATCGTCAACAACAACCTTCTGGAGTTTTTCTCCTGTCCTGAGAGTTGGCACCTCATACCAGACAGATTGCTCTACGTGGTACACCTGGAAAAGGTTTTGAGTGTCTCTGGTGGCATAGTGAATCTCCTCACAAAGTATAGCCGCTGGCGAGCCTTCTTTGTGATTGCATCAATGTGGAGGCTCCAGGTCAGGTTCTCAGAGATGTTGACACTGAAGAATTTGAGGTTCTTGACCCTTTCCATTGCTGAGCCATTGATGCTCAATGAGGACTGGTTCGTTTTCTCTTGATTTCCTCCTGAAGTCTACAATCATTTCCATGGTTTTGCTAACATTGAGTGCAAGGATGTTATCGTGACATCGCTCAACGAGCCGATCTACCTCCCTCTTGTACACTTCCTCATTGCCGTATGTGATTCTGCCGAGAACTGTGGTGTCATCAGCAAATTTGCATATAGCATTGGAATTTTGGAGAGAATAGAGCAGTGAGCTAAGCATGCATCCTTGAAGTGCGCCTGGGTTGATCGTCAGTGACTCAATCTTTCTTTCCCCTACTCCCAACCCATTCTCCCCATGATCTCCATGGGTTTTCACCCACTTTCCTCCCACTCTCCAAAACGTTTGGGTTTGGGAGGTTTATTGGGTGTAACTGAGCGTCATGGGTTTCATGGGATGGAAGGGCTTTCTACCATGCTAGGTTGCTAAAATTAAAATAAATTGCCTTTGAGTTCTCTTCAGGAGCGTGTTAGTTTGCATCAATTCTGAAACTGCCCAATCTCGTTTTACACATCCAGTGACAGATTTCAGGGAATTTTAAAGGCATTTCCTCCGAATAGAGAATCCCTGGTGCGGATAAAGGAAGAGATTCCTCTGGAAAAGAAATTAGCTATGCTCAGTGACTGGAGTAGAAGGTGAAACCTCTCAAGGCACCTTGCAAATGACCATAGAATTCTTACCAAGCCAGGCTTCAGTTCACCAGGTCAGGTTTTCAAACGAACAGCACATGCTTGGCTCAATTTACCAGCGATATTAAGCTCTGATGTCATGAGCAGTGATAGCCTAGCCATTGATAACATCATACAAGCATCAAGGAGTAGATGGCCTTACAGTAGATGGCTACTGATGTCATCAGTCCCCATATGTTGTAGAAATCTAATGAGCTCAAAACTTTGCTCTTTCTGTGGGCAGACCACTGGAATAACTCAGTGTGTTAAGTTAAAGGTAAAGGTTCCATTATTGTCACATAATACTACATTTAGAATGTAACGTACATGAAATTCTTTAACTTTTATCTACCGTAAGTCAGACAGAGAGTCCCCACTTTGTCCAGCGCCCCTCGCAGAAACCTACAGCTCCTGGTGTTCCTGGGCGGTCACCCCTCTAATACTGAACAGGCCTGTGCCTGCTTAGCTTCTGAGATCAGACAACCTCAGGAGTATTCTGGCTACTAGGTGCTATAGTAGAGTCCATGGAGGCAAAAAGTGTCTGCTAACTCTTTGGGGTTTTAAGTCCCTGAGGAAGGATTGCCAGAATGGAGGATGGGTAGGACAAAGGCTGGTAGGTGATAGGTGGATCCAGATTTGGGGTGGGGGTAGAGAGGTGATGGACAGATGGAACCAGGAGAGGCAGGGGATTGAAAAGGTGAACAAAGGGATAATAAACTGCAGTGGACAGGCAAGCGTGTTTAGGGGTGCTCACTGGGTAATTCGCTGAAATTGTTCACAGGGAGGCAGTGCTAATATTTTGGGTGGCGGAGCTTACCAAAAAGAGAAGTCTCGCAAGACCTGGCCTTTGGGGGCCGTCATGTTGTATTTGGCATTGTATAATTGAGAACGAGTGGCAGGATGAGAAAGGAGGATGACCGGTCATGAAAGAAACAGGTACCCGGTATGTCCAGAATAGCACTCAGCAGTGGGGGGGGGAGGATGGTGAGGAAATGGCCATCGAGAGCAATGAGGTGCCGGAGCAACAGTTCAGTGAGATCTGGCAGCACTACACCCCCAACTGTTCATACCAATGAACTGACGCGGAATATGGTGGGATAATGTTCAGAATCAGAAGTTATTCGTTGTTTTACAGCAGCGTCACAGTGCAAACATTTATATAAACCACCTTACAAAAATAAATAAAAATAGTGCACGAAAAGTTACCATAAGGCACTGTCTTTGGTTCACTGATCATTCAGGAATCTGATGGCAGCAGGGAAGAAGCTGTCCTTGTGCTGCTGAGGGCTCGTCTTCAGGCTCCTGTACTTTTTTTTCCCCGATGGTAGCAGAGTGAAGAGGGTGGTTGGGGTCCTTGAGGATAGAGGCTGCTTTCTTAAGACACTGCCTCTTGTAGATGACCTCGATAGAGTGAAGACTGGTGCCTGAGATGTTGAAGGCTGATTTATCAACTCTCTAGAGACTTATCCTGTCCTGAGTGTTGACATTTCTATACCAGGCAAGTGATGTAACCGGACCGAATGCTCTATGCAGTACACCTGTAGATGTTTTCGAGTGTTTGGTAATGTACCGAATCTCCTTCCAATTTGTGTTTGGCTTCCCTGCAGCCATGGAAGAGGCTGAGGACAGACAGGTCAGAGTGAGATGGAGAGATAATATGCCATGCAACTTGAACCTCAAGATGGCAGCTGCAGACAAAGCCCAGGTGTTTTACCCAACAGTCGCCTAGTCCATGCTTTGTTTCACTGACATAGAGGATGCCACATTGCAAGCACTGACTGCTGAAGACCAGGTTGGAAGATGTGTACGTGAATCCCTGCCTCACTTGTTCAGGTCCCAGGATAAAGGTGGGGTGGGAGTAAAGGCCCAGGTGTTGCAGGGGAAAAGCGTCAGGGGACATGGAAGAGTAAATATAGAGAGATTAACAGACGAGGATGTCATAAAGAGGGGATCACATTTGAAGCAGGCGGAAAAGGCGGAGGATCTGTTGGATGGATGAAAGATTTTTATTCTGTCTTGGCAGGGACAAAGGGTGAGATGTTTGAAATGGAGTTGAATGCTCCATCAGCTACGGAAGATGTTTCTGGAAGGAGGAGAGAAGCCCGAAAGGAAAAGGGCTCTTCTTGAAAACAACGGCACTGAAGATGAAGACAATGAGGAAAAAGGGATGAATTCCATTCAGAGGCACAGTGGGAGGATGTGCAGTCAAGCTGTGGGATTGGGTGGGCTTATAGAGCTGTGCCTTGTCTAATTCCAGAGATGAAGACAGAGAGATCAAAAAATGAAGTATTAGAGCTCGTCTGGATGAATTTGAGGGCAGGGTGGAAGTTGGTTTCAAAAATGATGGAATTGACAAGCTCTGCACAAGTAGCAACAAAGCAGTCATCAATGTGGCCCAGTTTCTTTCCACTCATCTACCACCTTAAATAATTCCTAAGCCACAGGTGCTCTGTGATTATCAGTAAGGGGAGCTTAGTGAATAGAAAGGAAATGTTTGAAAACCGCTGATTGTAGCAATATCGTTGCAGCACATCTTGCTCCGTGTATGGTCCACGGACAGGAGTGTGCATAAAGAATGAGATCTAGCCCAAATTTTCAGGTCTCTCTAAGCTTAACAGAAGGTAGAAAGACTCCAGTCAGAACTGCCATCTTAACATGATGCTGAAGGTAAACAGCAGTGTTTTGAGCCAAGGGTAAATCTGTGCAAGGTTTTACGATGTTAAAGCGTCTTCCGACTACAAGATGCATTGCAATATGGAACAACCATGGGCATTAGATGTTGTAAGTTCTTAGTGGACATGGTCACATTTTACTCTGAAGCACAATCCATAACTTTAGCAGAGTGACTTTCCATCGATGTTTCATTTTCAATCGTATTTAAAAGTTTTGAAGTGAATTAATAAAGTTGCGCTTCACTTTGTTTTTACTTGAATTTGCTGCTACATTTGAGCTAAATTCACATTGTGCTGAAATCTAGGCAAAAGCACAGGAAATTCATCAATGTTTAACACCGCAGCTTTGACACTTCCTCTGTGTTTGCCATTATGTCACCAGAATCCCCTGCGATCAAGTTTTCCAGAGAAAATATCACAAACCTTGCAAGGTCGCACTTAACAGTTGTTGTTGGAAGTGATTTATTGGCCAGACTCGGGGTGACGATAATCATTAATTGCCCCGTTGAAGGTAAGTGGAACAGAATGGATGATTTGTACCATTTATTTAATCTCAAACTATGTTATTCGCTTCAGTATTTGAAGTTTTCTCAGTGCAGGAGACCTTTTTAAGCAGATCCTCTGCTCTAGGTCTCAGTCTTCTCAACTTTCCCTCTTTAATTTTAAATGTATAGCTTTTCCCTTCTGTACAAATATTCTGGGTGCTGTTTCTGATCTCACACACACTGCTAAGGTTTAACGTTGCCTTCAGAAAATAAATTATTCTTGTTAATGGCTCTTCTGTTGAAGAGACTTCATCCCTCTGGTTATTGACTCGCCAACCAATTAAAATAGTTTCCCTGATGGCCCATTTTAATTTTTGCATTAACTTATATTTCAATAAAAGCCATGCTTTAAAAGTAATTTACAGTTGTTAGGAGTTAGCGGTGATCGGGATCGGGATTTGAATCCCACACTTGCTGTAAGGAGTTTGTACGTTCTTCCCCCGTGTCTGCATGGGATTTTCCTCGGCGGCTCCGGTTTTATCCCACCCTCCAAAATGTAATTGGGCAACATGGGCTTGTGGGCCAAAATGACCTGTTGCCATGCTGTTCGTCCAAATCTAAATCTAAACAAGGGGAGGGGAGGGTGTTCTTGCTAAGAGTTTGAAAAGTAGAAAGTAGTTTAAAATCTTTCTTATGTTCTCCATATGTTACTGACACTTGAAATGAAGATTGGAAATTAAGTCACCAATACCATTCTTTAATTCTTCACAAAATAAGTGGTTTAAATAATATTACATTCCAAAACATTGTTAAACTCCTAAGTACAATGTGTCACTTGTAAGCCTTGTTTTATAAGCATGCTGTTCTGAAATTATACAAGGTTTTTGCATCTAGAGAGTCCGAATAATGTTATTTGTTTGAACAGGTGTCCCTGAACCTAAGGTTATTTGGCAAAAAAAAGACGGTCCGTTAGGGAACAATTCAGTTATATTTCAAAATGGATCTTTGGCACTGATGAACACAACCCTTACTAATCAAGGAATGTACAATTGTACAGCCACAAATGAAATTGGGCAAGCAACTGTGTCAACAGTTATTAAACTAATTGGTAAGTTCTCACATTATTAATCAACGCATTGTTCATGACAACATACCAAATTTTATTCCTAGCCAGCGCGAGCAAATCAGAAAGAAATTAATCCCCAAGTTCTCTGTTGTGCTTTATTATCTTCAATCTTAAATTGCTTTTGGTGGAAATCTAGTTCGGGGATGGAGATCTAGGTCGAGGCGGCATGATTAGCATAGCGGTTAGCGCAATGCCATTACAGCGCCAGCGACCTGGGCTCAAATCTGGCACTGTCTGTAAAGAGTTTGGACATTCTCACCATGCCTGCGTGGGTTTCCTCTGGGTGCTCCAGTTTCCTCCCACCCTTCAAAATGTACCAGGGTTGTAGGCCATTTGGGTGTAATTGGGCCACAGGGACTTGAAGGCCAAAAATTTAAAAGCACAATTTTAGTAGATGTCGTTTAATGTTTACATTTTAAGCCATATACCGTAAATATGCGTGTATAATGTGTTTCAAGTATAATGTGACCCCCATTTTTGAGGGGAAAAAGGGAGAAAAATTTTACCCCCGTATATAATATGACCCCCCTCCCCTCGCCCACCCGATTCGGACTGCGTTTCTCTACCCTCTCGCCTGCCCAATTCGTGCCGTTGTCTCTCTCCCCCCTCGTCCACCTGATTCACACTACCATCTCTCTCCCCCCTCACCCACCCAATTTGCTCTGCCTTCTCTCTCTCCTCCCTTGCCCACCTGATTTGCACTGCCAAAAATATGTGTGTATAATGAGACCCACTACTTGGAGCTTGAATTTTGGTACAAAATTTTTTGCATCGTACACACATATTTACAGGGTAATTAATATATAGTATAATAATAATAAATATTACATCAAGTAATTCTTGGGAAAGTTACTATGTGTGATTTTTGTTTTGCGATGGTGCCTGCACATCAGTTAGAAATGTTCCGAGTGAAATATTTCTGGGATTCAGGGGCTGGGGGGGGGGTTGAGGATGACCTGCCTATGCAGCAATTAGCCAAATGGAAATCCCAATGGTTCTCCATCTAATTCACAAGAGGCTCCCTTCTGACTCATTGCACTCTCTTTGACTCACAAGGGCCTAGTCTCCCACACTCCCTTTAAGGTGAACAGGAGCCCATTTCATACACTCGTTTAAGCTTGTCGAGCTCAATGGAAATTTATGAGAACACATTGCTTCAGCGACAATAGAATTCCGAAAATACCCACCACTCAGGGATAGGGTTGGTTCAGATTTTCCGGATTCTTAGGCAGTGCATTTAAAATTAAAATTTAAGGACGAATAAAGATACATTTTGATAGTTTATTCACGAGCAAATTCAGCATGCTTCATCTATCAAAACGAGCAGTTTTAAGGAAAAATAAATATACTGTTGTGCATCTGTGGCACTTACACTCACTCGTACACACATAAAAGTCAGTAAAATTTTAAACGTTTGTGCTTTTGAATAGTCCAAATTCTCAAGTGGTCCAGATTTCTGGTAAGTGGATTTTTGGATGTCTGCTAAAAGTGAATTAAAGATGCATTGGGTATTAATAAGGATTAACATCCTGATTTATGCAATTATCAGGGTTTTATTAAAAGTATTTTGCAAAAGTCAACAGTTTTGAAAATTTATTGAAGCTGGTGAGGGAAAAAAAAGGATCTGGGAACATATGATTCTTTGTTGAAGTTTATATCCCAGTGACTAGCCGAGTCTTATACTAAATGTACTGACAGAAGATGACTGTTTTTACCACTCTGTTGAAGAGGGAGATATTGTAACGAGAAGCAAAATTCAAAGTTAAAAATAAAATTTGATAAACAACAAATAATTCTTTCTTCTACTCAGAGCCAGGAGATGCTCGACAAACTATAGGATTCCATCAAACCAAAGGGAAAAAACGTGTCTTAATGGCATCGAAGTTCGGCGTTCCAATTATGGTTAAACAAGGGGATGTGTTACGTATGGGTGAGTTCTTGTTTTCCTTTTAGTCAACACTTCATATTTTAGTGTAGCCATTCTCAACAGGGGCAACAGCACATTTAAGGGATGCCACGGACTGAAATCATTGAAAAAAAATTATTTTTATGTAGTTGGTAGGAGAGAACAATGGAAGAAACTAATTGAACTTAACTGCTTCACGGGGAAGGAGCCCCATAAACTTTGAGCGAAGTCCTAAGGGGGCCATAGTTAAAAAGAAAATGTTGACAATGGCTGCTTTAGAGTCTGACATTGGTTTGTTATGACACCCTTTGGAATAAGTTACAGCTAAACCATTGTCTAATTATTCCAGTCTATTTTTGGAATCATTTTTGACTCCAAGGAACGAAATGTCTGGAAGACATCTGAAGAATATTTCTGTAGATCATTTGCATTGGAGGGGCCAGTTCTGAATCGTTAAACATGAATGCAGGTCTTATTGGAATTGTAATAAAGAAAATATTATTATTTTGTCGTGGTCTGAATTGGACACAAAGTAGTAGCTGGTGGTGGGACTGAACTTTTGATGTTGATGACACCTGAATAATTGAGAACATAAACGAAGAACTGATCAGGAGAACAAAATAAGTCAAGTTTATTATCATCTGAATGTACATGTACAACCAGACGAAACAGCATTCTCTGGTCCTCGCTGCGAAACACGCAGACGCACAACCAGACATAACTCACATGCAGACAAACGATACATATGCAGGACAAGTATTTATATAGACAAACAAATATTGTTTCATGAGATGGGTTAGTGTGAGCAGATCCTTTGGTGGTTCAGCCTTCTCACAACCCGTGGGAAGAAGCTGTTCCTCAGCCAGGTGGTGCTGGCTCTGATCCTCCTGGATCTCTTCCCCGGCGGGATCAGCTGGGAGACGTTGTGCACAGGGTGTGTGAGAGGTAGAAGTTCATTATAACCTGACTCTGAAATGGGACAATGCAGTTGTGACTGCACGTTTGTATACAACTTCCGGATTTCAATTCCATTGACTTCATGCATCCAAGGACAAAACTCTGCACCTGGGATTGGAATGAACTTTCAACCCATAGGCAGTTGTTTAAAGTCAGGGGGGAGTGTAGGAAAATAAATGGTGGTGAACAAAAATGAACAAAAATAACTACCGACGGCTCTGTACAGGGTTTAAATTACCTGTTAAAGGAGCCGACGGTGGTTTATTTTAAAATCTTGCGATCACAGGGACTGAGCTGAAGATGGCTCTGTCTCTGTTTTCGGCAGGCAACCTCGAGGGGGCAGACACTGGGGAAGCAGCGGACTGGCACAGATCACCTGAAAATGGAAAGACCACCCCCTGTTTGAGAAGGTGAACCCAAGGAGATGACCCACGGGACGGTGACCACGGCAGCGGACCAGTGAGGGGCACCGCGAATGAAGAGCGCACAGGCTGTTGGCAGTCAAGGCGAGGAACCTCCGCCAACTGCAGTCAAAGGAGTCGCGCCAGGCTGGAGACTGGCTGAAGGGGGTACCAGATATCGGAAAAGGAATGCAAGAGGGTGCCGAGGGGGCTGGAAGCTACCTGACCGTGTTGGAGGTTTGGATCTGGAGCTCGGGCTGCTGAAGGCTTGGACTGAAGGCTGCTGGAGGCAAATCCACAGACACTCTGTCAATCTGGGAGGACTTTCTTATGCTTCTCTTTCTCTGACTGTAAGGGACGCTGAGCAATTTCTGCTGATGGCAAATATTTGTCTGCCTTACGGTAGAATAAAGCAAATTTCATGCCATGTGACACTGTTTTATTACATGACACTAGAGCAGGGGTGGCCAAACTTGCTTAACGTAAGAGCCACGTACAGTAAACCAGATATTTGAGACCGACGGCAATCTTGCAATCGCAAGCCTCGCCCACCAACACTACCATGGTGATCACCAGCTTGTACGATTCCTGTCTCAGCCATCAATCTTCCTCAAGCCGCACATTATATGTCAAGAAATCACATGTGGCTCGCAAGCTACGGTTTGGCCACCTCTTCATTTAAAGAATCTTTTGGTTATTAAGGGAACAAAGTGTTAGAGGATTGTGCAGGAAAGCATTGCTGAGGTAAATGATCATATGTGTGGGGCTAAATGGTCCTCTTGTGCTTGTAATGTTTTTGCCATCCTTGCTCATGATTGGCTAGTCAGTGCCATGGGATTCTATGGGAGACTATTTATTGTTAATGCAGGAACTACGGAGATTTTGAATTGTAAGCAGTTTGCACGAATGTATTCCAAAGCAATTAAAATGTTAATATCATTTTCCAGACTTATTCAACATTTTCTGATAATCAAGGCAAAAACCAACCTCCTATGTCCCGAGGAGAAAAGACACAGCTTAACCATCCTCTGCATTTAATTCAAGCCCAGCCACATTCTCGTGAATCTTTTCCGCACCCTTTACAGCTTAAGAGTATATTTCCTATATCTGAGGGTGATCAAAGCTGCTCACAGTACTCCACGTGTGGTCTCACTAAGAACATAAGAAATAGGAGCAGGAGTCGGCGATCCAGCCTGCTTCACCATGGCTGGACTGATAATTGGCTCATCTCCACCTACCTGGCTTTTCCCCCATATCCTTTAATTTCCCTACTATCCAACCTTGTCTTAAATATACTCATTTCCACTGCTTCAATGCACAACAAGTTCCACTGATTCACCACCCTCAGGGAAAACCAGTTCCTCCTCATCTCCGTCCTAAATCTACTACCCTGAATCCTGAGGCTATGTCCCCTAGTTCTCGTCTCCCCCACCAATGGAAGCAACTTACCTCCCTCAATCCTATCTCTGCCTTTCATAATTTTATACATTTCTATACGATCCCCTTTCATTGTTCTATAAACATCTCCTAATGTCTTTTCTAGTTAAAGGTTCCATTATTGTCACATAATACTGCACTTAGAATCCAACATCCATGAAATTCGTTCACTTTGTCAACCCTAAGGAAGACAGAGAGTTGCCACTTTGTCCAGCCCCAGCGAGGAATGAACTCACAACCCCTGGTTTGCAAGAACAGTGGCCTAACCACTGATGTGATAACATGACGTGCCTGCTCCTATACTCTGTGCCCTGACTAATGAAGGCAAGTATGCCCCATGCCACCTTCACCACCCTGTCTATTTAGACGTTTTCTTCTTTCTGTTTCTCCAAGCACACTTTAATCATTGCCATTTCATGTTGATGTCTCCTGGCTTCTGTCAATTTTTTTTCTTTGTTAAGAATATTATGATCTTGGCTTGTAGCCAGTATCAGTGCAGATCAGTGAGCTAGTTGAGAAGTATTTAATTAGCTTGTTGAATATTACATCTTGATTTTTAATCTATTGAGGCGTTGTTTGCAAATGTTGTCATTCTGTTGGTAAAATTATTCAACCCAATATCTGTCCTTTATTTGGTTTGCAGCTTGAAACTTAACCTTTGGGGGATTCTATTATTTTGACTTCAGCAAGTTTGAAAAGAACCATGCAACTGTGTTTTTAGATTTGTTTTTTCTTGCTCCATGACTCACACTATTTCCATTGTTGACTCCTCTCTCAGAAACTGTGCGGTGCTAACTGTCCACTTTTCATGCAATGTTATGAAGACTGATTCTAATTACAGGATGTTCTTTCCTGGATCTTTGAAAAATCATCCTTGATTTCAAAAGATTTAGAACAAAGAATGACTAAAGAGAGATGCAAGGTGATCTGTTTCCTCACAGTGCCAGACTCCCGGGTTCAAATCCTGACGTCTGAGCTCTTGGTGTGGAGTTTACACTTTCCTCCCTGAGGGTTGCTTCCGACATTCAAAACTCTGCAGGTTGGTAGGTTAAAAACACAGAAATGTAGGAGGGACTCAGCCGGTCTCACAGTGTCCATAGGAGGTAAAGATAAATCACCGATTTCGCACCTGAGCACTTCCTCAAGGTACGGGTGAGAAAACAAGGCCGGGGAAAGAAAGGGGGAAGGATCAGAAGGGGAGGAATCCAGGGCAACAGGCAAAAGGTGTTAATTGAATATGAGGAAAGGTGAGAATCAATTGAAAGGAGATAAAGGGAAAAGATAGACAGAGTTAGATTTTAAATTTTTTAATTTAGGCACTGTAGAGCACGTCGAAAGAATCAAAGGCTTGTTGATCCAAACCAAGGCTTTTATTAACTAGAAGACTGGAGCGTATCAAATGTAGGTCGACCAGTCCAGAATGACCTGGGTCTGGCTAGGAGCAACCCTTTAAGACCTGCCATTTGGCGTGGCTATGCTCTCAGCCAATCACAACCATCCTATACTACAATATATACATATACACATTGGTGATAGAATCCATACTATCACATTCACCCCTTCTGTGAGAACAGACCCTGGGGTGAATGGAGGGGCTGTAAAAAAAAAACAGGGGAAAGAGACTGGTGGGAGGTTAGGGACTGTAACAGTCGGGGGGGCATCCTTTCATGGGGGGTGGCATTGGTCACGTTGCATAGGAGGGAGCGGATGGAGTGTAGGGCGCTAGTGAGCACATCCTGCCAGCGAGCGGTGGGAAGGCCTTTGGCCCTGAGGGAAAGCATAACCGCTTTCCAGATGGTGGCATTCTCTCTTTCGACCTGCCCATTACCACGTGAGTTATAGCTGGTGGTCCTGCTTGAAACAATACCACACTCCAGGAGGTAATGCCGCAGCTCAGCGCTTATAAACGAGGACCCCCGGTCACTGTGGATGTAACTGGAGTACCCGAAGATGGCAAAGATGCTATATAAGGCGGTGAGGAGGAGGCGATCATGTCCAAGCAGGGCACAGTGAACGGGAAGCGAGAATATGTGTCAATCACCATAAGAATGTAGGTGTTACTGTTGGTCAACAGTAGAGGCCCCCTGAAGTCCACGCTTAGACGTTCAAATGGCTGGGTGGCTTTGATGACACCAGGCAGGCTTGTGCATGGAGCGAATCTCCTCGACGGTGTAGGGCAGATTGCGGGCCTTAACTAAGTGCGCAAACCTAGTGACCCCCGGATAACAGAGCTCCTCGTGGAGTCTCTGCAGACTGTCCAGTTGTATGTTGGCGCAAGTCCCCCTGGAGAGCACATCTGGTAGGTTGTTGAGCTTACCAGGCCAGTACAGTATATCGTAATTGAAGTTGGAGAGCTTGATTCTCGACCTAGCGATCTTGTCGTTCTTGATCTTACCTCGTTGGGTGCTGCTGAACATGAACAAGACTGCGCGTTGGTCAGTCAGCAGTGCAAAGCGCCTGCCAGTGAGGTAGTGCCTCCAACAACGTACTGCTTTGACTATGGCCTGGGCCTCCTTCTCGACAGAGGAGTGTCAGCTCTCAGGGACCTGGAAGGTCCTGGAGAAGAAGGCTACCAGCCAGCCAGCCTGGTTCAAAGTAGCCGCCAGTGCAAAATCACTCTCTACGTGGAACGAAATGGACTCGTCGATGGTGTGCGACGATGTCTGATTTGATGCGGTCGAAGGCCACTCTGGGTTTGGTTGACAGGGGGAAGAGTTGGTCTTGATAAGTGGCCATGCCTTGTCGGCATAGTGTGGAACTCATTGGGCGTAGTACGAAAAGAAACCCAGGCAGCATCTGAGTGCCTTTTGGGTGTGGGTGGGTGGCAAGTTGATGAGGGGACGCATGCGGTCAGTGTCCGGAATTTCCACCCCATTCTCCACCATGCAACCTAGAATTGAAAGCCGAGTGGTCCGGAAGACACATTTGTCAAAATTGTAGGTTAAGTTCAGTCGAATCTCAGTCTGAAAAAATTTCTCGAGGTTGGCATCATGAACCTGCATGTCATGGCCGCAGATGGTGACGTTGTCCAGATACGGGAAAGTAGCTGTTAGCCCGTTCTGGTCTACCATCTGCTGGAAAACTGCAACACCATTCGTGACCCCAAAGTGTACCCTGATGAATTGATACAGCCGCCCATTCGCTTTCAAGGCCGTGAAAAGTCAGTCTTCTCGGCGGATCGGGAGCTGGTGATAGACCGAACGTAGGTCAATGGTGGAGAACACATGGTATTGGGTGATCTGAATCACCACATCCGTGATCTGTGGGAGGGGATACGCATCCAGAACCTTGAAGCGGTTGACTGTCTGGCTGTAGTCAACCACCATCTGGAGCTTCTCCCCATTTTTGACAACCACCACCTGGGCCCTCCAGGGTCTTGAACTGGGTTCAATAATGCCCTTGTCCAGCAGTCTGCACACCTCACTTATGATGAATTTCCTGTCTTCGTAACTATACTGCCGGCTTTTGGTGGCCACTGGTTTCCAGCCAGGGGTGAGGTTTGCGAAGAATCCTGGAGGAGCGACCCAGAGGGTGGAGAGGCTACACGTGGGGCACCAGGGTGTGGGGGTGGGTGGCTTGGGCTGTCGCTGGCAGGAGGCCTCCAGGGTGGAGTGGTTACAGTCAGAGAGTGGGGCGTGGAGTTCGGAACTGGCACTGAAAATCCAGTCCCAGCAATACGGGAGCACACAGTTGAAGGAGGACTAACAGTTCAAAATCGGTAAATGTGATTCCCTGGACTTTCAGGGTCACCACACAATACCCCTTTACCCCCGTTGAGTGTGACCTGGTCACCAGTGAAATCCTCTGGTCAATGGGGAGAATGACCAGTCTGCAACGGTGGGCCAGGTCTGGACGGATAAAACTCTCGGTTGACCCTGAGTCAAATAAGCAATTAATATGATATTCTTTAATCCTTTAATCCTTTCCTTTGCTTTTCTGAGGGGATGCAGTGACCTGTGGTGGGAACAATGAAGTCTTGCTTGATGGCGTTACGCATCGTCGGGCCTGAAATGCACTACGAGTGCGCGGTGACGTCACAGAAGCAGTCGGGCTGGAGCTGTCAGCATCAAGTAGCTGGGGCAGTTGCCAGCAGCTTGCTGGGGGGCTTCGGCCTGCCAACATTGTGCTGGGGGTCGCTGCTTGCAGTCGGCGGTGGGTTGGTCAGTCGGGCAGTCGTTGATGGTAGCAGCGGTGGGTACCGGGTCGGTTTTGTAGTATAGGATGGTTGTGATTGGCTGAGAGCATAGCCATGCCTACTGGCAGATCTTAAAGGGTTGCTTCTAGCCAGACCTAGATCATTCTGGACTGGTCAACCTACATGTGATATGCTCCAGTCTTCTAGTTAATAAAAGCCTTGGTTTGGATCAACACGCCTTTGATTCCTTCGACGTGCACTACCATTTTATTAACTAGAAAGTTTTCAACATCACGGAAAAAAACCCATGCATACATGGAAAGAGCGTACAAACTCCTTACGGATAGCGTGGGATTTGAACCCAGGTCCGGTCCCAATCGCTGGCACTGTAAAGGTGTTGTGCTAACCGCTCCACCAACCGTGCCGATGAAAGGAGATAGGGAAGGAGGTGGGGGGGTTAATTGGCCTCTGTAAATCCAACCACCACTACTGTGTATAGATGAGTGGTTGAATCTGGGGGTGTAGATGTGAATGTGAGAAGAAAAAAAATGATAGAAATTTATAAACTCATGAGAGTCATTGCTGGATAGTTAGAATCACTTCCCCAGGGGAAAGGCATTACATAGAAAAAGACAGATAATGGTGGGTGCCTGGAACAGTGATTGAAGCAGATTTAAGAAGCTTCTATTTTGATACACGAAAATTAAGTGAATGGAGGGATATCTTTCAAGTGCAAGAAGCAGATTGTTTTGTGCTTGAGTTGGTTGTCATTTGGTGCAGACACCTGGGCTGAATGGCCATGCTGTACTATGTTCCGTTAGGGTGCCTGGGTAGACAATTGGCAGACAGAGTAGTAGAGGCAGATAAAGTTACGATGTTAAGAAAAAAAATTGAGCTCATTCAGAGGTTTATGGAGCAAATACAGGAAAATTGGACAAACTCAGCTGCATCAGTTTGGCCGAAGGACCTGTTTCCATGCTGTTTGGCTCTATTATATTAATTGAATCGAGCAGAAAAACATGTTTCTACCAGTCACATACGCAGAAAGAGCCAAGTTCTGGGTTCAAATCCCATGGCCACCAGTACCTCATTCAGTGCTTGTTCTTCCGATTGAATCCAGCCATATCCTCACCTAACATTTAAAAGTGGTCTGCATTTTTTTATTTTCTTTAAATTTGTAACTTTTAATGATAAAGCATGGTAGAAGGCCCTTCCATCCATGAAAGACAGGCTGCCCAATTAACCTCCCAACCCCATATGTTTTTGAGGACGGGAAGTGAATAGAGCACCCAGAGAAAACCCGTACAGATCAATGAGAGAGCATACCAGCTCCTTATGGGTTTGAACTGGGGTCACTGGCACTGTAATAGCGTTGTGCTAACCGTGACACCTGTTGTGCTCAGGAGCACATTACACCAAACCAAAGAAGGAAATATTTTTTTTAATTTGTCAAAAATTTGGTGAACTTGGTCTTCTTTGTAGAAAATTGTGGAGATGAGCATTGACCAGCTCAGGACAAGAATCCTGGAATTTTGGTCACCTCATCACAGGAAGAATGTGGAAGCTATGGAGAGGGTGCAGAGGAGATTTACCAGGATGTTGCTTGGATTAGAAAATAGGTCTTATGAGGCAAGGTTAGCAGAGCTGGGACTTTTCTCTTTGGAGTGAAGAAGGTTGAGAGGTGACTTTGATGCACCATCAATAATTCCGAAAGACTGGAAGTTATGCAAAACTGATGGGCTTTTATTCACAAAAGAATGACGTCCAGGCTGCTCGACTCCTGAACTGGGAAGGGGACTGTGGGATAGTCACCTTTATTCAGGAGTCTGTGGGATGAGTTGCAGGTATAGTCAGCCAGTGGGCATGTGCAGACAGTTAAATATACAAACAGTGGTTTACCACAGCCTTGATAGAGGTCTACAAGTCTATGTGAGGCACAGATAAGAGAGACAGCCAGCACCTTTTCCCAGAGTGGGAATAGCGAACACCAGAGGTATAAAGTGAGGGAGAAAGGTTTAGGGAGAGATATCAGGGGTCAGTTTTTTTTAAACACAGAGAGTCGTGGTGCCTGGAATGCCTTGCCAGGGGTAGTCGAACAATAGGAGCATTTAAGAGATAAAAGAAAAATAGAGGGTTATGAGAGTTTAGGTTTTTTTAGATATACATATATATATATATATATATATATATATAGGTTGGCACACCATCATGGGCCAAAGGGCCTGTACTGTGCTAGAATCTTCTATAAGCTCCAAGCACATTTGCCAATTCATGATTCAGAACAAAATTGTTTCACAAGAACTCTTAGTTGAATAGTTGTTAACTAATCCTACAATCTATCTTTTCCTTGACGATATTCAGTATGTTGAAAGTATATCTAACTATCATTTGTCACTCATTGTATCAATGGTTTAATTTCATACCATGTTGGTGTAAGATAAATAGATTCAATTCAAATTTCTCGAAATATTCTTGTAAGCTCTATTCCATTGTTGCTGTTTGCTTTCTAGAAATAACTTCATGGTACATGTGCCTTATTATTGGTCTCAAACCAGTTTGTCACACTTGTTTTTTTTAGGCTGTCCAACAGTTCCCAAGGACAAGATGACCGTCAACTGGTATTTCAAGAATCAAGCCATCCATCATGTCCCGGGACTTGAATACAAAATACTGGCCAAGGGACGAGTACTTGAGGTGAAGATGGCATTGAAGACGACAGAGGGGCAATACAAATGTCAGGCCTCCAATCATGTTCAAGCAATCTCTGCTTATGCGAATGTGAGCTTTGTAGGTATGCTAAGAATTTGTTCCCCTACTGTTTGGCATTGTCCACCACTGTACAATGGAGCAGGCTTTGTGTGAGAGGGTGCTGGATGACCTGAGCCTTTTGTGAATTGTGGGAGGCATGAGAATCATGAGATGCTTAACTTATCCTTTTGCTGCAAAATTATGTTGTGATGGAAAACATCCACCTTCCTCCAGGACCCCCCCCCCCACCCCCAACCATTGCTATTCTTCCTCCTATCAGAGAGTCTGAAAATCTGGATTGCTCGGGGATTGGGTCAGTCTGCATTCTCGGGCAATACTTTAAAAATTCAAATTCAAGGAAGAATAAAGAAGAGATGAACTGGTAAAAAAAATAGACTTCCCACCCACCAACCCTCCCCTAAAGTATCAAAGAAAAGAAAAAGAAAAAATGTTAGGAGAATGACACAAAGAAATACGTCTCAATTCAAATAATAATGGAACTGAGGGTTACCAACAGGACAGGCTTTCAGAGCAAACCTACATTTTGTAAATATGGGCTCTATCTCTTAAAAAAAAGATATTTATTATGTAGATGATTTATTTTCTCAAGTGGAATACAAGAACGCAATTCAGCCACCTAAGTCCGTATTTGATTTCCAAGTAATGGCTATGCACTTCCTAGAAACAGCTAATCATAGGACAGGTAAATGTTGATGAGCAATCACAGCCTGCTTCCTTTATCAAGATTTATTTCCAGATTTTAGAGTACATACATAAAATCACATCCAACCCTAAAATTATTTTTCTTTTTCTGCAAGTGAGGCAGAATTACCATTTACTGGTATTGCAAAAAAAAACTGTACACAGTGTATCACATAAACAAATAAAGAATCATAAACAGATAATGAATGTAATTGCAGAACAGAATTTTTTTAAACATCAATAAAGTGCACAAGTCCTTAAATGAGTCCCTGATTGAATTTGTTGCTAAGGAGTCTGTTGGTGGAGGGGGAGCAGCCGTTCCTGAACCTGGTGGTACAAGTCTTGTGGCACCGCTACCTCTTTCCTGATGGCAGTAAGGAGAACCGAGCATGTGCTGGATGGTGTGGATCCTTGATAATTGCTGCTCCTCTCCGATGGCAACGTTTTCTGTAGATGTTCTTGATAATGGGGAGGATTTTTCCTGTGATGTCCTGGTCTGTGTCCATTACCTTATGGAAGACTTTGTACTTGGGGGTATTGGTGTCCCCATACCAGTCCGTGATGCAGCTGGTCAACACACTTTCCACTGTTGTCATAACAAACCTCCACAAACTCCTGATGTCGAGGCGCTGACATGCCTTCTTCACAATGCCATTTGTATGTTAAGACCAGAAAAGAACCTCCACAATAGTGACTCCCAAGAACTTAAATTTTCTCACCCTCTTCATCTCTGTTCCCCCAATGATCACTAGATCGTATACCTCGAGATTTCCTGAAGTCAACAATCAGCTTCTTAGTGAGATTGAGTGCAAGGTTGTTGTTAGTGCACCATTCAGCCAAGTTTTCAATCTCCTTCCGATACGCTGACTCATCACCTTTCTTTATACAACTCACTTCAGTGGTATCATCAGCAAATTTGTAGATGGTGTTATTGTCGTACTCAGCCACTCGCTCATCATTGTAAGGTGAGTAGAGCAGGGGGCTAAGAACATAGATTGATTTGGAATTGAAACTAAAGGTCGTCAACCGATATGAAGGAGCACAAAAAGTTAATGTGATTGCACATGATCTGCAGTTGGTCCCATTCAATGGTCTCTACAGTTTTAAAGGGAAAAGAAAAAATACGGGAACCATTGAAAGGTTCGGCAACCCAACAAGTCTAATGAAAATAACAATGCAACAGCAAGGGCCCGTTCACAAAATAGAAAAGTCGATGGTGTGGATGGAAGATCAAATTGAAAAAACTATTCAGGCGAAGGCTTGAAGTCTTTTTGAGCCTTTGAAGGAGCAAATGTGTGACTCCCCACACAACCCCCTACCCCCTCAACCCACCAAGATGAAGACTGTGATGGCCTTCAGCCAAGTACAAGTGTATTTATATATTGATAAAAGAATGTACATGCCAAGCTAACAAATGTCTGACATGTCCATTTTGAGATCCGACCGGTCAGTCCGAATGGAACTTGGACACATGTCGAGGAATGGCTGTACTTAAATTTTATTTGTTCATGGAATCTCAGCACTTTTTATGTCCATCCCTCATTGCCTCTGAAGTAAAGAGGGAGTTCAGAGTCTACCACATTGGTGAGTTATAATATGGAGTGTTAGTTCTGAAGTTGGTCCAGGATATTCGTGAGGTTGATTCTTGAAATAAATGGTAGAGAGGGATCAGTGGTTGCCCTCTGATGAAAGGTCCTTCACTCCCTGCTCTACTCGCTATAAACCTATGACGGTGTGGCTCGGATGTCAACACCATTTACAAATTCACTACGATACCACTACAGTGGGTTCATAAGGGGGGGGAGATTGAGAACTTGGCTGAATGATGCACTCACACTTAATGTCACCAAAATCAAGGAGCTGATTGTTGACTTCAGGAAGAGAAAACCAGAGGCGTATGATCCAGCCATCACTGGGGGATCAGAGGTGGAGAGGGTGAGCAAATTTTAACTTCTTAGGAGTCACTATCCCGGAGAATCTTTCCTAGACCCAACACATCAAAGGGCACCATGAAGAAAGCACACAAGTGCCTCTACTTCCTCGGGAGCTTGCGGAGGTTAGGTGTGACATCAGAAACCCTGGCAAATTTCCACAGATTTGAGGTGGAAAGTGTGCTGACCAACTGCAATATGGTCTGGTATGGGGACACCAATACCCCTGAGTGGAAATCCCTGCAAAAGATAGTGGATACAGGCCAGGACATCACAGGCAAAACCCTCCCCACCATTGAGAACATCTGTCAGAGAGGAGCAGCAATCATCAAGGATCCACACCATCCACCACATGCTCTGTTCTCCCTGCTACCATCAACAAAGAGGTATAGGTGCTGCAAGGCTCACGCCACCAGGTTCAGGAACAGCTGCTACCCCTCCACCGTCAGACTAGACTACTCAACAGCAAACTAAAACTCAAAGGATTCTTACTTTTGCTCTTTGTTGATTTTTTTTCTCTGTTTGCTTCCATTTCTTTATTTGTTTATATCTACATGTATCTTCTTGAGTACAGTTTTTGAACTACCAATATATGGTAATTCTGCATTGCCCACAGGAAAAGGAATCTCAAGGTTGTATGTAATATCAGGCATGTACTCTGACAATAACTCTGAAGTTTGAACTTTTTGACCTTGAGGAAGTGTGTCCTGCGCTCATTGGAGTTTTGGAGAATGTGAGATCATCGTGTTAAGATGTCCAAGTTTCTGTAAGAGACTGACAGGTAGATGATGAGAAACTCTCCATGGTTGGGGCTTGGAGGTGCAATGCACTAATGTGTTAGAGACGCTCAGCAGGACACGTTTGTCAAACTTGAGAAGTCATGAAGTCATGACTTGCGCTTGACTTGGATTAAAGGGAGGGAGCGTTGCGCAGGTCATCAGCCTCTCTCTCTCATCCTGGCCTATTCCACCCAGTGGCATGGCACAGTTGAGATGGCTGGAGGCAGGTCAGGATGCTGTGGATGGCTAGCAGTGTTCTGTATGCGTCTCTCTGTGTCCTCAGTGCTCCACGATGCATTGCTGACAATCGCCTTTCTGCCCATTGAACCAGTGATGGTTTCTTCTGCACAGTCCACAAAATCCAGGCTTCACACGCTAGGCAGACAAGCCTTGCATGTTGTGAGTCTACGGCAACTCTTGCAGCGTGCTAAGCCTCCCTACCCATCGTTGGGCATCCTCGTCCGCCTTTGCAGTCATTAGGAGATGTCTCCTCTTCCTCCTGCTCCACCTTGGGATGATCGCCCAGTTGCGTAGTAATGAGACCACCCCCTCACTTGTTTTTGGCCGCTAGCTGAAGCGGTTTTCAGGGTGCGGCCCGAGGAGCCAACAAGTGAGAACAACAATGGTAACTGCAGAGAAGCAGTGAGAGAGACTTGCAGTTGCATTCACTTTATGTGGGTCTGCATTGTAAGACTGAGGTAACAGGGAAGTTCTTTAGTCAAAGAGTTTTGCAATTCTTCATATGTGGAAGGACATTTGTAGAATATATTCAGGTAAAGATGAACAGATCTTTGAACAATCAAGGGACGAGAATCAGGTTGAAAAATGGCCTTGACGCCCAAGATTGATGTTGATCTTACTAAAAAGCAGAACATTCTCACTGGGCTGATTATTTTTGTGTTCCTTCATTGACAATTCCTGAGGAGGATTTCAAATCAACCCCTGCCCCCCCAGCTTTCTGTATTGTCGTTTTGAAAGTCAGAGTCCTCTCAACTGGCAGCAGGGATCGCAAAAACTAAAACATCTGCAGGCTTTCTTGTTCATATGCACCCAGACAAGAGGCTCGGGCCCGAAACATTGGTGATATATCTGTATCTCCTTTGGATGCTGCGAGACCAGCTGAGTTCCTCTGGCATTTCTGTGTGCTTTAACTGAAGAAAGTCACTCAAAGCTTTACAATTCAAAGCACACAAGAGCGATCAGAAGAATCAACCATAAAGCAGAAGAGGAACAAAGAAGCCAATGGAATTGTTCTGAAATTTTGGAAAGTTTGTGCTGTTCTCCTGACTACCTGGCTCCGCCCCGTGCCTGTGGCCCCCCTCCCTCTCCGACCTTGTGTCAAACCTCTAACTCCTTGACCCTTCGCCAGAAAGCCCGGGTTACGGCCCAGGACGAGGTCCCTGTGCATTGAGCCTGTAAATCAGTGACTGAGACAGTCTCTCGAGTTATTTACTCTATGTCATGATTATGGGTATAAGGCAAGAGAAAAGTTTATTGGATTGAGGAGCACGGACAAGATGATGTCATGCACCCCTCCAGCTTGAGTTGGTCTGGTCCTGCAGGCCCAATCTTATAACCACAACAGCAAGATTGACACTGCCAAAAAAAAAGACACTGGTTGAGGCCCTTAGGTGGAAGGGAAGAGCAGCAGGTCGGGTGATATGATACTAGCTCCTGTAGAAGTAATTACTCTTTGACGAGAGTTTTCCAACATTTTTTTCTGCTTACGATTTTTACGGCCTGTCAAATATTTCATTAACACTCAGTTATTCTGTGTACATTGTCCACAGCTGAAAATGGCTAAATTTCACTACGTTCTGCAAATATGTGGTGCAAGCAAGGATTTTGAGCAATAATAAATCAACATCGCACCTAACAGCCACACTGGAAGCTCCAGAAAATGTAATGAATTGTCTATTGTGTAAAGCCAGTTCATCGTTGCAATTCTGGCCCATAAAACCCCGGCAATTTGATCTTATTTATGGTTATGTTTCTTATTTGTTGGACATCCACTGAGAAATGTAAATGTGCAACTGCTTTTTCAGTGTTACATCATTAAAAGATTATATTTCCAAGGGTGTCATGTGATTTTTCAATGACACTGTCTGTAAAATGGGCAAATATCAGTGAAAAGCAGGAGTGGAACTTCTACTATTTCCAATATATTGGAAGGTTTGTGAGTGAAATGAATTCCCTGCCTTTCTTAATTTGGAGTGACATTTTACCACAGTCTCTTGGCCTTCCATCAGCCTGACCTCAGAGTTAGCTGATCGCTGAAGCCCAGACCTGCAGGGTTAGGCCTGGGGCGCCACTTGAAGGGGGGGGCACCACTTGAAGAAAGCCCCCCCCCACAGCGCTGTCAGCAGGACATGAAAGGACATCAAGAGTGCCTATCCATCCCAAACGCTCTTTCATATGCAGTGAGTAGTCACAAGCTGGGCATTCGTAACTGGGGAGGTCCAGGACTCAGCTGAAAGTGAACCCCACCCATTAAAAATATACTTTTACACTCAGTACACTCATCCTCCTTCCACACCCTAGCGTTCAACATGGCGCCACCAAGGCCATTCCTCGTGCAACCTCCTTGTTGCTGTTTATTTTGAAGCACTGGCCACCCCTGCCATAGGCGCTATTTTGTGTAGATACGCCCCTGCAGACCTGTACCACCAAATGCCATCACAGGCCACCAATGCCTCCTCCCTCCATTTCATCCCTTTCCCTCACGTCTACTATCCACTTCTGAACCATCCTGGCAATCGTTTGAGAGCACCAGTGTTTCAAGGACACCCGTTTTCACTTGAAAAAGACCAGCCTCGATATCACAATATGAGTGACGCAAAAATCCTACGCCTGAAGAATAAATTCAGTTAGTGTCTATATCTTGAGACAGGCACAATTACTTGGAATAGAATTGTGATATTAATTGTCACCCATAAGACTTCTGACCTGTACAGAGAAGAATGGATGTAACAAGCCTATTTTTAACGTGATCTAAAAGTTTTGTCTCTGCTGGTTTTTGTTGAGAATTTCCTGAATGAGGCAGTGGGAATACTGGACCGTGCTCCTTTCCCTTCCATTGAATGTATTTGATAAGGGACGTCAAATTTCGTCCTTCCTTTCTGCGCTCCGTCTCATAATTTCAAATTTCACAATGAAATTTTCACAAGAAAGATGCAAATTTTTCCTCCTGGTGTTATAATTTTATGAGCATTTTTCATGAAAGGACATCAAGAGTGCCTATCCATCCCCAATGCTCTTTCATATGCATTCGTAAGTGGGGGAGATCCAGAACTCAGCTGAAAGTGAATCCCCACCCATTAAAAATCATTCAAGGTTTTGTTTTACTTATAACTTCTTGAAGCAGCTTACAAAAGACTAAATGGCATCTCCAGCAGCCTTTTATCTCTGCAAAATTTAATTTTAAATCATAATATACATTAAAATTTATTTTTTCATTTATATATAATATTTAGATTTTTGCATTTGCACTATATTTACTGGGTTGTAGGTCAATTGGGGGCATGGGGTTGACGGCCGAAAGGGCCTGAATGTCTAAGTTTAAAATGTAATGTATTATTAAAATATAGTTTTAATGCTACACATTACTGATTATGAATTCCATTAACAGTTATCCCTTCTTATCATTGTGTTTTTTTCGTGTGAATAGATTTCATGTGGGCACCTGGTGACTGGGCTGCCTGCACTACCACATGTGGCAACTTTGGAATCCACTACAGGAAACTGGTCTGCCTAAATGCAAATGGAAAAGGGGTGAATGAATCAGCATGTTATGAGCTTCCTAAACCCCCTCTGGTAATTGAATCATGCAATACATTGGACTGTCCAGCAAGGTAAGATAGAAAAAATAATCTCATTTTGTTTTCCTTAATGTGCCATTACTCTATATCAGTTAACATCCAGGCAATTAGTTGAGTTGCATTCTTAGTTAGATGGCAGGAGCAAAGATTAAAAAGAGATGTGCCCCCAAAAAAGGATTAAACGCATCAAGTTGCTGATATTATAACCAAAGAGAGGGATGGTTAAACATGACAACATGAAAATGAAACTTGGTAAAGGATACATGAAGGTGAATGTCAAAAGAACCGTAGCCGGTTAATTCTGAAATGGAGTGAATCAATATGAGGGGAATAAAGAAGGGAGGCTGCAAAACCTGCTGGATTTAATTTTGGACTGGCCTCTGCCATCCTTCCCATTTCTGAGAATCTATTTGACTCGTTCTCCCCCTCCTTGAAATGCTCTCTGTCAACCCAGCCAGTGCTCAGGACTCCCCCCCCCCCCCCCCAAAATGCAATTAAACCTTTCTTCTGAACATCAACTTGTTTTAACCCTGCTTTTCCTGGGCTAAAATCTCAGCAAGCTGAAGGGTGTTTGGAACAATTGTCTAGTGTTGTTTGTGATCAAGAATGCCCATCCCCAGCACTTCATAGCGATTCAATTCCTGAAATATATTGATGATCTCCTTAAAGAAAATATAAAAATTTAGCTTCCTTTGTTTTCAACTTATTTGGGGCACATCTCTTTTTAATCTATACAAGAGTCCTTTGTATTGATTATATGTAAAACATAACTAAACCACTTCTCTCTTCTCGGATACATAACATTTTTTGCAATGGTTTGATTACTTCTGTGATAGATAAACCAGTAAATATTAAAGGTTTTGATGCGCAATTCAAGAATGGCTTGAATGGAGGACTAAGTGTATTCTGTTCTGTCAATAATGATGTGTGTTTAATGGCAACACTAGGACCATGTTACAAAGTGGATCTCCTGCAATGTGGATCTCACTGATGAATTAGTTCAGACACAATGTTTCATAACAAGCACAGGAATCTGGATGATCTGCTTAACGATATGAGGTGGAATATAAGGCTTGGGTCGAGAGAATTGTACCCTTTGGTAAATTTCGATCCATTTGATCACATATGTCAAACTCTGGCCTGCGGGCTATATATTATATTTGGCCCGCAAGATCATTTCAAAAATGTATTAGAGGTGGCCCGCCCTGCAGCGAGAGCCGATGCTGTTTTTTGGTAATCTCACCCCCACCATCCTCCCCCTTCATTGCACATCCTTCCCCATTGTAACACGAGAAATTGTAACACGAGAAGTCTGTTGATGTCATCAGCCGGCAAGCCAGTTGGAAGGCTCCCCGCGCAACCAGTCACTTCTCCCACCTGTCGAGCGGTGCGGCGGATGGGCGAGCACCTGTGATTTCCTGTCGGCGCGACAGGCATGGCAGGCTGCGCACGGCCCCCGGGCAGCGTGTGCCCCGCGCGACTGGCACCGGACGGCCCTTCCACAGCGCGAGCGCACTTCTCCCGGTCGCCACGGCCTTCAGCACTTGCACCCGCGCGGACCCCAGGGACTGCAGGTTCGGCCCTGCACGTGAAGAGAGAGAGATGGTGGCTGTCCGCAAAGGCTGATCGGCAGCGTGCTGGGCCTGAGTGGGTGGGTAAGCAGGGGTGGGCAGAGGGTGTAGGTGAGGAGTAATGAGCAGGGGAAGTTATGGTGGTGCGAGGGGCAGTTAGAGGGAGGGATGAGTAGAAGGAGGGATGGATAGTGAAGAGGTAAAAGGGGAGGGGCAGGACGAGTAGGGGAGGGGTGATTAGAGGGTGAGAGACGGGTAGAGGGAGGAACAGGTTGAGGGGAGAGGCAGTAGAGGGGTGTGTATGGGATGGGGTGGGTAGAGGCAGAGCGAGTGGAGTGAGGGGTGAGTAGAGGTTGGGTAAAGGACTGGTCAGGTAGAGGGATGGTGGGTCGAGGGTGAATAGAGGCCTAGAGCCTGAGGAATGAGCAGGAAATGCTGAGTCCTGATGCAGGCCAAAATGGACACAGCCTGTGAATGCTGACTACACCTCCACAGGGACCAAATAGGTTTCCCTCAGGTCAAGCAAAGGGTGAACTTGAGCTACCTACTCCTGACCTGTAACATTATCCTCCTAAAGTTATATCCTAAAGTTTAACATTACATATGTTGAAAGAAGAGAAAACATGCAGATGTTGTTGAAAATTTTCAATAAATATTTAGTTCGGCCCTCGACTTAGTCCAAGTTTTTAATTTTGGCCCTCCGTGAATTTGAGTTTGACACCCCTGCATTTCATGCTCAAGTTTTTCTGAAACTTGGTGGCCATGTTTTGTGTTCATGCAACCGGCAGCCTCAAGCAACCGTGAAAATAATTGCGGAAAAGAAACAGGTAAACAATAGGGAAGTTCAAAATTGATGAACCTCCCTGTTAGTTTGCCAATCACCCAACTGGAAAATTCACTCCTCCGGCATCTACCGATCCCCATGGATGCCGAATACCAGGGGCTTTACTGTATTCACATTGTATCTCATTTTCTTGTTCCTCCTTACCAAAATCTGGCATCTTCATGTGAAATATCAAATTACGTATTAGGTTTCAAAAAAAAAATCATATTTTAAATGTCAAATGAAGAAATGTCTTCAAATGAAGACGTTTATAAGTAAAGTGATTAGATTGCAAGTGTGAAAGCTCTCTGGATATGAGGAGGAGTCTCTCCGGCAGCACTACAGTTGGGTCTGAACCCAGCATGACTGAGGTTGATTTTTTTTGCCCTGGACTTGTCGGGGAAATGCTGGCAAATCCATGTGCACTGTTCAACGGGAATACATTTATCTTATCCATCCTCTCCTTAGAACTGCAGCCCTCAATTCGAAGTATCATCCTGGTCAATCCTGACTGTGCCATCCTTCCAATAGGGTAGTGGAAGAACTGTAATCAATACTTCATTTGTTTCCTTGGTGCTATTCTGCACTAAGTCAGCATTTTCTTGCTTTGATGCAATTCACTGATCAAATCTTTTACTCTGCAATGTGTGTAACTACTCATCCACACTGTGCCTTTACAATACTGTAGCTAACAAATTTCTTATACTTGAAACAGGGTTAGGTGAACTCTGTAAAAACAGCTCTCTACTTAGGTGCATCCTATGCTGAACACTTGATTATAATTTCACCCATGTGTATTTTTTCTGCTTCTTTTGCAGCACTAATTTAAAATGTTAAATTATTAGCATTCCTTTGGATGCCCCTCGAGGTTCTTGTACAATGTCTGCTTTGTGCAATAATCTCAGCTCCAGCCACTGTAAGCTTCAGATTCGAACCCAAATTTAAGTCTCCAAAGCAGCCTTCAAACGTGCTACGACTCTAATGTGAATAACAGTGCAGGTGTGCTTCAGGGTGCCAGGGAAATCATATTGCAGATGAAATTCATAACATGTCACTGCCTGACAATCTACTCACTTTACTTATGAATGACTTAATTTTAAGGCATTTCTTCATTTGACTTTGAAAATATGATTGTTTTTTTAGAACCTAATATATAATCTAATATTTCACATGAAGATGCCACATTTTGGTAAGGAAGGATAAGAAGATGAGATACAATGTGAATACAGTAAAGCCCCTGTATTCGGCATCCATGGGGATCGGTAGATGCCGTAGGAGTGAATTTTTCAGTTGCGCATTGCATGATTGGCAAACTAACAGTGAGGCGCACCAATTTTGAACTTCCCTATTTTTTACCTGTTTCTTTTTCGCAATTCTTTTTGCGGTTGCTTGAGGCTGCTGGTCGTTTGAATTCTGGATATCAGGAGTTTTACTGTATCTAAATTAGGCATCGGTCAATTAAATCAAACTTGTTCCACTTTGGATCATAGCTGATGTCATTGTAGCATCTTTTCCCATCTGCTTCCAATAACCTTTCTCCCTCTTGCTAATCAAAAATCTATCTCTTGCCTTTCGATGCCCTTTGAGGAAAAGGGTTCAGCCTCTGAGAAAGGGTAAAAAAAACATTTGTCTTGAATGAGTGGCCTAGAGTTAAACAAGAAAGTTTGCAGACACCGGGGGGTCAAGTGCAACACACAAATTTGCTGGAGGAGCTCTGCAGGTCACGCAATATCCATGGGAAGTAAAGGATTAGGGTGACCCCCTTATCTATAAACAGTGACCATTTGTTCTGAGCTCTCCAATAATATAAAAGAGCCTCTCCACACCACTCAGGATCATGTATCTTTCTGTCAAGTCCCCTCTCGCTCTTCTGACCTGTGTTAGGTCTGCTTTGTTCATGAATGAGTGAGACAAATACCAGGCTGAGTCGAAATCAGGGTTCTTTGTTCTTTATTACCGGATTGTAACACTTGCGACTAAACATGTTAGTCGGAGAATGCATTCTGCCGTTATCAGCAAAATGGTGATTTTTTATACCCTTGGATACATGCTTAGAACATCATCATATCATTACTTGTCCAATGACTAAAACTGTTGCTATCCTTTCCCTGCTAGCTTCCTGCCTCTCAATCCATCAATGTCTCTCTTATCTTGTAAGTACAAGGATGCATTCACATCTTGTTACTGCCCCGTACATTCCCATCTCATGATGTTTTACCTAACAGGAGTACAAGGACACCTCCCCTTCTTGTTACAGCCTTGTACAGGGTAACTCCCTACACATTCCCATCTCATGATGTTTTACCTTACACCTGCAAAAATAAATACGAATCTTGCCTATCTGAGATTATAGTTGAGGATCAGTCGCAAGAATAATTATCATTGAAGCATAACTGTCTCTTATCTGCGAAGTGATCAATAGAATGACAGTTGTGGCAGTCCATTCATTTGTATAAGGTGGTTTAAAACAGCCATTCTCAACTTTTTCCTAATGATGCCCCCCCCCCCCCAGCTAGGACTCTGCTCAAAGTTTATGGGCCCCCTTCCCCGTGATGCAGCCAAGTTTTGGTTTCTATACTTCTACTGACTACATAAAAGCATAAAATACTTTGTTACCTGAGGTGAAAAGAAAGCAAAGCTTTTACTTAATGGCCCCCAGGGTGGGTGGGGGAGGAAGTGGTAGAGCCCTGTTGAGAATGGCTGAGATTGGTATGGGAGCCATTTGGTTCTCCTTGAGCAGCTGTGCTTTGGACTGAGAAAGGGTGCTGTAAATAATGAGTGTAAAATGAATGGTCCCAATTCATGTCCAGAAGATATTCCAGATTCTGGAATTGAGATGAATTCAAATTCAAACAGAGAAAGAAGCAAAGTTTATAAGCAGAAAAGTTATCGCCAGACATTTAAATTAAAGTTTTGCCAAAGCAAGTTTTATTATCAGCCAGAGGAAGCCTAATTAAAGCCACCTACCCTTTTGAATGTCTGAGTATGGACGTCAAGGGCACCCTCCCCTCCACCAACAGGAACGTGTACTTTCTCAACGTTGTCGACAAGTACTCACGTTTCCCATTCACCATCCCCTGCCCAGATACGAACACGGCGGTGACCATCAAGGCACGGCGCTACCTGTTCACTCTGTTCGCATGCCCAGGGTGGGAGGGAGGGTCCTTCTTTATGAGTGATGAGTTGTGCCAGTACCTGCTGGCCAAGGGTATAGCCACAAGCAGGACCACCAGCTACAACCCCTAAGGGAACAGCAAGGTGGAGAGGGCAAATGCCACCGTTTGGAGGGCAATCCTCCTAGCCCTCAGGTTGTAAGGCCTGCCCATTTCCCAGTGGTGAGGTCCTCTCAGAGGCGCTCCACATTACCAGGTCCCTCCTCTGTACTGCTAAAAATGCTACCCCGCATGAAAGGCTGTTTTCCTTCCCCAAGAAGTTAGCATTGGGAACCGCACTGCCAATCTAGCTGATGACCCCAGGACCCATCCTACTTCGGAGACACACCAGAAGCCACGACAGATCCCTGGTCGAGAAGGTCCACCTCCTCCTTGCGAACCCCCAGTACACTTATGTGAAGTACCAGGATGGACAGAAAGACACCGTTTCCATCTGGATCCTGGCACATTGACCAGCCAGTACCCCACCCCCCCCACGACTACCGGCAGCACATTCAGGAACCCAACCCCACTAATGGCACCCGGGGTCCCATCCCAACTACAGACTGAACAACCTACATATCCCCCCCCCCCCACCCCATTAACTCTTTTCAGCCACTAGACACCCAGCCTGTCACGCAAGGCACTGCATGGGACCCAACAGCTGACTCACAGCCAACACTATGCAATGACAGATGACCACCGGACTGAATAATGGAATAACAGGCTGAACCCATAATGGAACCAGAGTGTAACTGTTTAGTGCTGTCTAATATGAATGTACTGTATGAGTTGGCCCACCCTGTACCTGTAACTCTTCCCTTGAGAATCCTCATTAAGGCGGTTATAGCCAAACCCCCCTCCCTCAATACCTGTCTTGGAACTGGGCCATATACATGTGAGATATGCCTGTAGTTTATGATGATTAAAGCCTATTTAATCATAACCGATAGTCTGATGCGAGTCATTGATAGTTTATCCCAGTTGTTCAACAAAAAGGGCGGCATTTCAATTGTGCAGACAGGTTATTTTTGCAGTGTTGGAGTAAATAATGTTTAGGTTAGAAGAGGAATTTCAAGAGCATAATAGCTGTCAGAATAAAACTGTTCTTGAGCATAAAGGTGATGATCTTCACGGTCCAGTACCTTCTGCTCGAAGGTGGCAGTGAGAAGAAGCTGTGATTCGGCTGTCACTGTTCCTGAGAGTTGGTTTCCAATCTGCAGCCAGTTGCTGACAGGAGGTTACATTTCAGGCTCTTTTTATGACATTTTCATTTATTTAATTACCAGTGAAGGGCCACATTGTTTTGTCAAAACCATTCAGGGGTAAATGTAGCTCATGTGGTTAGAAGCTGGACTCTGGCCTCCCCACAAAAGAACATGCCTTGGGCCACTTTGGAAGAAACAGCATGGTCCAGATGATTTATGCCCTGGACACCTTTCATTTGAGAGAAGAACAGGTGAATGTGTTCAGTCCTCTAATCATTATGTATCCTTCGAATAACATCTGGTCATTAATTGTGTTGTGGGATCTTGCTGAGCATAACTTGGCTGCCATGTCTTGACATCCAGTGATTGCCTTTTCAAAGGTTTCATTGGCCGTGGATGCTTTGTGGTGTGCTACAATCTTGAAAGTCTGGTTTCTTTCTGTGTGCAATGTTTTCAGTTTCAAGTCAAGTCAAATTTATTGTCACCTGATTATACAAGTACAACCTGACGAAACAGCGTTCTCCAGTCCTCGGCGAAAACAGACAGCCAGACATAACACACATACAGACAAACAATACATATGCTGGACAATTATTTCATCTATAAATAAGTAAATAGATATTGTTTCATGACTATGAACGTCTCAGATGGTTAGTGCCGGCAGTTTCTTTGATCGCTGAGCATTCCCACTGCCCCATGGGAAGAAGCTGTTCCTCAGCCTGGTGGTGCTGGCTCTGATATTCCTGTATCTCTTCCCCGACTGGAGAAGTTGAAAGATGCAGTGTGCTGCATTCACACAAGGATTGGAGGGACAAAACCAGCAAGTGCTATTTGGAAACATTTTAACCTCAGTAAGTATCAAGATAACCCAGAGATGGAGCCACAAAGCAGAGATGCTGCCCATTCAGCCAGAAGTGTGCAAGCCTTCCAATCTCATCCAATTTACCAGAGAGAGTACTTGGTGTGTCAACTTCAATACTTGGTGATTCAGTTACTCATCCAGATGCCCCTCGAATGTTGTGAGATTCTCTACTCTTATCACCCCTCAGGATAGCTTGAGATGTTGCCATTTATATCTTGAGCCAGATCTAGATGTTCCCATGTTGTCCATGGTCTCCCATTGTCTTCATCCATCCAGTCTAGATTCAGAAGGAAAACCTCGCTGGTCTGGAGCCCGCTGGGACCTAGCTATTTGGCTTGGACAGCAAAGTCTCCCCAGATGCATGGAGGAAGCCTCACCTCCACCCACCTTGATGAGGTTTGAGAGCTGGGGAAAGCTGAGTTCAGTTTACATTAAAATTAAGTTATATACTTTGAAGTCCTTGGCTTCTCTTATGGACCTGAGGCAAAGACTAGAGGTGGAATGGACTGACAGATAAATATCTTGGTGAGTCAAGACTTTTCATAGGACCTTACACTTCAACAGATAACAGCGGATACTTCTGTTCAAAAATAGCGCTTGCATTTTTTTTGGAAATGGTATTAACAGAGAAAAATGTGGCAAGATGAAATGAATTTGAAGCAAAATTCTGTGCCTTGCACAGATGTCCAATCTAACATTTAAAAGACCTGGTCTAAATATCTTTAAAACACGATGATTATTTATTTGTTACAGAACTAAATCTTGTTCATTTGAAGGTTGGCTGATTTTGCATTGGCTAAAAAATGAAATGGTTTGATATTGGGAAACATCAGGCAATCAAAACAACTACAAAGAATATTTCCAGCCTGAGCTCCAATATTAAAAAGACCCCTTTGTCAGTTTATCAGAGGCCCAAGATCATGCCAAAACTTCTAAATTAGTGGATAGACTCCAGCGGATTGGCGGATGATGGCAAAAAACATATTTTCATCTGGCCAACTTCCCGCTGGTTTTGGAAAAAAAAGGAGCCCAATTCCCTTTTCTTCAGTCTTTATTCTAATGGAATCCGCTCTCCCCCGCCCCCCCCGCCATTTTTCATCCTGACATCTTTCTGTTCCTTCTTATGCCTCGAAGAAGGGCTCGGGCCCGAAACGGTGGTAACATGTCTTTACCTCCTAAGAATGTTGCAAGACCAGTGGGTCCCTCCAGCATTTCTGTGTGTTTTTCCCCTGTTTTTGATTGCTGGAAAATTGTTTCTGTCACCCAGAATTCAAGATTAGAAACCGAATGTTTCAATACACACCAGCAACATAATCAGCCAAATCAGACGTACGAGAAAAAAAAGAGCTCAATGTCTTGAAAAATCTGGAGCTTCGAACAATTGCTAACCCCCGAAGGCACAGGTTGTTAGTCTCTCAAAACACTCTTTGTGTAACCAGCTGCTCCTTCCCTCATCTGTTTGGATTCCTGCTGTCAAATGGTGGCCCAAATCAGCAGAAAGCAATGAAAGTCATGTGCAGCCACACAAAAGGCTCAAAGTCAAAGCCTGATTACTGCATGCCAGACCTTCATTGCCAATGATGTCAAAGCTCTTGAAGCGAGCGAAGAATGGGGCGCTGTTGCACAATCTCAATCTCAGCAGTTTGTTGTCCAGCTGCCAGAACTGGTGAGAGAGCATAAAAGCGATTGGTGCTCTCAGTTCCGCGCTCCCAGAATGGAGCATGTTGTCCAACGTCAAGTCAAATGAGATCCCCTTGATGTGAAGAGTTTACCTGCTACGTCCAGGAGTGTTCTGAAGTGCGGAGTCTGCATGCTCTTTTTATTCTGATGCAGTGCTGGTTGAGACCAAGAAATATCAGTGTGGCCCGAAATTCTGAAGCAAATTATACGAACTTGGAACACTGATAGGGTAGCGGATTGTCTGATGCTACTACAGTGCAAGGTTCAAATCTGGAACTGTCTATAAGGAATTTGTATGTTTCCAGCCCCCATCCCCCCTACCCTGTGTCTGCCTGGATTTCCTCCAGGTGCTCCAGTTTCCTCCCCCGTAACAAAGGCATACAGGGTTAGTAGGTTAATTGGGTTTATTTGGATGGCATGGGCTCGTGGGACTGTTACCATGATGTATCTCCACATAATTTAATTTAGACATGCAGCATGGTAACGGGCCTTTCCACCCCATGAGCCCATACTGCCCAAATACCCCAATTTACCTACAACCACCATACGTTTTGAGGTTAAATTAATTAAATGTCATTTAAGAATTTTTCATAACAAATTATCTCTCCTGTTCATAAATAATTTCATGACCCAGAAATAGTGGATATCTGATGGCCAAGCATTACCAACCTTCAATCCATTGGAGACTTATGGTATTTGGCTTGTTCTGTGTGCAAGTGCCACATAGCTTAGGATTCCTACTTAGAAATACAGAAACCCCAAGGTTAATGTCATCAGGTCACCAGCATTGTCCTGATGTTCAGTAGCTAAGAACGAAGTGGCAGCCATTTAGCAGGGTGATCTGTTGCGACAGGGTAGATGAGACTCAGGAATGGAGGGTCCTTTTCTTTGAAGGGAAAAGAAGAAGGTAAGTCTTAGTTCATTCCCCTTCTTGAATTGTTACTTTAATAACTTTATTTCAATGCTTGCATTTCTGTGCAAGTAACCAACTGCTGAGGGGATTCAATTCCTAAATTTGGGGAGGCGAAGACGTAGATGATATATCGGGTTGTGACTTGCGGCGGGACTGAAACGCGAAGGTCTGCAGATACTGCAATTGTAACTGAAACACAGAAATGCTGGAGGGACGCGAAGGGATTTGCAGCATCCAGAGGAGGTACAGTAAAAGTCTGAAAATCCAGACTGCTTGGGGATTGGGTTAGGTTTTCCAGATTCTCGGGCAGAAATTTTAAAGAGGGATAAATGCTGCACTGTCTGTGGATCGAACACTTGCAACTTCAAATACATCTCCTGAACTGCTTGGCCCATCTTTTGCATTCTTTAAATACTTTCATATATTACCCTGTTTACAATTTGGTCATTTGTTTGTGATAAGATTTTTCTGCACCATGTGCACATGTATGAAATCTTGAAGACTGAAGCTACGATTCTGTTCCACAAATTGAATAACTGTTTCCATGGACACCTCGGCAGTAGCCTTTTTTATATCGTACTTTCAGATGCCGCATGTTTCCGTTACAACAGTACTGCTCACACCACGTTTTAGTTGCTTAATTATTTCAAGCTTGTCACTCAGTTTCAACATGTTCTTCTTACTCTTCACACTGCAAAATTTATCTGTTTTTAGGATCCATTATCATGGATTTGTATATCTGGTTGCCGCTCTGGATCTGCGGCACTCATGCTCGCAAATACCGCTAAATTTAAAAAGGTGGAGAGCTATCGAAAAGTCCAGCTTCTCGGGCGGTCTGGATTTCTTGACATCCAGATTTTTGGACCTCTACTGTGAAGAGATATTATCGAAGTTTCAGGCCTGAGCCCTTCCTCAAGCTATGAGTGAATTACAAGCTGGGGAAGAATAGAAGGGGGAGAAGTGCAGACCAATGGGCAAAAGGTGCTAATTGGATATGATAGGAGGAAAGTTAAGACTGCTCCAATTCTGACATCTGCAGTCTTGTGTGCAGTCTTGTATTTCTTTGCGTTTTTTGGTTGATTTATGTGTTTTAAGATCTTATCTGGGACCCTGGAGTGATGTGGATAAGTGACACTCTCCATTGAACATAAATGGTGAAAGAAAGACTTGCAGTTAGATAATGGCGATCCTCACAAACACCAACATGATGATCAGAAGATTTGCTGCTGGGACATTCTCTTTATTTCTCTCCATGTTCTGGACATTGCAGCTTCATTTATTATCAGTGGTCCAGTAACCGACGAGACCATTAACAGCCAATGTCATTAGTTGGTCTGGAGTCACTTAAAGGCACAGTATAAAGTCCTAAAACCTTCCTTTGTCTCCCTGGGACAGAACCTCAATTTAACAGCTCAAGCGAATGGCATTTCTAGCCCCAGTCAACTCTTCCTCAGTATTCCGCTGGACTGTTGTGCAAGATTTTATGCTCAAGTCTTGAAGCCACACTTTCTCATTGGTCCTCTCGATGAACCACAAAAACACAGTTGTGTAGTGGGTGACAAGTGCTGCATGAATAATAAAGAAGCAAGCGTATCGTCAGAAATTGAAATGGATCTCTCTGCTGTAGGACTGGCTCAGCTCTTTCTAATTATGGATGAGGTGTGTGTGAGAACAGGGGGAGTATTTGGAAAAATAATAGCTGAAGGATTCCATCCAATAGCTATCTTGTTATGCATTGCATGCTGCAATTGCTGGGTTTTACCATAAATTTAACTGCCATAATACGAAATACATAAAAAAAAAGATGAATTGAACAGGAGACTGTACGGCTGGGGGAGGGCTGGAGGAAAATCCACAGACCCTCAGCAACCCTGAAGGGACTCTCCCTCACTTTCCTTTCTCTCGCACTACAAGAGGCACCAGAAGATACTAATGGTGACTCTGTCTGGCTTTCGGCAGGCAGAAGGCAATTTCAAGTAATATTACATCTTCTGTACCATTACGTAACAATAAACCTTGAATCTCGAACAGTTTGAATGAGGAAATATGGTCGGTAATATTTAAATTGATGGACTTTTCTAAAAGGTTTTAATGAGATTTGCACCTTTGTGACACTGACCCTTTTGCGGCCTTATAATGGGGCTAAAACAACAGTGTGAACACGTAAGTCTGCAGACACCGTGATTGAAGTAAAAAGCTGGAGGAATTCAGCAGGTCAAACAGGGTCCTTAGCAAAGATAAAGACACAGAACCAACTTTTTGGGCCCGAGCCCTTCATCAAGGTATGAGCAAAATGTCAGCAGGTGCCTGGCCCAAATAAAATGGTGGGAGGGGCAGAGGAAGGAGTGCAGTCCAACAGGCAGCAGGTGATAGGTGGATCTTAGTGCAAGCAATCTCATCGCTCTCTGCCGGAGCCACATACAGATCAATAGCATGGTTCATTTAACAGTATTGAGAGCTTTCCCTTTGCAGCACTCTTGATGATACTTTGCATGTTCTTGCAGCCATAGGCATTAATCCAGCAAGGGCAGCTCTTAAAGGGATAAATATTGATTTCAGTCAGGGGAGTCAGAAAATCAGTGTACAAGAGGAAATGAAAATCCCACTTGAATCAAAATTCTCAACTCGCATTAAGACCCCCCAAAAATGCATGCAAAAATGCTAAAGCCAAATTTCATTTGCACTTCCCCGTCCCTTCTTCCCACCTCCCCTCTCCTCCCTTCACTTTTTTTATTCAGCTGCCTGCCTGAGTTTTGCTCCTACCTTGATGAAGGTCTCAGAACATTTGTTATTATCCCATTGCTTCCTATAGATGTGTGACCTGCTGAGGTTGTGGTGATACGACCACCAGCCTACTGCAGGGGGCGATCTCTGTACCTACAGGAAGAACACCTAAGGGGCTGACTGCACCTGGCTGGCTGTCAATCAGCCGGCCCGAATATAGACCTGAACTGGCCCTTCCTGAGCCAGTCACACGGGAGCCACCGAAGCAGGAATTAGTGCTCAGACTTTTATCTGAATAAAGCCTGTGGTACAGTCTTTTGAGTTTTGTCGCTACCTCAGCGCATCATAGAAGTTATCCAGCACTTTTGTGCATTGCATCTACAACCACAGCATCTGGAGACCTTCCTGTTTCACTTCAATTGCGCCGGTATCTTTTAGTGTTGTGAGATGGAATTTCTGTGCCAGGTTCCAAATGGCACTCGTGGAGGGACTGGACAGAGGCTCCAGCGTCCACCTGCAATCGACGAGCTGCTCTTTATTGAGCTGTCCTGTGGTTTCATGTGGCTTAAAAAGCTGCTGCAAGGAATGGAAATGTTCGCTTACTAATTCCACGGGCCAGAGTTTAAAGCCTCAAGTACTTTTGGCTTGGGCCAAAAACAGAAAATGCTGGGCATATTAAACTGATCATTCAAACTCTGTGGAGGTCAATGACCTTGATCAAAACATGTTCCAATTACTTTTAGCTTGGTATAAAAGCAGGAAATTCTGCAAGTAGTCTGCAGACCAGGCAGCAACAGGGAAAAACAGAGTGAAGTTGTGAAAGTGAGAGATGCGAATGCCTTATTTAGAGTTTCAGCATCTGCAATTACAGTGGAAGTCCAAAAATCCAGATGCCAGAAATCAGGATCACCCGAGAAACCGGACTTCACAAAAACTCTCACTTTTCAAATTTAGCGGGGTTTTGTGTGCATGCGTGCATGTGTAAGTGCCACAGATACAAGTGACCACGTGAAAATGTAACAAAAAATACTTATTTTTTTGTACTTAATTTATTATTGAAACATATTTCATACAAAATGCAATCTAAATTTAAATTTTAAAAGTACTGCCTGAGAATCCGGAAAATCCGGTTTAACCCAATCCCCGACCAGTCTAGATTTTAGGACTTTTACTTTTTTCCAGTTTCATTTTGTTAGTTTATGACTTTGTGTTGTATTCCCGATTTATCGGTTGACCAAGTCATTTGGAAAATGTGTTAATTGTATTGATATACTGATTTTATTAACCATCAAAACCAATGCTTGGTGAAACGTCAACGTAATACATCATTTTTCTTGCCTGATGAATCAGCAAGTGATATCAGACAGTCGGAATCAAAAGAGAAGTATTTTGTGTATTCTCAGATATCACATATTGTGTCAGTCCTCCAAACAATCTATATTCCACAAGCTCCAGTTCACCTGTTTTATCACAGGTGAAATATGGTTTATCAAAGCGCCCCGGGCCAACACCGGAAATGGCCGTCTAATGCGGCGACCGGCAAGATGCCGCACAAGCTGAGACATCCATTACATAGGCCACCTGTGGAATGGTGAAACTGGCCAACCACCGCCACCGGATCCCAGGGGACCCAATCTGGGCGTGGATGCTGGAACCGGCCAATCGGTGGCCGGCCTGCTCAAGCCACGCCCCCATACTGACGCGGCCGAGCTCACTATAAAAGGCAGAACTGCCTCTGAATAAACTCAATGGCAAATACACTCTACCGGCATGCGTGTCTTCTTTCCTCTGCAAGTTTTGAGCTCCAGCCCAGGAGCTACAACCGTGAGCTGTAACCTGGCTGTAGCAGTAGCGATCCCGCTACAATACCCTCTTTTCTCAAAGCTACCATAACTCAGTGTGAGGAACAGATTTTACACATTAATGAAGGTGAATTGTCAAACACATAAAAATGTGTTTGAACCTGTATTTTGTACTGAGCAATTTCAAGAAAATCGGTCAGTAGTCTCACTTATGTTGGTCCTTTTCTCAGGGTTGGAAAACCCTGGGCTGGGTAGTTAAACAGCCAGTGCCATCTCCTGTCCATTTAAGTTTCACCAAATCATTTTAGTATGTAGATCAACCTAATTAAATGAATTTCTGTCCCCATCCAGGTGGGTTACAACCACAACATCAGAATGTTCGGTCTCGTGTGGGAAAGGAATCCGTCGACTCCGAGTGAGATGTGAGCAGTTAACAGCCAATGGGACTTTAAGAATATTATCTCCAGCATCTTGTTCAGAAGAGAAGGACCAACCACCCTCTGAGGAGGATTGTTTATTGCAAGCCTGTGCAGCATGGGAGAGTCCATCATGGGGAGAGGTAATGATTTTATAGAACCATAGAACATTACAGCACAGAAAGCAGGCATTTTGTCTGTCCCGAACGATTAACATGCCTAGTCGCACTGAGTCCATAACCTTCTGTACCCCTCCCATCCAGGCACATGTCCAAATTTTGCTTAAATATTAAAATTGAGCCCGCATTCACCACTTCAGCTGGCAACTCATTCCACACTCCCACTACTCTCAGTGTGAGATGTCCCCCTAAACTTTTCCCATTTAACCCATGTCTTCTGGTTTGTATCTCTCCTAACCGTAGTGAAAAGAGACTGGTTCATTTATTCTGTCTCATCCCCTCATAATTTTGTATATGTCTATCAAATCTCTAGGGAATAAAGTCCATACCTGTTTAACCTTTCCCTGTAACTCAGTTCTTGAAGTCCTGGAAACATCCTAGTAAATCTTCTCTACAATCTTTCAAACTTATTGATATCTTCCCTGTAGCAAAGTGACTAAAACAATGTCTTACACAACTTTACCATAGCATCCCAAATCCTATTCTCAATACTTTGATTTATGAATATGTCAAAACCTCCCATTACAACCCTATCTACCTGTGATTCAACTTTCATGGAATCATGTACAATATCTGCATTCCCAGATCCCTCCGTTCCCTACTGAGAAATATTTGCCTATCTTTGATATGAACAGTGGTAAGTAATGAAAGAGTCAGAACCTGTTTCATAGGGGTTAGCCCACTGATTCATAACTTTTTTGTTCCACTCACATATCATCTTAAGTCTTATTCTGGCACTCCATCATGTAGAATGATAATGGTTCCTTTCAGTCAGTTTGTGTGGTTTGATATGTACATCCTGAAGTGGCTGTACAGGCCGATCCTTGACAGGCCCTGCTTGCCGTATACTTGGCAGGCCTGGAGGGGCAACAGGGGTAGAAGCTCTGTTATGGCTCTTCTATGCCTTTCCTCTGTCACCTCTTTGAGGTTTTTCCTCAGCAACGTCCACACCTTTTTCTCATGGCAGCCCTCCACTGCGAGCGTTCTTGAGCTAGATCCTTCCATGTCAGCTTTCTTGAGGCTCCTGTGCAGAATGTCCTTGTACCGTAGGCGCCAGCCTCCTCATTTTTGGCTACCACTGGACAGTTGGCTGTACAAGAGGTCTTCCGTCAGGCATTCTGACAACGTGTCCTGCCCAGTGCTGATGGACTGACATCACCAAGGTTGAAACAGTTGGCATTCCAGCTCGAGAAAGGACCTCAATATTGGAGATCTTGTCTTACCAGGTGATCTTCATCAGAGAACGTAGGTGACGCTGATGCAGTTGGTCAAACTGGCATGGGCACCACATCTCACATCCATAGAGCAAGGCCAATAATGACAATGGCCCTGTCTACCTTGCCACGATGGCCAACCTGATGTTCTGTGACCAAACTTGATCTTTCAGCTGACCAAAGATAAAGCAGGGCCTTTCTGATTCTTGACTCAATTTCCACATCTAGAGAAGCTGAAGAGGTTATTGTGCGCTGCCCGAATAGCAAAACTTGTTCGCAGCATTGAGACGATCTCATCAATGAGGATAGTTGGTTCTTTGTATCTTGAGCAGGGGCTGGTTGGTACAGAACTTATGTCTTTTTCAGGCTGATTGTCAATCCATACCTCTTAGTAACACTGACAAAGAAACTGGGGATCTCCTGTTAGTCTTTGAGAGCATAGTCATCAGCGAACTGTAGCTCATGCGCCACAATGTCCTTGACTTTTGTTTATGCCTTCAGTCTTGCGAGGTTGAGGAGCTCGCCATCAGCCCTTGTTTGGAGGAAGACTTCTAAATTCAGGTCTGAGGCGGCATCCTGAAGAACAGCAGCGAAGGATAGTCCAAACAGAAGAGGAACCAAAACACAACCCTGTTTTACGCCATTGCTGATGGGAAATGGATCTGACAACTCGCCACACATATTGATGCGGCCTTCCATACCTTCATGGGACTGACGAATGATGTTGGTTGGGCGTATGGGGAGGGGGGGGGCAACTGAATTTTGGTAAGAGCTTCCACAGGCCACCTCTACCAACAATGTCAAACGGTTTGGTTAGATCAACAAATGTGACATGGAGACTTCTTTGCTGCTCAACGTATTTCTCTTGCAGCTGCCTTCTTGAGAAGATCATATCGACAGTACTAAAGCCTGTTCGAAAATCACACTGGCTTTCTGGAAGGATGTTGGACACCAAACATCTCAGGTTGATCTTGGCGAGGCATTTTCCTGAAAATGACAGAAAAGAGATGCCATGATAATTGCTTCAATCTCTCTTGTCTCCCTTGTTCTTGATGATGGTCAAGAATGATGTATTTTTGAAGTCTTGTGGTAGTTCTGCAGCTCCCCATAACTTTGTGAACAGCTGGTGCAGACATGATTTCAGTGTGTTACCACCATACTGGTAGATTGCAGCTGCAAGACCATCAGACCCTAGTGTTTTGTTGTGTTTTAGCTGTTTGATGGCTTTGATGACCTCAGGAAGTGTAGGGGTAGCATCTAGCTCGAACAATACAAGACACGGGTACACTTTGTCCAGTGCTTCATCGGTGATAGTTCCTGGTCTATTCAACAGCCTGTGGAAGTGTCCTTGCCATCTCTTCGTGTGCTCTGACTTCTCAGTGTACTGTACAGTGGATGTACTGTCTTTGCTCAGGAGTTCTGAGGTTGCTTGCTTTGATGGACCATACACACCTCTGATTGCTTCATAGAAATGTCTTGACTAATTACAGTCAGCGAAGGCTTGTAATTCCTTGGCCTTGTTGGCCAGCCATTGGTGTTTGATAGCTCTGACCTGCCTCTGCAAAGTTGATTTTGCACCCAAAAAGGCTAGTTTTTTAGAAATTTAGTTTGGGTGTTGGTGTGCAACTGCCTTAGCCCTTAGAAGATCTTGTGCAGTTCTCCTGATGCTTGCACTTGACTTTCCCCAAGGTGTCCTGGGCAGCGCTGTACAATGTTTCTTTGAAAGCATTTCAGTGCTCAATAATATTGTCTGGTAGATTCTCAACCCATCTGCTGAGCACAGTTTCCATGGAGGATTTCAAGGCATCAACACACTCACAGTCCTTCATTTTGGTGGTGTTCAGCTTTTTGGATGGTTTGGCAGCATGGAGGTTTGATGATCAGTTGAGCACTCAGCTCCATACTTAACTCTGGTGATACAAATGTCAGAGATGTCTCATGGTCAATTTTAGATCGTGGATGCATCCATGTTCATTTGAGCTTGTTTGGCAATCTAAAGAATGTATCAGTTTGAATTCTGTTCACATCGAGAGAAGCAAAAGCCCGTTCTGTTACTGTTGCCAATCCCTTGGCGTCTGATCACACCAGGCCACGCAGTGGACTTCTTGCCAACCCAAGCATTAAAGTCTCCTAGCAACAGCAGCTTATTGCAATTTGCCACACTACTGGTGGTGGTTTTCAGCTCACTGTAAAATTCCTCCTTGACTTCACTGGGATTAGTCGGAGTTGGGGCATAGACATTGACCATGGTGAGATGGTGCTTTCCTTGCAGAGGTATTCACATGGTCTGGAGGATTCGATCAATACAGCAACAGGCAGGGTTGGTGGCTTTGCTGCGAGGCAGTTCTTGATAACCAAGCAGACTCCAGGTTCTCTTTTTTCCCCCTTCAGGCCTGCCAGACTAGAAGAATGTGTACCCGTCTTTCTTTTTGCACAGCGCACCCTCTCCAGTGAGTCAAGACTCCTGGAGAGCTGCAATGTCCACTCTGTAGTCCTTGAGCACGCGAGCAACAAATGCAGTGCATCTCTCTGGGCGATCAGAAATAGCCTTGTCCAATAGAGTTTGTTTATTTCATGAGGTGACGATCAGATTCTGCTTGTAATTCTTATCGCTCGCGTTGGATGGCCTGCCAGTCACGGCAGAGTGGCCAGTTTGCTTTGTTTGAGCCACCTCTTCTAGGCCCTTCCCTTATGGTAGGGGGAACAGTGCCTCCCTAATCAGGGCTGCAGAGGATGCTGCCTCACCAGATCTATGCTCTGTAATCCACATGCAACCGCTCTCCCCCGCCACCCGCTTTGCCAATTGTCCATCGCTATAGGACTTGGATGTGTTTAGGATACACCACCCCTCAGAATGAATGAATGCGTGAATGAATTTTTAGGTGAGTAGGGGGTTGCACATCCCCTCCCAGATCCAGTGGCATGGTGAGGTCCAGGACGGCTGGGGGAAAGTTCTTTTGCAGTGAATGGCCAGACCAAGCTTCGATGCAAGGGAGGCCCTTTCCGCGCTTCATGCTAGATGGCCCTACGGGAGGGATAGTCTGCCCTTTGATAGGTCTTGTTTTTCATCCTGCAGGCTGGGGGAGCCAGTTTAGTCACTGACCATCCAACAGGTAGTAAGTACTAGGTTACATGGTACCAGTAGCACCCCGACGAGTGACCTGACACATATTACTTAAGGTGGTATTTGAATGGGAACAAAAGAGGTTGGTTTAGCCAAAGCTTTTACTCTGATATTTCCAGGAAGAATTAATTTGCTCTCACGAAGTGAAAGGAAAGTTGCCAAAACTTAAATTCAAAGGAATTTCCACCTTGCAAATGAAATTGGCTCCTAGGCTTCAAAACCATTTCAGAATTATGGGTAATTCATATCAGCAGTTGATAATTTACCATTAATTGAATACCTCTGCCATCTGACTATCTCCATGGAGAAGACGGCATGCCTGGAGCAGATACTGTCAGCTAGTATTTCTATTCAATTAAATGGAGAGAAACTAAGTGGGTTCGATTCCCAGTGCGACGTTATCTGCTGGTGGTTCCCTTCCAAGCAACACTCATCTCTGTGTTTGGCTCAGAATGCATGAAAAGGCAATGTATCCAATAAACAGTGTGTCATGAATATTTTATTAAAATTCATCTTTAAACAAACATAATTAAGTTAATCTCTTAATTGTAATCCTGGCTTTGTGGAATAAGTCAATTATGAAATCAGTCGTCATCATGTAGCCCTCCATCTTCCCTGAAGAGAAAAGTTTATAACAAGCATTTGATCCACTATTCCTTTTTTTTAAAGCTATATCTTATGGTTAAAATTATTCCCTAATTGTACACAAGCAGAGCCGATTAACTTTAGATGGAAACAATCATTAGTAATGGAATAAAACTTTTATTTCCCCAAGCTGAGTTGCAATGAAAATGTTCAGTTGTGTTGAAATCAAGGAATTAGTCTGGGCATGCTTTTATTTGCTACAACAGCAGTTGGCCAAGGAATCAGATAATTATTTATTGAGGTGAGAGGAGAATAATACATCTCCCTGGTGTTGATGTATGAATGGCTGCGTTTCTCTGAGAACAGTGATGTCAATTGCAATAATAAAATCAAAAATCCTAAATTTAAATATACTGGGGCTCCTCTGTTCCACAGGCCGCATATAATATTGGAAGCAAAAGCCTTCATCTGGTGTTAGGTGATGCCAACAATTTAATCTGTCATCATTCTGCACCTGTACATACCAATCATTACTACTGGGGACATTAACAGCAATTTGCTACACTTAGTCCAAATAATTTTCTGAAAATTATGCTCTTTTAAGAGCTGCGACTGAAAAGATTAACCTGCTGAGGCAGAGTTAATCCCTGGAAACACTTGCTGGAAAGTCCGTGGCACGTTGAGGTTGGGTTGAGGTTCATGCGAAGGTACCCCAATGTTTAGAAACTGCAAGGGAAAGGAACTGACAACTGATTCACATCAGCAAGACATGTGAAAGAGGAAACATAATGGGGCATGCAGGTCAGACCTATTTTTGACATTGGCGAGAATAGACATTCAGTGCAATAAGATACAAGTGCATAACAATAATAGAGTTCACCTTGGCATTGCCATTTTGGTAGGTTATCCTGTCAGCAAATGTAATTTTTAGTGTACTACATGTTAATGCTAAATATATGTTAGTTATCTTGGTATTGACAAGAGAAGTCAGAAGTTCGTACGACTGTTATTAGTGCTGAACTGACCGCTTTCATCCTCTTCTTCCCTTTTGCGACAAATGACTTCTGTTATTGTCATTATTCCATTTACAAAAGGCACACACAGGCTGGTGGAAACATAACCAACTGCATGTGTGGGATTTCTCGTCCAATCTAAGTTTTTATTATGTTATTTTTGACTATAGCATCGTGGATCCATCAATTCACCACTAATTTGCATCTCCATATATCTCTACATTCACTCCCGGTCGCCACATTATAGGAAGGAGGCGGGAGGTCTTGGAGAGCAGATTCACCAGGATGTTGCCTGGATTGGAAATGAAGTCTTATGAGGCAAGGTTAGCAGAGCGGGGACTTTTCTCTTTGAAGCCTAGAAGAATAAGAGGTGACTTCATAGAGAGGCATAGATAAGGTACCCAGCCAGCACCTTTTTCCCAGGGTGGGAGTAGCAAACACCAGAGGGCGTCTTAACAAAGTGAAGGGAGAAACGTTTAGGGGAGACGTCAGGGGTAAGGATCTTTTTACACAGGGAGTTGCCATGGATGGTGGTGGAGGCTGAAACATGAGGGGCATTTAAGGGACTCTTAAACAGGCACATGGATGAAGAAAATTATCGGGTCATGAGGTAGGAAGGGTGTAGATTTCTTGAATTATTTTGGTACGAATATATAGGTCAGCACAGCATCGACAGTTGAAGGGCCTGTAATGTGCTGCAGTGTTCTATGTTCAATATTTCATAGGCTGCCATACTTGGATCCTTAAGTGTGGCTATTCCCTTGAGCAATAAATCTCTTTCCAAACACATCCAAAACACACATTTTAAGAATAAAGCTTATAGATGATTTTCAAGATTTCTGGATTTGCATTTGATGTGCTAGTACCAATTTTATAGAGTTTTTGTAATTTGGAATCAAATGTGTCTATGACCATTTTTTAAATCCTGGCAACTTTTTTTTTTACTCGTTTGTTTGACAGTGTTCTGGCCGTTGTGTGGGTCACGGCATTGCTGTCCAGCACCGCCAAGTTGTATGTCGCTATCCAAATGGAACGTCAGCTGCAAGGTCCTCTTGCATGAAAACAGAGAGGTATTATGGGAACATCATTGCAATCTGTGGCAATTTTCCACATAATAACAGTTGTGACAACATTGTTAATTACGTTCGAAAAGCAGGGAATAATTGAAAATGAAAACTTCAGCATTAAAATTCAACAAGCAAAAATGCTGATATAATATGAGCTTGACCAACAGCAGTTTCAAATTACCAGAACTAACTTCTTTTAACTTGTACAATGAATATCAAGAAGTTAATGATATCTAATCTGGAATTTGGTAGAAACTAAAGCACAAAAGATTTGCAAATTATATTCTGTAAATAACTAATTATAGGGATAAAATATTCCGATAATATTGATAGGAAGTGTCTAGCACCTGTTTGATCCTTGGTGAGGTCAGACTGTTTTAAAGTCAAGTTTATATATCATCTGATTGCATAAGTACAACCCGACAAAAGCAGTTCTCCTGTCAAAACATGCAGACCTACAAGCAGTCATTACCCACATATGGATAAACAATACACATGCAGGACAAGTATTCATAAATAAATATATGCTGTTTTGTAACTGTGATACTCTCAGATGGTCAGTGTGAGCACTTCCTTTGATCGTTCATCATTCTCACTGACTGTGGGAAGGAGCTATTTTTCAGCCTGATGGTACTGGTGTTGATATTCCCGATGGGAGTGGCTGAAAGGCGCTGTGCGTGGGGTGAAAGGGGTCCTCAACAACTTTGTGTGCCTTGTTCAGGCAACGATCCAGGCAGATCACATTGGTGGGGGGTGGGGGGGGTGGAAGGGAGAGTCTAGTGAAACTCTCTGCCACTTTTATGGTCCTGTGAATTGGCCTCCAATCATTTTCCACCATGCCACACTGTGATGCAACCAGGCAGGACACTCTCAGTAGGGCTCCTGTAGAAGGTTGACATGATGGTAACTGATAGTCTTCTCAGGAAGTATAGTCGCAATTGTACCTTCCTGACAAGTGAGGAGATGTTGTGTGTCTATGATGGCAGTCAGTATCTGGTCCACAAATTTACCGTGAACAAGTAAATCAATACATTTTTTTTTCGTTTGAACTTATGGAACTTTAGATCAGAGTTTTTGATCTTGGCCTCCTTCATTTAAAGAAATCAGAGGAGATTTGGCATGTTGTCGAACACTCCTATCCACAGGTGGACTGTTGTTATCTACTGTATACTGACTGGTTGCATTACTGCCTGGTTCAGCAATTCAGGTGGCCCGGATCACAGAAGTAGCAAACATAGACAAGTTCAATACTGCCTCATAAAGGCAATCAAGACCATAACCCTAGTCACAATCTCTTCTCACTGCTACCTTTGGCTACAATGTCTCTTGCTTTCATGAATAGTTTTTTTTTAACTTCCATTGACCATCAGGCTATTGATCCTCCTTTGACTACATTAATCATAAAATACTCCAACACCACGAAAAGGGTCATCTGCACCACTGGAACACCACTTCTCTCCTTGGACAGTAGTGGCTGTGGATATTTATTATCTGTTTTATTTTAATTGATTGTCTCTTTTTAATTTAATACATGCTATTGTATTAAATTACCATATAATTGTCTCTTTTACCATATAACTGTTTGGCTGCAACAAGTAAGAATTTCAGTGCATGTGTACACTGTACAATGTGTATGTCCGTAACTCATTAACTCAACTAAACAAGACAAATTATTTTCACCATGGAAGTAAATGTCTTCAAGGGTGAGGAATGTTCTGCAATATATGCTGCTGTTTAGTTACACCACTATGTACACCTCACAAAGGACAAATCTATTCAAGCTGCCCATCCTCAGCTGCTCTAAATTATACAATAAAACTCCTGGTATCCAGAACCTACAGGGATTGGTGGATGCTGGATAAGTATGTTTTCTAGTTTCTTGAGACTTACAATGCCTAACCCATACATATGTATTAAGAATAGTTTAAAAGACAAAAGTACAATATTGTACTTACACTGAACAAGCTTCACTTACATAAATATATGAACCTTAAAGCATTTTACTTTGTTTTCAGTCATATTCCTTGAAAACATTTAACCGTCACTCCATCTGCAGGTTCCTCCCCCTCCACACAGCCTCCTGAAAGATGAACAATAACATAAAAGATAATTAACCATCCCTCCCCCAAGTTTATAGATAAAACTTCTGACCAGGGCCACAATTACTAAACAGGGATAAGAGGACACTTTAAGAGAGCCCACACTGCAACAAGCAGCATCAACCAGTTCTTCATTCTGGGCAACACAATTGCTTCACACAACTTTATTCAAACAGCCGCTATGAGCAAGGCACGACCCAGGCGCTCCGCTGGGCCGAATATTTGCTCCCATCTTCACCAAAGGTTTACACGTTACTTCAGAGAACATTTACGTTTACAATTTTAAGCTAACGGTTTTTTTAAAATCTTTTTTTATTATTACTTATTTAAAAATGTTAAATTTATTTTCTTGGATTTTCTTTTTGCCAGTTGCTTGGGGCTGCCACTTGAATTCCGGATACCAGGGTTTCTACAGTAATAATGTTTGCAATCCACAGATCTCCTTCTGCAAGACGATGTAAATCAGAGAGGTGTAATGTGCATTGGAGAACAAGGCCTTGGAGACAGTGTGCAGCCACATGTGGAAGTGGTTTCCAGTCTCGACAAGTAGCTTGTATCCATAACAAAAACAACAAAGTTGTGGCGGATCAGTTTTGTGGATGGAAGAGGCGGCCAGTCACATGGCAACATTGCAATCTAACTTCTTGTGACAGTAAGTACATTTCCACTTTTGGTCAAAAATAAAAAAATATGTTGCACGACAAGCAAAAAAACCTTGTGCTGGAAGAATTTAGCTTTTGTCTGGTATGCTGGGATCTCATTACAGTTTTGCGATAAGTAAGTGGCAAATGGAAAAAGTGAATGAAGTTTTTGTTTTCTTCACCTCATCCCGATGACGTGTCAGTTATTTAGATTTGGATGTGTTGCTTCCAGCTTCTGATGGAGAATGCATGGACACAATGCGCTACTGTGGACTGGTGAAACGCCTGATGCTGTGCCACTTGAACACCTACAAACACAGGTGCTGCGATTCCTGCAGAAATCTCTAACTGATAAGATGCCACTGGTTTGCTGGAGTATTAAGACTGTGAATGGATTTATGGAGAACTCTGGAGATTAACTGAATGCAGTAGAATCTGATCTAAGATGAACTTGGGGAAAATATTTCAATTGTGCTGTAAATCTGCTGGTCCAAAGGTTTCCTTGCTGTTTATTATTTTAGTCAAATATGCAGGCAGCTGATCCTTTGGGGGAAGAACTGCTCAACTCTACTATGGACTTGTTCTGCCCATGTATTCTTCAACGCGCAGGATTTAGATTGTATCATGTGAATTAACACTGCCACCAAGAGAACAAACATTTTCAGGTGGGTTTTTTAGTGAAGGCAAGGAAAAGCTTTCCAACTAAGGGGGTGGGGTGGGGGGTTGGGCTACTGGCAAGAGTGTTTATCCTTTCTCGTTACTTCAAATTACGTCTGATCTTGCAGACTTGTTCGACCTGTGGATGAAAATGAACATGGGAATAAAGTATTTTGTGGTTCACATTTTTTTTTTACCTTGGATAGCTACTTTAAGGAAGACCTATTAGCAATGTGAATCCCACCTTTGAATGAAATCCGATCAGTGAATTAGCTGTTACCAACGCAGCCTGCACTGCCGTCAAGTGTTAGCAAAGGGAAAGCATCGAATTGTTCTTGATTGTAAAGAGACAAAAAGTCAGAGGTAAATTATGCTTGAGGGAAAATATTTAACAGATAATCTCACCAATTCTCTTTAGTTTGAGCTGCCACATTACGTTTTTAATATGGTCACATAGGAACCTTTCTCCATTTGCAACACCCATGATAACAATGTTTATTTCTTGACTCAAAAAGACCCTTTAAGATAAAGAATTAAATTACCACTGTTAAGAAAATGATCACAAATTTAATCGTATGAATTAATGGTGAGTACATTTTGCATTGCACAAAAATAGAGAAGGAAATATTCAAATAAATGCAAAACATTTCTGCCTCTGGAGAATCTCTATCCTCAGGTTTACTGCTAATTGTTGACCTTTCAGTTTTCAACTAAAATTGCAGCTGAGAATCAATGCCTCGCCTTTGTATTTGCATATCATTTTCAGGATTTAAACAGGTTAGAATCAGAATGTGGAAGTTGAGGGTCAGCTCTTTTTAAAAAAAAAATCAAAGGTCAAAGTAACTTTTGAATGTGGCATTGCCCATATATCTGACATTTTCAGTGTAGAATTCTTGCAAAAACAACAGATAAAAAATGAATTTGATTTCATTGATTGAATTCCACCCCCCCATAAAAAAAACCAAAATCAAATGTTCAACTTTTGCAAAAGCACTCAAGTACAGTTTCGTGAATCAATTGAACACAGGCATTTCCTTGAGAGTCTCATTAAGGTCACCTGGAAAGAAAGCATATTTTCCTGCTAAATTTGTCATTTTAAACCTTGAATGTGCATTTGAAACTTTTTCCCCCTCAGTTCTTACAACAACTTGATGAGTAATGGACTCTCAAAATAAAGCTCAGATTTCCCTTATTTATAATGTGTGAACATAACAGGCATATAGTCCTTACATTTTTTATATGATTCAATTCCAACTAATTTTATTCTCAAAGGGTTTCTCATTCTCCTGAAGCCAAGGGAACAATTCATTATATGATGTGCTTCCAAGCACAGTTCCTCCACTGGTGAATCAGATATACTCAAGTGACTCCGATCTTTCTTTCCTAATGTGGTTACCCTTCAGCTGGTATGTTTGCACACATACTTCCTCCACCCACTCCAGTAAATTTCAGAGACTTATCGTACAGGGAAGTCGGTGTAGATCAACATTCATCTTCGCAGTACATGTTGCCAATCTGTGTCGGAGCATAGATCTGAGTAAACTGATGTCATTAATGGAATATTACTTCATGTTTTGTATTTCAAACTAACCTTTACTGGTCCATGTGTTTCCCAGAAACATTAATTAATGTATAGCCCTGCTGAGGTTTATTAAAATTCATTTTTGACTGCAAAGAAGATGACAGAATATATTCATAATCAGAAAATCAAATGTGGAAAGCAAATTTTAAAATAAATAGCAGCAAAAAATATGTTGGCAAAGTACAGACCGGCTCTGAATAGTTCTGTAAATGTTTTAAAAGTACAGAACAGCTAGTGTAATATTGCTGCAATAACCAGCACTCTGCATCTTACAAGAAATTCATTGTGTTTAAATAATGAGTCCAACCTTATATTTTATTTTCTTTATAACTCAAAGTATCCTTGAGTTCTTTCTTGACAGGAACAATAGACAATGCATCAAAATACACTGCAGTATTTTAATTTTGTTTCGTGAGTACAATATGGCATCACAACACAGCAAATTTCAAAATCATCTTCCCTTTACTGAAGGGATAAAGAAGAAGAAAAAAAGATGAAATAAGAGTGAATGTAAGAAATCATTTTGCTGCCAGTTTACTAAAATAAATAAACTTAGAGGAAATATGCAAAAAATATAAACTAATCTAGTAAACGTATGGTCACTAATAATTGTGTATTAAATTTAATTTGAACAATATAAATTAGACAAGTACAATAATTTTGCTGAAACTCAGTTGATAAATAATTATTTGTGTTCAGCAATAGGGCTTTTAGGTGTTCAGCAATAGGGCTTTTAGGTGTTCAGCAATAGGGCTTTTAGGTGTTCAGCAATAGGGCTTTTAGGTGTTCAGCAATAGGGCTTATTGAGGGTAACAGTATTATAGGCAGTGGTAAACATTTAACATTGATTCACATTTGTGCATTTCCAAGTCCTCCAGTTATGTTTCTGAATACAGCTGTTTTAAGTTGGTCTTTTCCCAGAAGAAGATGATTTTACATTCTCCAAAGAATTGATGGGTCTTGTCCTTTTGCAAAAGGTTGTCCATAAATTAAACAAAAAAAATTGTAACATATTACCTGTACATATTTATTTTCTGTTATGAAGTGCAATACTGAATACTGTACATTGTGTGTTATAAAGAGTATTTTTGCTGGGACTTATTTACTACCAAAGCTTCTTTTCGAAGTTACTTTTCACTTCCTATTTAAAGTTAAAATGCTAGTAACTATGTTAAGCACTTATCAAAATTGTCTTTTTTTTCCAGACATAGAAATGCACGTAACTTGGTAATGAAGCTCTCCCTGGGTTAGGGTTTAAATGTAAGACGTATCTAAAGTGCTACCCATGGGCTCTGCATAGCCAGTAGGCCTTGAAAATTAGGCACACCAACTCCTATCAACCTGGTCCTTGATGCATTGGTCTATCTGGTAGATTTCTGCATTTCTGAGGGTTTATATTTCAGTGAGGCAAAAATCCCAAATCAGAATATAAACATTTTATTTGGTCTCAATTTCTTACATAGGAATGTTCTCTCTTCTCTATTAACTCTCCAAAACCTTTGACTGAGAAAGGATATTACTTAGAACATAGATATTCTTCTGCTGTGTTTTCCTGGCTACATTTCCTTTTTGCTTGTTCTTCTTACCATGAGAGTCTATCTGATCTTCTGATGAGCTCATTTGAAGAACTTCCCAAAACTACCCCCTACCCCTTCCTTTGTTCCACTTTTAACAGCTGTATTGACTTCACTGAGAGAATTTTGCTCACAAAATATATGCCCCTGGTTCTAATGAGTTCTCATTGGATTAACCAACAATTGGTTTGACAAAGGATCAATCAGAATAGCAGAACCACTTAAAGCTTTATAGCTTTTTATCAGTGACAAAAAGATGGAACCAAAACTGAGGAAGTGAGAGACGTGGGCCTGGGAAGGGTTGATGATTGTATGCATAGACAAGTGTGAGATCGGTTGTTGGAGATCAGTGCAAGAACTAAGGGAAAGGGAATGAGAGAGATGCCTAAGACAGCAATTATGTAAAAGTCCTTTGTTAAGTGGGAGGGAAGTTGAAAGTGATAGTGGGGAATATGTCTGTACTTGGATTGGTTAGAAGGATGAACTAAGTGGGGGGGGGGGGTGACTGGAGGAGGGGGAAGATTTAACAGGTGGAGGTGCAGTTGATGTTCCTGGGAATAAGAGTGAGCAAAGTTTCAGTAACTACAAAGACTAGTTGGCCCAGGAGTTACAAATCTAGATTTCTATCAGGGCTATACGGACTAATTTCTTCTGCTGTACTTTGAGAAATTACATAATTTAGGTTGGAAATTATATTAGTCCTGCAAGGAAATGCCTAGTTGAATTTTTGGAATGTCACATAACAAACCAGTAATGTATTTATTCATTTTCCCTTGTTGGGTGCCAGAACAAATCACGCAATACAATCTACCTTTGGACCACTTTCCTTTCTAGCTCTTGGCTCAGCTCTCATTCCCAATTTGTTATTGCTCTGTGTCCATATTTTTTAATGAAACCCTGTCCATTACTACTTACACTGGGCTAGAAATTCTCTCATCTAATGCTATGTTCAGGCATTGCACAAGTGAATCTTTCCCAAAACCTGGCTGCACTTCAACTCTTCCTGGAAAGTATAAGACATTGAGCTTCCTCAGTCAGATTCTTTGCATCTCCTCTTTTCTTCTTGCCTCCAAACCCATCCCTGCTGATGTAACCTTGGCCCCGTGGATCTCATTCTCCCCCCCCCCCTCCCCACTACACCTTGGCTTTGCTAATTGTCAGACAGCCCCTCCTTTACCCCAACCTTCATCATTTTTTTCCCTACAGTGACCAAACACTTCTCCTCCCCACAATCTACTTTCCAACTGGTCTTCCTCTGCTCTCCAATGGTAGGTTGTGAGGGAAAGGGTTTTGTGCGCAATTATAATAGAGTAAATAAACATGGAGACAGGCCTTTCAGCTCATTGAGTTTGTGCTGACCATCAGTGCTCCATTTAACACCGTTCTTTACTTAATCCCATTTTAATCGCCTTTCAACTCCCCCAGATGCTGCCACTCACAGACTTGCTGAGGGGATGGGGGTGGGGGTAGGAAACTGGAGGGCCCAGAGCAATCATGGCGAACAGGTAGCATCAGAGGTCAGGATTGAAGTTGGGTCATTGAGGATGTGAAGCAGCTCTGTTCGATCCGCTACCCAACCTTGTGCAAGTGTCTCGGGGTCATATGCAGAACAGAAGGTTCGAGCTTCATATTCTTGTCCAAAAGAGTGAGCTGCCACACCACCTTGCAACTTTACATACAGGACCTTCCATAATTCAGAGTGTAGTTACTCACTTTGTATATGATGCAAATACTCGGATAAGGCTCACAAACGTTTGGACCCATCTGATGTTATACAGAGCAACTTGGGGTTATACAGACTGTTTCCAAAATTGGTTCATAGCCTTAGAGCTGTAAATGCAGAGACATTGAATATTCATATATTTTGTAAAACTTTGTTTTAGGCTTTCAAAACAACAATTATCTCACATTTGTATTGATATATAATCATGGAAACAATATTTGTGCTTCCTTTGTAATCCAGTTTGTGTGGTTTTTTTTGTTCAACTGAAGTTTAATAAAAGTGATCTTTTAACCACCAATATCTCATGTCCTTATGATTTAGAAGAATTTCTCTGGTATGAGTTGTTACTCTTTACAAGATGCCTATCTTTGCATTGGTATAGATCTGTTAATGCCTGCATCTCAGTGTTAAAAGAGTGAAGAAAAGGGGCTCAGATAGAAGGGGAAGGGAAGTTTCATGCGGCTTATCGATTCAGCCACTATGACACATCATGTACTTTGATGAAACATCTGCTCCACGTCAGCAGTTACTGGTTGATTCTGAATAATTACTCCGCATAATGTTCGCTATCTGTATAAAGCGTGTAGACGAAACACACACTAAGGACAGAATACACCACATAACTCAAAACCAAGGGTGGAGTTTGCATGTTCTCTTTGGGACCTTGGGGGTTTCATTCGGTATGCTGATTTCCCCCATCCTTGAATTATCTAGGTTGGTTGTCTATTGTAAATTGCCCCTGGTGTGGAGATGACTGTCAGAATCTGGGAGAAGTTGATTAAAAATATGGGGAGAATAAAAAATTAGATTAATATCGGATTGATATAAATGGGTGTTTGGCACGAACTCAGAGACCTGAAGGATCGTTATCCATGCTGTATCTCCAAGACAATCAAACTACTAAAATTAATATAGGCAACCTCATTTCAATGACAAATTGTTTTGCTAAAGGGTTGGCTGCTTTCTCCTTTCCACCTCTGATAAAATAAACAATGGATAAGTTCAAGGGCAGCACGCCATGCTATTACCGAGCCAGTGATTAGGACTAGGGTTCGGTTCCTGCGCTGTCTGTAAGGAGTTTGTACGTTCGCCCCGTGTCTCCGTGGGTTTCCACCAGGTGCTCCGGTTGCCTCCCACCGTTCAAAACGTACTGGGGGTTGCAGGTCAATTAGGTGTAATTGAGTGGCATGGGCGCCAAAAGGGCCTGTTACCAAAATTTTTTTTTAATTAAAATTAATTAAATTAACACCATGTTGCAGACTCTTTTTTGCAACGTTATCACACATTTCTAAGGCATTTCAAATCAATACATTGCCTTCATTCCTCATGTGGCATCAACATTGTAGCTCATGCCCCATTCATTTTCGTAGACGCTCTCAATCTGCTCCTTCCACAGCACCCGAGAATAACACCTGCTCACTACCAGTCGCTTTGCTTTCAGAGTTACTTGAAGAAAATTTATTGTTTTAAAAATTATGGGTATTTATTGCATCAGATTATTTGGCTTTCTGATGCTATAGGTAAAATATCCCCACCAGAAACTGGTCAATCAACAAATTATTTTACCAAAAAAAGACCAAATACAGCTCCCTTTGTTACTTTGTTCAGCGGAATTATTGGAAATAGAAATAGTTTAACTGAGGAGAACGAACAAGTCTTTAGAAGCAAGTAGAACTTGGTTGCACCCAAGATTAACATCAAGAATAACCGAGAGCAAAACCTCTGGAAATTGAAAGAAATTAAGGTACGTTATTTGAACACTGGTTTACAGTTTCCCATGCGTTGGCTCTCATTAAGGTGCCTTTCTCTTGGCGCTAGTTCAATATGATGTAACCCTGTCAGTGATTGGTGCTGGATGGGATTTCCTTAGCATGAAATCATTTAGATATGATTTCACTGGCACCAACCATGTAAATATTAGCTATTCTTTGAGAGAGAGGCTGGATGTGATTGAATCTCCAAGAAACCATTCAACCCAAGCTTGAAACCCTAATCTGATTTTCTTATCCAGGTGAATCTAAAAAAAGCTACTTCACTAAGATATGATGCATATGTACAAACATTGAACAAAGATGAACAAACATTACCCCTCTTCAGTGTTTATGTTATACATCTCCAACTGTGGTTTTCAGATAGCAAAACATTACGCATCCTGGCCCTTCCACTTTCCAAGCAGCACAAGTCAAACTAGTTTGTAGACTGTATCCTTCTGCCCATCAGCTCCCTCTAGTGCTACTGCTGAAGTCAAGCACCACATGTGCAAAGGTGTGCCCATTTACCAACTAACCAATGACAGCACAGCAAGTGGCACCTGACCCTGGACTTTGCTGATTCTTGCCAGCCTTCAAAATGCCCTCTCACCTCCTTTTCCCCCAGGAGCGATAACCATGAAACGACTTACACGTCCACTAAATGAATCATATACATCTTAGATCAACATGTTTTATAACTGAAATCCATAAAATATTTTAGAAACATAGGGTAATGACATTGGCTTTTTTTGACCAATATGGTGATATACTGTTCTATATAAGTTGCTGGCCCGCCCACTGATGACTCAATCCCCTGTAACCCCTCCACCTGTGACCCGGCTATAAACCCCTCATTTGAGCACACGGAGTTGTATTGAAGCCCATCGTTCCTCACTCAGCTTTTGGAGTCATTATTAGTGTGTATCAACCACGTTGTCTACATTTTACTGATGTCAGGTGTGGAAGAGTAAGTAGCTAGAATTGGTTACTCAGGACCATGTGACTGCTAAGTCTTGTCTGTCATTGGAAGTTGCTTTCCATTGCCTCATGGAACCTTACTGCCGCTGCTTCACCAAATCTTGTTGTGCAAAGAAAGAGACATTCTGATATTGCCTGTGTCATCAAACAGTAACTGTAAGGACAGGTTTTAATATATTTTTTAATTAATCAAATGAAATCCGTAGATGTGCTACGATATTACCCATGATGCTCACTGTGGCTCCACTAGAAGTCGGAGGGTGCAGTGCTAATTTTTTAGGTGCTGGAGCTCACCCAAAACAGCGACATGGAGGTGCCGCAGCACCGCACCCCTGCTGGATGTGAAACGTAATGGCAGTTTGTCGGACACTTTAATAATGATAGAGGTCACTTCATTCACTTAACTTATCACTCCAATGGATTTATCCCCCAGTTAGATCATTTAGATCCCATTCGTCACATTTGTCCACTTGCGCTCCTAATTATTTTGCACATGCCTGCTTGAGATTTGCAAGGTTGAAATTGCTGGCCTTCAGTCTCCTGGACCCAATCAGCACCAGAACCCTCTGTATTCTGATGAAGTGGATAGGTTAGAATCAGCCCTGCCCTAAAAATCTTTGACCGACCGCAAGGCAGTTGAGATTTTCTCAATGTTCCTGAAGTTCAGGGGCATTCAAGATTGTTAAAGTTGGTTTAAATGCAGCGAACAAAGTCACAGAATGGTGACTTGACCATTTCAAGCACCTGCATTTTTCCACGTTTTTAATTGCAAAAGCTAGCATGTTGTCAATAATTTTCTGTTTATGGGTAAGATGGCATATTGTTGCCTTCTGCTGATTACGAAACAGTAACCCTTTATCGATTCCCATGATTTAAAAAAACTGAAATATTTAGCCTTGTTAAATGAACTATGATTACATAATGACACACAAACCCATAGTTTGGCCCTTAAACGCAATTTCAATGTGTGTATTATAATTCCCCAATATAACAACTGCATCACTCAACGAAAACCAATTCTTGATTTCAACATTAACCATAATTTACTATGGATATCCCAACCTTTATTTAACACACTGCATTAAGAAACCAGTTAAATGTTGTACTCTTGACCTTTCTTGCTGGGAGAATTCTTCACCATGATTGGCTTCTCGGCCAAAATAATTACATCACACTGTTGTAGGCCAGAAACGGCATGAACTCACAGCGGTTCATATCTGCAAAGATCACTGGATTTTTGTTTGCGATGCACCTTCGGGAAGGCTGACATTTGTCACTTTACTACAGTTGCTTTCTTAACCCTGTGAGCTTCAGAACTTCCTTAACCAAAGAATGATGGCAAAGGGTCAAAAGTGCATAGAAAAAGTCAAATATATAACATGTGTCTTAGCAAACAATATGAATATGATTTATAAAATATACTGCTTGGAGCTTATTGTAGTTATTGATGCTGGTATGATAGATGTGTTCAATATTTTGTTCCCAGAAGTTACCCCATTAAAAGGATATTTTTCTTTTTTTTATACCCCACATTTATTTTCTGATTTTCTCCAAGATAAAAAAAGTTAAGACAAATTTTTATTTAGTATCATCCAATTCAAATAATCCTTTCTCCTTTTTATTTTCTGAAGTCGCAAAACTCATTTAGCAGCTTCATCAGTTTTGAAAAGATGAAACAATATCTTACCTCATAGTTTGGAAATGTGAACAAGATGTGTAAATGTACAAATAACTCACTTCTATTTTCAATCTACTCTTATGGTGTGTTTTTTTTCAATTCATCATTTCTATAGATGTTTACTCTCGACACTGTGGAGTAAGGTAACCAAAAGTGATGCAATACAGATGAAAGACGTCTTAAATTTACGGTACCATTGGCTCCAAATCAGGGCCCATTGATTGGATGCTTTGAAGGGGAGATTAACAATTGCGTTCAATCATTCTTTATTTTCTCTTACTGCCCATGACAATTGCACCCAGCTGATGATGAAGATTCTTTAATCTATTTTATTTTAAATCGTCTCACATTTCTTCAAAGAAAGCTCCACTCGGGATTTCACATTCCAGCTTTATTAGTTCATTTAGGTCTATGTTAGTGGATCAGAATTGGCTGGAGCAGATAGATGCTTGATAGTTTGTGGTATATTAAGGGAATCAAGGATATGGGATTAAAAATAAAAGGATGCCATAGGTGTTCTGTGGTTAGTAGGGGATTACTTCAAGTGGGGAAAAAATGGTTGAGAACTATTGGCTTAAATGTATTGAATGGCACAGCAGGCTTGAGGGACCAAATGGCCTCCTCCTGAATGTTTTTATTTCTCTCCAGGCCATTTCTTGGAATCCCTCATGAATGACCTTTCCTCATTCTTCAACTCAGAAACCATTTCTCAGTACACATAGCTGAAACAGTAAGCTCATAAAAGGCTGGAATGGTAATAATCAATGACATCACAGAGATTTAAAGATTGAGGAAAAGAGGAGAATTTGAATCAAAATGGGTGCAGAACAGTGCAGGTGAGAGATTGGATTGAGAAAGGGCAAAAAGAGACAGAAAAGAAGTACTTTGTTTTGAGAAGAAACATCCCCAAAGCTTCAAAGAGCAGGATTGCACATTATTTATTCAGCAAGTTCCCAGCAAATGTCTTCTGATCACCTTGTAACGAAACAGCTCTGATTAAATGTTGCCATTTTATTTCTCATAGCAAAAAGACTGAAAACAGATCCTTTGATGGTCACTACCTTGTGAACAAATCTGTCTCTATTTAGCACAATATTCTGCTTTTGATGCTTTAGCTAGTTCTATAGCCACCCAACTATTTTTATCACTGAAAGCTATGAAGCCTTTTTTAAAATGCTCTTTAAACTGTAACCAAAAAGTCCACGATGAAATAACACCTGCAGCACACATGTCAAACTCTGGCCCGTGGGCCAAATTTGGCCCGCGATATAATTATATTTGACCCGCAAGATCATATCAAAAATGTACTAGAGGTGGCCCGCTGGCCGCCGCGCCAGTATAGCGCATGCACAGTAACCACTGTGTCCCAGGGTGAGAGAGAGAAAAATCCTGGTCCTTGAAAAGTAGTGGTGGGTGGTTTTATAAACACGCTGTCGTGTCCCCCCGCCCACCGCAGCGCGGCCTGGCCGGTGTCAGGGAAAGCCAAGGCCGCTTCCCATCACCGGGAACCCCAGTGGAACATCGTTTCTTGGAGCTGCAGATGGAGTCGGGATGCCGGAGGGAAGATTAAGGCTCCCCGCCGGGCGATGGGGGCGCCGGCCGCCGACCGCTCTGCGCCTTCCCACCGGACCAGCGGCGGGTGCCCGGAATACACGTGGAGAGCGAGGCTGGTCGGGCAGGTAGGGTGGAACCCCCTGCCAATCTCGAGAGTGGCGTGGGCTGGATCGGGATTAGCCGCGCTCACCTGCTCCTCTACCACTGACCGGGATCCCAGCGCGGTCCTGAGCGCGGAGACTGCCCTGGAAAGGTCCTGGGACACCGGCACGGAAAGAAAAGGGGGTCCGGGAGAAACTCAGCAGGTCAAGGGGGGTCTGGGAGAAACTCAGCAGGTCAAGGGAGGTCCGGGAGAAACTCAGCAGGTCAAGGGGGGTCCGGGAGAAACTCAGCAGGTCAAGGGAGGTCCGGGAGAAACTCAGCAGGTCAAGGGGGGTCCAGGAGAAACTCAGCAGGTCAAAGGGGGGTCCGAGAGAAACTCAGCAGTTCAAGGGGGAGGGGTCCGGGAGAAACTCAGAAGGTCAAGGGAAGGGGATCCGGGAGAAACTCAGCAGGTCAAGGGGGGTCCGGGAGAAACTCAGCAGGTCAAGGGGGGTCCGGGAGAAACTCATCAGATCAAGGGGGAGGGTTCCGGGAGAAACTCAGAAGGTCAAGAGGAGGGGGTCCGGGAGAAACTCAGCAGGTCAAGGGGGAGGGGTTCGGGAGAAACTCAGAAGGTCAAGGGGAGGGGGTCCGGGAGAAACTCAGCAGGTCAATTGGGGTCTGGGAGAAACTCAGCAGGTCAAGGGGGGTCCGGGAGAAACTCAGCAGGTCAAGGGGGGTCCGGCAGAAACTCAGGGGGGGCCTGACCTCGCCAGGACCATTGCCCACTCCCCCTCCCTGCCGCAGGCCGACCCGCGACTCACGGTGACGGGGCCGCTGATCCGCCAAGATGCCGCCCTGCAGCGAGAACCGATGCCCCTCGCACTGTCGTTGTCCAACCCAATCGCCCGCAAACCCCGCCCTCCCGCACACAGGCCTGAGTAAGTATTATGAACTTTAATCTCAGGATAAAATGATCTTCCAGTAGTTTCATGTCACAGTGATAAATATATTCCTGGTTAAAAATGATCCTGAACCTGGATACAAGCTCATTAGGCATAAAACTTGAAAAGTGTGTAAATCAAAGGATATCTGTACCAATGGAAAAAGGGCATGGCAAATAACCCTGCTAGAGTCCATGCCCACAATCAGTCACCCATTTGATTGTTTCAGGAATCATGTTATTCTCCCACATTCTCAATAGCCCTCAGATTTTACTATTCGACAGCACACTAGCAACATTTGACAAATCCTCTACAGAGAAATATTATTTATTGAATATTTTATTTCTCATTTGTTAATGCTTCTGGAAAGAGTTTATCCTAAACTATTATTAAACATTTATTTTAATAAGAAAAAGTTTAATATTACATATGTTGAAAGAAGAGAAAACATGCAGATGTTGTTGAAAATTTTCAATAAATATTTAGTTCGGCCCTCGACTTAGTCCAAGTTTTTAATTTTGGCCCTCTGTGAATTTGAGTTTGACACCCCTGACCTACAGGAAATACTTCATCCATTTTGTTTTACTCTTGGAAGAAAAATTCCAGTTTACTTATTGTGCAACAAAAGTACTGGAGAAACTGAACAGATTGTGCAACATCTATAGGAAGAAAAGGATAACTGATGTTTCGGGCCTGAATTTACTTGGGATGCATGCCTTTTTGACAGGTTTTGTCAAATAGGCTTTGATGGAATCTCGTCAAATACCTTGCAGAACGTTCCTTGCTCCAGATGTTGGACTGGCTAATCAATACTAATCGAATGTGACAACTTGGGTCGAGTTCTTCTTCAGAGAAATGATTCTGTGATCCCGGCGGAAAGATGGTGCTCATAGGGGATGGGAGTGTAACAGCCTGCAACCCCAGCCGAAAATGCAATGGTCTCTTCCTTTTTAAAGGAATTGGAGAATCACCACTTCCATGCTCAATTGACAACATACAAGGTCTATTTTTTAAAAAAATAAATAACATTTTTTTCTTTCCTATTACACTTTGATAATGTAGTCCAGCTGTCACACTAATGTAGAGAAGATTTTTGTTCTTGTGGGTTGGTCAGGATGCATGTTTTTGTCATTTGAAAGGCGAGTGTTTTATTTGTATGATCCAAATTCATACCAATAATTTAATATGAAAATTTGTACATCCAAAGTCATCTAGGGTTGGCTGCAGAACAAATGATACTATTTAAAAGACTTGCAAGAATTCCTAAGTGTGATTCCTAATTGGACCTTTATAACTTAAAATGCAAATAATCCATCATTCTCCTACGGGAACATTTTTGATCATTAAACTCTAACATTCTCAATTATCAGGCCATCAAAGAGGAATATATGATTATTAATTATTATTAATAATAAGACCACAAAAGGCACATAACAGGAGCAGATCTCTGATTCCCCAGTCCCTCTGTCTCATCTCAAGAGATCCAGCAGTGTCATCGAGATAAGACACATCCAGTGATGGTCCCTGAGAAAGGCTAAAGTGACCTGATATGTCGATGCCATCTTGTGCAAAGCAGTTTGTGCAAAACGTATGCCCTTGTTTTGTGCCTTTTATTTCTGATGATTATATTGTGCAGAACGACCAAAGGGACTGCTCTTACTAAACCATCCTAGTCTCTCATGAAATGTTTGTTTACTTAGATTAGATTAGATTCAACTTTCTTGTCATTGAGCCCAGTAAAATGCAAAGCCAATGAAATACAAATTAGAATCCAACCAGAGGTTTAAAAAAAATAGTGCTGTATACAAATACATGCAAATAAACGTAAGAACGTACAGCAAGCAAACAATTCTAAAAGTACTGAGAGTACCATGTGAGTACCACTCAGAGCTGTGATTCAAGGTCCAACAGGGTCACAGCCTCAAGAGAAAAGCCCTTCTTAAGCCCACTGATTCGAGAGCAATGGCTCCTGTAGCGCCGACTGGATAGGAGAAGAGGAAAAAGTCCATAGCTTGGAGGAGATATTATTGGCATCTTCACCCTGCCCAGACAGCGTTTCTGATAGATATTATCAAGTGGTGGGCAATTGGTTGCTGAAACCCGCTGGGCAGTCTAGTTGTATCTTTGACTACTTGTCCTGCGTGTGTATTATTTGTCTATATGCGCGTTACGTCTGGTTGTGTGTCGGCGCATTTCACACCGAGGGCCAAAGACTGGTGTTTTGTCAGGTTGTACTTGTGCAATCAAATGAAGATAAATCTGCCTTGGAATTTGGTTTATTTACTTCATGGTGTGAAATAAACAAGAAAATAATATATTCTTCTGTGTTAGAAGGTGAAATTGTCAATAGGGGGATCTCTGCAGATATATTATTAATGTGCATATCCAAAGGCAATTAGTGAAGTATTAGCTGAAGGTGATGGATCATTAAAAATTGCATTTGAAGAGGTAAGGCCTTGAAACTCTAAAAAAAAATCTGTAGGACAAATAGTTCATTTTACATTGGATAATGAGAGCTAATTGTAAATTATTAAATTGGTCGGGTGCAAAGACCAGCATATAGAATTTAGCCGCAGATCATGATGGGTTATAGAATGATCGAACGGGTCTGAGGGGAGTTCATTTAATATGCCTAGTTTTGGAGCCCCACAGGTAAGTCTAAACCAATTACAGCATTTAGAAAAGATTTATTTCATTGAATATGTCATATCATAGTTAATTTCATGCATATTCTGACACCATTTTCCTTTTAACAATCTGTCTAATTTACACATTTCCAATCCCCTGACTTTAAAATGGAAATTTTAGTATACCCTGAAGTCAAAAGCTAAGATTTATACAGTTGTTTTTCCAGCCCATCAAACTCACTCGAGACCTGGCCCTAAAACAGGCTTTCCACATTTTCTTTTACAAATGTGTGCTGCTAATACATCTTCTCCCAAAGCTGAGACGTCCATCACGTCGAATTAGGGTTGAAGATGGGTTTGCATTGTGGGGGTGAAAATTCACTAACATTATTGTGGAGGAATCAGAATTACAGAATTTAGCTGCTGGGCAGAGAGTGGGAAGAATGCTGGTGGTGGAGTTGTGGAATCTCAAAGGGCTGTAGTTCAGGAGTGGAAGATTGCACTCTGCTGTTCAAGGAGTGTAGGAGGAATAGATATTTTTTAAAATAATCTATTTATAAATTTTAAACCACAAAATGATTACATTGCATTCAATTGTAAACTATTTTTAAAAAATTATTACATGTGGTAATATACTCCCATTCCCCCCCCCCCCACCCCGTTCCCCCACAGCCCCTGAAAAAAAAAGAGAGAAAAGGAAGAAAAACTGGAGAATGCCAAGAAATAAAACATTTATACAGAAAACTCTATTGGAGGTTATCAAGAAGTGAGGACCTCAGAGAGTCAAACCAAAATTTTGTAAATATGAGCTCGATATTTTCAAAAAATACATGATATTTATCTTGCAAATTATGTAATTTTCTGTAATGGTATGAAGTTCAGCGCGCCATCTTTCCAAGCCTAAATTTATTTCTGACTTCCATGATATTGCTATACATGTCCTAGCAACTGCTAAAGCAATGAACACAAATTCAATTTGATAAATATTTAAATTTAATTTTGGCTTTTTTTGGAGGATTAGATTCAATGTGGTGCCAAGAATAGATTCAATGTGGTGCCAAGGCCTAAGTAGCCATTTCACTTATCTGTGGATATGCCAGTCAGAGTGTAAGATTTTAGCTTATTCTCCCAAGACAGGATCAATAAAACGCCAGAAAAATAACAATATATTTTAATGTCCCTGCCTGTTGGAAATTCATCTTTAATCACTGATTAGTCATCAAAGATATCTGAACCCTGACACTGGTATTTCAAAGTGAATAAAAAGTTGATTTAAAGAACAATGTCTGTCCGGTGTGAACTTGCACACTGTTTGCAATGAATAACATGGAGTTGTAGGATAGATGTAAACTGTTTACCAATGTAAGAATTTGAGCATTCAATTAGATCATGGGTGTTTCATTACCATATTCCATTCAGCTGCTCTATTACGTCTCCCACAACACTTCAAGTTAACAAAGGTTACGCACCATCCTAATTAAAATAACTAACCAAAACCCAAACTTACATGTGGAAGTGTGTCCTATTTTTCACACATTGCATACACCCCCAATTAACAAATCATTCTATTTTTTCATACATCTTGAAAGCTTTAACCAAATCGAAACAAGAAAATATACTGCAGGAGTTAACTCTTGAGTTTGGGGCATCTTCAGTCTGCTCTACTAGTTAATAAGATCATGGCTGATCTGATATTGGCCTCTACTCCACTTTCCTGCCAGTTCCAATATCCCTTCACTGGAAATTTTACAATTGCACTTTTTCAAGATCATTATATGGCTCCTAAAGTTATAGTGCTCAGAACATACATTATCTTGACGCGGACGTGTACTTACATGCGTCAGGAGTAATGCTCGACGCTGCTGGCGATGTGTCTGGGGCAACACACGAGAGTAGTAATGCACATGCGCGGGTCAGAACGTGGGGGTTGCGTACACTGTGATGGACCGTGAGCGTGCAAAGGGGACACAGGAGGAGGAAGAGATTAAAAGCGTTGCAAGCACCCATGTGGCCGAGAGCCAATAAAAAGGTCAGCAGGCTTGGACGGGTGGTTTTATGGGATAAAGAAAGAGTTGTAGTGGCTGAGAAGAATAAAGAAGGTCGACTCCATGAAGAACGAGTGATTGTGTGTATATTCTACAATCTCACAAAGGCTAACCCAGTAGGTTGTAGAATATGGTACCTTGTGGGAACAGTGCGGTTACACTCGCTGCCAATCCACTGTGATGGAGGTGGAAAACATCCTAAGAAAGGTTAAATAGGTAATTTTGCAATCTCATAATCTTTTTGGTTTCAACATTATTAATGTGCATATCCAGGATATATCCAGGGATTTCAGGGTCTGAGTTACAGGGAAAGGTTGTGCAGACTGGGGCTTTTTTCTCTGGAGCGTAGAAGATTGAGAGGGGACTTGATCGAGGTGTTTAAGATTTTAAAAGGGACAGACAGAGTAAATGTGGATGGGCTTTTTCAATTAAGAGTGGGGGAGATTCAAACTAGAGGACATGGTTTAAGATTGAAGGGGGAAAATTATAAGGGGAACATGAGGGGAAATTTCTTTACGCAGAGGGTGGTGGGGATGTGGAATGAGCTTCCGGCAGACGTGGTCGAGGCGGGATCATTGGTTACATTTAAGGAAAAACTGGATCTTTACATGGATAGGAGGGGACTTGTAAGGTAAAACATCATGAGATGGGAATGTGTAGGGAGTTACCCTGTACAGGGCAGTAACAAGAAGGGGAGGTGTCCTTGTACTCCTGTTAGGTAAAACATCATGAGATGGGAATGTACAGGGCTGTAACAAGATGTGAATGCATCCTTGTACTTACAAGATAAGAGAGACATTGATGGATTGAGAGGCAGGAAGCTAGCAGGGAAAGGATAGCAACAGTTTTAGTCATTGGACAAGTAATGATATGATGATGTTCTAAGCACATATCCAAGGGTATAAAAAATCACCATTTTGCTGATAACGGCAGAATGCATTCTCCGACTAACATGTTTAGTCGCAAGTGTTACAATCCGGTAATAAAGAACAAAGAACCCTAATTTCGACTCAGCCTGGTGTTTGTCTCACTCATTCATGAACAAAGCAGACCTAACAGACTAGAGGGGTATGGACCGGGTGCTGATCAGTGGGACTAGGAGGGTGGGGATTTGCTACAGCATGGACTAGTAGGGCCGAACTGGCCTGTTCTGTGCTGTAAGTGGTTATATGGTTATATACCAGAAGCCATAATGGATTGAGATGAACAACTATGTCTTAAGAATTTCCGATTAGCAGTAGAAACAAATTTAATATGGTATACATGTGGCACTGGGGATTCTGACTCATCATTTTGTCCTGACTCATAGGATGCAGATGGCAGTGAATTTTGGCTTTTAATGATCATCTCTATTAACCCTTCGAAGATCTGTTGCCTTGTCTGTGCATTGCACGGTCAGTTTGTTTACATTTCTTTATTTGTATACATATCTTCTTGAGTACAGTTTTTTTGCACTACCAAGAAGTGGTAATTCTGCCTCGCCAAAGGAAAAAGAATCTCAGGGTTATACCTGATGTCATGTATGTCTTCTTTGGCTTGGCTTTGCAGACGAAGATTTATGGAGGGGTAATGTCCACGTCAGCTGCAGGCTCCTTTATAGCTGACAAGTCCGATGCGGGACAGGCAGACACGGTTGCAAGGGAAAATTGGTGGGTTGGGGTTTGGTGTTGGGTTTTTCCTCCTTTGTCTTTTGACAGTGAGGTGGGCTCTACGGTCTTCTTCAAAGGAGGTTGCTGCCCGCCGAACTGTGAGGCGCCAAGATGCACGGTTGGAGGCGAGATCAGCCCACTGGCAGTGGTCAATGTGGCAGGCACCAAGAGCTTTCTTTAGGCAGTCCTTGTACCTCTTCTTTGGTGCACCTCTGTCTCGGTGGCCAGTGGAGAGCTCGCCATATAACACGATCTTGGGAAGGCGATGGTCCTCCATTCTGGAGACGTGACCTACCCAGCGCAGTTTGATCTTCATCAGCGTGGATCGACAGCATCTTGTATGTACTCTGACAATAAATCTGAACTTTGCCCTGCTGTGGACTTGGTGGTGAAGTAGCCCCCCATAGTGCTGACAGGTAGACAGCTCCAGAATTGTGCCAGTGACTGAGGTACGTTTCCATTATGCATGCCTTCCACAGCCCATGCCTTTGTTGTCCATGTCTTTGTGGGAAGTGGAAGCCCAGCTTTTTCCAAGCATTGTAAAATAAATCTTGTTTACTTTGTAACAACCTGGTTTGTAGATCTATGGTGTGATGGTGCTAAATAGTGAAAAAGACAAAAGAAAAGACTGGGAAATTGATTGTAAAAGTCCAAAGAAAATCAAATGAGGTTGATGGGCATGCCAATCAAGCAGGTAACTTTGACCTAGCAAGTAAATGACGTACTCAATTTGTGCTTTGCGGTGAGGAGACTGAATTTGAGTCCCTTACTCCAGAGTATGCAGCCTCCAATAGGACAACAAGGTTTTGTTCCGTTGAAATCTGTTGGTCAATCGCAGCACGATTCACCGGTCCAATAGGGAAATCCAGGAGGCTTTGCCAAAACTAGTTGTACTGACAATAACCACACCAGCAGTGCGAGTATGACAGCTTTAATAAGATCGTATTATATGGCGAGCTCTCCACTGGCCACCAAGACAGAGGAGCACCAAAGAAGAGGTACAAGGACTGCCTTAAGAAATCTCTTGGTGCCTGCCACATTGACCACCGCCAGTGGGCTGATATCGCCTCAAACCGTGCATCTTGGCGCCTCACAGTTCGGCGGGCAGCAACCTCCTTTGAAGAAGACCGCAAAGCCCACCTCACTGACAAAAGACAAAGGAGGAAAAACCCAACACCCAACCCCAACCCACCAATTTTCCCCTGCAACCGCTGCAACTGTGTCTGCCTGTCCCGCATCGGACTTGTCAGCCACCAACGAGCCTGCAGCTGATGTGGACATTACCCCTCCATAAATCTTCGTCCGCGAAGCCAAGCCAAAGAAAGAAGAATAAACTAATATGTACACTAAGAGGTCTTGTCTCTCTACAAGACGAACCTGGAAGGCTCGACTGTAGCTCTGGACTCCTTTATATACAAGGTCACCGGGATGACCCCTGGTGACCTGGTGGTGGAATTGCATATCTCCATACTAGTAACGGCTGAGGGGAAAGTATAAAAAAATAACTTATCACATGTTTTACGGCATGTCACAATTGGCCAAATTTTTTCAATGGCTGGAAGATAAAATCTCAACAAAGGAAAGAATAGTAAGCAGGGTGGGGGGGAGGGAGGGAAATCATGGTGATTATGTGAGTTTATCTTATTTTCTCAGGTGATGTCCAACATAACTGGAATGAAAATGATAATCTAAAGGTGTAAAATGGCATACTTTCAGACTGTCCTTTATTTTCTATTAGGGACAAATTTAAAATTCCACTTCACACAAATTGTTTATACCAATTTTTTTTTTGTTTTGTTTTATTGTTATCTATAGACTCCACTTTTAAATAAGAATGCTTAGCTGTACAAGTGAAGAAGGAACAGCCAGAAAAATTCAGTCACTTGCTAATCCAGTTTTTCATTGAGAGTGAGTGATCATTTGCAGTAGAGAGATTATCTAATAATAGCTGAAAGAACCTTCAGGTTATTCCATTGATGTGGTCACTTGATGGATCAAGACTGACATTTTACTAATCCATACTATTCTCTCTATGGATAAATCATTTGAGATGGTTAAGTGTCTTTTTTGTTTATCTTAAGTATTATGAAAGTGGATAAATCAGTCATTCCTCTAGCTCCGAAAAGTTCCCAGTTGGCATGGCAAGATTCCAATAGCTATTATCAAAAAGACTGAAGCAAAAACTGCTGAGGGATTGGTTTCCTCATTCTATTTCTGTGGCTTTCTTAATCACAGAAGTCTTGGATTCTCATTTCAGTTGTCTCTAAATAATACTGTAAATGAGTAACACGTTACTTTATAATTATGTGCATAACCTCTGTTTAAATGAGAGTACCTGCTTTTCATGGGATTGAAGTGGCCCTGAGGACCTTGAGTAGTCAACTGAGTGGTTTGGGTTTATCTAAGTATGGTGAAGGGACAGCTCTACAATGGAAAGAAATAGGCATCCTGGATTTACCAGAAGTGCAAATGGAAAGAACCCTTTTCACTGTCTCAGCTTCCTAACTTAAGCTTAGTCCATAAGATACTGATAGGTGCTAACTTTTAGATGGTCAAAAAAATTACAGCAAATTATAACTGGTCTATACTCCTGGCCAACAATGTACACACAATAAACTGTGCAAGACATCTTGACCCAATTTAGACCTCTTGAACAAGCAAAATAAAAACATGAAATATGTGAACAATATTATTTTCTCTGAACATAGAGTCAAAGTTTGAAAATGATGCAGATTCATTATAAAAATTTAATAACATTTTTGCTTTGGTGCATGTTTATTGTAAAACTTGACTTGGAGTTTTGAACATTTTCCCATGTAGGAATTCTTTTGAATTGTATAAAGAAATGGTGCTACAAAAAAGTAGATCGGAATATTATCGAATATTTTTTCACTGTGATTATTACAGGCCAGATTATTTCATTTTACATTGAGAACAGTGGAAATTTTTTCAAAAATAGTTAATTATGATAGTTTCTAAAGCATGAAGTGGAAAATCGTTGAATGTAGTTTCCCTGGTTTTAGATAGTGGTATAATAATTTTCATTGTGCCTAATGCATTGAAGATAGGATCCTTTATTTGTCAACCTACAAAATAATTTAATTATCTGGTCATTCTGAAGACTTTTAAAATAAGACTTGAAATGTTAGACATTGAAAGCATCGTAAAAATCATACATATTCATAATTGTACATTATGTCAACCAAATTAACATAGCTAGTTTGGAATATTCTAATCACCCAATAGGTTAAAATAAACATCTGACAATGACTTGAAAAGAATGTTGCTTCTGTTATTTTTAAAGATTTCCTTCCTTCCTTAATTATATTGCCAAATATATGAATTGATCAAACTTCTATTCACATGATCGCTGTAAGCAGGATAAAATTGTGATTTTGTTTTAAAGGGAAAAAAAAGATCAATGTCTCTGCCTCTGGCAGAGTATTGCAATTTGAATGACTAATGTGGTATTGTCCAAGGAAAGGAACCGAATTAACATCAGAAATTGCATCTGTACACCTTAGGATACTACTGCCACTTCTTTTGGAAAATGCATTTCATGTGACACCACCAGATTTTCTTCTGATGGTGTTATCTTGTGGAAGAATTTATGACCACGTGCATCTGTGCTGTCATACACAAAGCCTGGTGGAGTAGAATAGCTTGCAGGACATATTTCTAGTCTCTTTGGTTTATACTCAGTGCGATACAAGGTTCCAGCATCAAATGGTGTTTTGCTAAGTCGAGGAACGTTCGATGGTTTAAAACTTTGCAGTGGATTGATTGGATGAGGGACATAATTTGCTTTAAAAGTTGTCAAATCATCAAATTTTGGATACGGTACTTTTATTTCTTCACCCCGCCTGATCATGGTTTGTTTCTTCATATCCCATTGCTTGAAGTCATCTTTCATTGTCGTGCTTCCTTGAAAAGGAGCATGGACCTTTCTTGCACTTGCAGGTCTAAATGGAACAGGAGGCTTAACTTTATGTCCAATGTAATCAAGGTGGGAAGTTGTATTCAAGTCCATTGAACCATCTGGTGGCACGTAATCTGGATGTTTGTGCATGTAGGGCAAGGAAACAGGCCATGCCTGGTATCGATCATGAAATTCTGAGTTTCCATCAAAGGGTGCATCTGATCCTATCTTTGCCTGTTCAGGTTTAAAACTTTTTGTGGGATCTCCATGCATTCCCGTGTAATCACGACGGTGAGTGGTGAGACTTTCAAAAGGCTTGTCATTTGGTTTATATTCTTCCTGTAGTCTCACATATCGTTCCCCTACTGGATGGGCTACATAAGATATTTTATGGTTTGTTAGACCATCAAAGGGGATATCAGATATTTTAGGGACATCAGGCGGCTTGAAACTGTCCCTCTGTGAATATACCTTGGGGCCATAGTCATCTTGGAATGTCGATGGATTCCCAAACCGTGCTGTAGGAGGGCAGTAAGCTTGGGGTGGTTTAGGCTTTCTCTTAGGAATTTCCCAAAGTCGGTAATCATCTATTTTAAAAAAAAAAAATGCTTCAATATTATCTTACACTTCCATAAATATATTGGACTGTACTTATAAGCAAACAGAATAAATGACTATTTTACTTAAAGCAAAATTAACCATCAATTAACATAACCATTTCCTTCTCAATTTTACAACAATGTTGAAGACAAATGGAGATGAGGGTTTGACACCTTCACCAATGGCAATTATGAGGGATTATCTGATCCTTGAATGGAAACCGCATAAATCTAGTAAAAACACAATGCTGGAGAAACTCAGCAGGCCAAACAGTGATCTTTATGTAGTGAAGAGAAAGATACATAACCAACCAATCGGGCTTGAGCCAGTCATCAAGGTCTTGAGCAGCTGCCTGAAAAAAATGGAGGATCAATGCCTGATATTCTGTCTTGGCACTCTCCAGCTGGATGGCATTAACATTGACCTCGTACCACCAAGTTCAGGAACAGTTGCTACCCCTCCACCATCAGACTCCTCAGCGAGAAACTCAATTAGAGACTCATTTAAGGACTCTTACTTACGCACTTTATTGATTTGTTCTCTCTATATTGCATAGTTTATTTACATTCATTATCTGTTTATGGTTCTTTTATTTATTTACATGTTTACACTGTGTACAGTTTATTTTTTGTACTACCAATTAGTGGTCATTCTGTCGCACCCGCAGGATAAAGGAATCTCAGCGTTGTATGTGATGTCATGTATGTTCTATGACAATAAATTTGAAATCTGAATCTGGATTCTTCTAGATCACTCCCCGTTCTCCCTCCCTTCCCGATCCCTCTGATTTCTTTCCTCAACTCACCACACCCTTCCTTCTCCATTCACAGAGCCATCTCCCTTCCCCATTTGCTGTTGTGCCCTCATCTACCAATAACCTGGGTCTGTGCTTATTTACCTAACCCTCCCATTTCCTCCCCTCTACCCTCACCATGTTATTCAAGCACCTGCCTACATAACTTGATGAAGGGCTCAGGCCTGAAACGTTGGTTATGTATCTTTATCTTTACTCTATGAAGTACGCTGTTTGACCTCCTGAGTTTTTCCAGCTTGATGTTTTTACTTCGATTATGGCATCCGCAGACTTTTGTATTTAAATGTTAATATTTATTTAACTTAGAATCATATTGAACAGAATAAGAGGTGTCTTATTTTTAAGTCTGAATTTATCATTATTAGTCTAGGCTTAAAACTAAATGGGAGGAGAAAGAGATTTTAGGTTAACATTGACATAATTGTCCTCATTTGTTTGGAAAGTAAAATTCAGTCTAGTCACTTTCAAAGAAAAATGTTGAAATGCATGGATGGTGCTGATATATTTTAACGAACAATCATATTTAAAGAGCTCAATCAGAGTTGAAACTGGGGTGGTGCTGTGACCATGCACAAATGTGTGCTAAATTTGACTATATATGTGTGCGACTGTGCGAGTAGCACAATAATACATAAATCCAAATTTAATCAGTCTGCCATAGTGCTAGGATTTTCACAACTGAAGTGCACAGAATAAGCCTGTGGCATCTATTCAGATCTCTGCAATTAAGACTTTGTAAGACAAATTCCAAAGCATAAAGAATATAATTTCATTCTATTCTCTTTGGGGAATTACGGAAAATATTTTTAAAGTTGTGGCGAGCGAAGTTGAACTTTTACCCCACTTGTTCATGTTCCATGTGTTTTTTTTAGAATTGGATGGTTGATGAAACCTTTTCAGATTGCATTAAAATTCAACTGCACAAAAGCACACATAAATCAAAGCTGACTGAGGTGGTTGTTTTACTTTCCTACAGAGCTTCCATCATATTCTATTTTATGGTCATTTTTTTCAATATCAGTCCACAAATTTTATGAATTTCCTTTAGTTTGCTAGACAATATCATCGCCCTCATATTATCATACCAGTTTTCAGTCCATTAAGGTAAAAAGCTAACAATTTCTTATTTAAAAATCAATAACCTTCTACCTTTGTATGTTGGTACAGTGTCTACTTTCCCTCCTTTCCCATGTTTTCTTTCTGGAGGACGCATACTCTCTACAGGCTTAATTTTGTAGGGGTTATAGTCTGTCTTGTAAGTTGTGTGGAGATCTACCTCACCAGATTTTGGTCTATACGCTTCCTGCACACGAACAGGACGTCGTGAAACTTCATGAGGTGTATAATCTGTTCTGTAGATAATGAAATAAGAATCAATTATTACTGGAAGTTTCAACTTAATCATTTCTTTGGCGTAAAAATATTTAATTCTTTTTACAAACAAATTACATCTCAACAGGATCCACAAGTAATGGAATGATGTAGCCCTTGGCTTTCTATTCTTTCTTAGAATGAAGTCTAATGTAAAGACTAAATCTATGCATGAATCGTCAGCCAGAAAGGGTGGCATGGTGAGTGCAGCACACTATTATACTGCCAGCGACCTGGGTTCAAATCCATTGCTATCTGTAAGGGGTTTGTATGTTGCCTGCAAGTCTCCATGGGTTTTCCCTGGGTGCTCCAGTTCCTCCCACCCTCCAAAATGTATGGGGTTAATTGGTGTATTTGGGCAACAAGGGCTCATGGGCTGGAAGGACCTGTTACCATGCTGTAAAAAAAATTATTATTTTTTAAAATTAAAGATCCTTTCATGCTGTTTGAACAGCTAATGACCACTCAGCTAAATAAATGAGTCAATTACGGTTGATTGTCCATTATCCATAATAATGGAGGCAAGTTCCTCCATGGTAAATACAAAGAATAATACTAAATTACCACATGGTGCACGGTAGATTCTTTATTGCTTTGTAAATATGCAGCCATGGTTATTTTTCTCATCAATTAACTAGTCATTTTCTTATGCATTTTTCTTGTTCAAGGATGCTCTTCATAAACACGCAGTGTCTCAACCTAGATGGACGCAGCACAATGAAACAGCAATGCAGCAGAATTAAGTCTTTCTGCACTGCTTCCCTCAAAGCTGTGGTCTGTCTAGATATTTACGGTGCAATGTCATCGACAGAAAGTATCCAGTATTGCACTTCATGGTAATTAATGTTATCGACATTTTCCTCTCCATCCATTTTCGGTAAAACTTCTCTGAAGCCAGACATAGAAATCTCTTAATGTTCCAAGATTTATCACGGCTTACTTCCATAAAGATTGTGCTTCATATTCTTTTTAGCAATTTGTTTAATTGTACACAGTAATCTGGTCACTCCCTAATCTGCCATCAGAAAGATGAACTTCTTCCAAAAGTTTACCTTTGTTCTACTCCAATTTTTCTGCAAATTTCAGATTAATCATTTTATTCTCTCTTTTGCATTACAGAGAATGTATTTGATGTTTAAATTGTTACATTTTATATTTAAAGATCTTTCATTGGCATTGTATCCACTTGCATCACAGTCTTCACAAGAACCCTATTATTGCAGATAATATGATAAACAAAATCATGTCACATTACATTTTCCAAAAGCTGTGGTACATCCACACTAATTTTCAAGTCAAGTTTATTTTCATCTGATTGCACAAGTTCAGGGCATTCGCCTGTCGTTGGTACAAAACATGTGGATACATAGCCAAATATAACAAACACATATGCAGGACAAGTATTCATATATAAATATGGGAGTCTTGGACGGTTAATGTAACGAGTTCCTTTGGACGTTTGGGATTCTCACTGGCCCATGGGAAGAAGCTGTTCCTCAGTCTGGTGGTGCTGGCTCTAATAATCCTGTATCTCTTTCCTGACAGGAGCAGCTGAAAGATGCTGTTTGCAGGGTGGAAAGGGTCCTCAATGATTTTGGACACCCTCTTCAGACAGCAATCCCAGTAGATCACATTGATGGAGGGGAGGGAGACTCCAGTGATCCTCTCTGCCACTCTTATGGTCCTGTGGATTGACCTCCGATCCATTTCTCTGCAGCAACCGTACCGGATAAGGTAATCCATTGCTATATCAGTCAACTATTTTTTTCATTTTGCCATTTTGCCAATCTCACAGCATTTGGATTGAAATGAACCAATTGCATTTAAATGGCACACAAGAGTTAGTCTTTCATTGCTAGAATTGGGGCAGGGAGGATACTATTCAGTCTCCAATGTCAGGGTTTTTGTCGATCATCATTTCTGATTAAGTCTGCTTTCGTCTGCAAGGTAAATCAATTCAAATTGATTTAAGAAGTGGATATCCTGATTTATATAACTGTTTGAGGTTAGAACCAGCAGAATAAATGAGGGGAAGCTTGCAGCTGTTATGTATTTGAGTTTCCACAAGGCCCTTGAGAAGATCCTGCATGCAAAGTTATTAAAAGTAGAGGATATGGTATTGGAGGTAATCACTGTACTTGAGGATTGGTTAACATGCAGAAAAGATAGAGTAGGATTAAACCTGTCAATTTTGGCACGGGAGCCCATAATTAGAGGGATGCCGTAGGGATCAGGGCTGAGGCTACAGCTGTTTACAATTTATATACAAGTTGGATGAGGGGGAAAAATGTAATACAGTATATGCAAATTTGTTGTTGATAGTAAACTGAATGCTATTGGGGATTGATAGGAATAGGGGAGAAGCAAATGGCTTCAGGGGAATTTAGACAGGTTAGGTTCATGGCTGATGGAAAGTAATGTAGAACAAAAAATGTGAGGTTGGCAAGAAATATAGAAAAGCGGAGTATCCTTTAAATAGTGAGATTGAAAATTATAGGCGTTCAAAGAGAACTGGCCTTGCAGACGAATTGGTGAAAATCAACAAGCTGGAAATTAAGATGGGAAATTGTAGGCTGCCCTTTATCGCAACTGGATTGGTGTACAAGAGGAAAGATATCTCATTGCAAATTGTGTAAGGCTCTACAGTCCTTCGGAGACTGCACCTGGAATGTTGTGTGCAGAATTGCTTTCTCTATCTAAGGGAGGATCTATTTGAAATAGAGGGACTGCAACAAAAGTACACCAGATGGCTTTCAGACATGGGGAGGGGCTTGTCCCTCTGAGGAATGATGAAGAGGACTTGGCCTGTACTCACTTGAATTTAGAAGGAGCAGAGACATTTCTTAATGCAGGTGATAGTATTGAGAACCAATACTCACAGGCTCAAAATTAGAAGCTAATTATTTAAGACTGAGATGGAGAAAATGTTTTTCACCCAGAGGTAGTGGATATTTGAAATTCTTTTTCCCAAGAGTTCTGTGGAGGTTCATTTGCTGAGTCTATTCAAGGGAGCGAGAGGTTTTTTTTTGATTAATAGAAATAAGGGGCACAAGATGACTGTGGGAATGTTACATAAAAGTACAAGATGAGCCATGAAGCTTTGAATGGAAGAGCAGGTGTAAGGGCACGTGGCCCCTACCCCTGCAGCCTCAAGGTTGAGCAGCCAAACAATGAAATTCATAACTTGATCGTGATAATAAATTCTGATTCTGATGTATCCACTCCTCCTCCCCCATTTAGGGGCCCAACAGTCCTTCTAAGTGAAGCAACACTTCACTGGCGATCTGTGGGAGTCATCTACTACATCTGATGCTCCTATTGTCTCCTCTACATCAGCACCAGACTGAAGCATTGCTTTGCTTTGCTCCGCTTCCCTCAATGACAGGGATCACCCAGAGGCCAATCATTTCAATTCTGCACCCCACTCCCATGCTGACATCTGCAGACTTTTGTGTTTTACACAAATGTCTGAATGGTCGACCGACATTCATTGAGTCTTCTTCCTTGTTGGTGGATGAAGATTGATACAATAGGTGACAGTAGCAAAGAGGGTTCATTTCAGGATCAGTGCTCAGTCATTTAAAAGAGATGGTCCTTCTGGTCATGGATCCAGCTGACCTAAGCTATTGACCAGAGGTACATCAGGACTTAATGATGATCATGATATCTTCAGTCCAATTCCCTCTCACATCCTATATTCCCTCATCCTGCAACCTTCTCTTTCTCATCACATCCTGACCCATTTATCCACTCCTCATGATCATAAGTTAGCATCTTATTATCACTGATGTGCAAGATACTCCACAAAGAAAGGCCTCCCCACAACACTTCCTCCACACATTGCCACTTAATGTATCACTTATGAACTATAGGACTCCAGAGTGGAAAAATACACCATTTCTGCATGTGTCACTCTCATCCAATCAGCCCATCGCTGGGACTGCACGAAGTAGAGGGTGGTTGAAAATTGGGATCAGCATGGGAAAGCTGGCAAGAACAGATCACAGTCAGAATATGGGAAAATGCACCTATATTGGCCGTCTATAGTATGCCATCTGTTACAATCAGAAGCACGTATCTACAAACAGTGATTCTTTGGACCCAATTTCTACTTCCTCCACAGCAAGATAGCAACCATCCATGAACTTGGCAGCAGCTCAAGGATAGCTCTACATATGCAAGGCCAGACAACAGTACACAGTTGAAAGTCACAACAAGGAAAATTATATTAGTTAGATAAGAAATTCTGCAGATGCTGGAGTTATGTTACTTGGTATCCATCAAGGGTAATTATATGGTCAAGTTATTCAGGAGACATATTGAACTATTGGCTCTAGCTATCATGAATTGTACAGGTAGAGAAATAACAAATTAGCTTCAGTGTAGCAAAGTGTGAGCTCATTCATCTTGATGGGAAGGATAAAGAAAGCCCTTCTCCCTTGGATGATTAAAGCAAAGCTAAATAGAGCTAAAAAGAGCAAAGAGACTTGGTAATCTAGATGTCTAAATGACCTAAAGTAGGCACGCAAAGATAATAAAAATGTTCATAAGGTTGAAGGTATCAGTGATATTTAGAACATTGCTTTGATAATATTTGGTGCATGAAGTAAGAGCCCAAGGTATTAGAAGTTTGTTCCCATGGACAGAAACCTGGCAGCATGGTGATTAGTGCAGTGCCGTGACAGCACCAGCGACCGGGGTTCAGAGATGGTGCTTTCTGTAAGGACTTTGTACTTGCTCCCCGTGTCTGTATGGGTTTCCTTCGGGTGTTCCAGTTTCCTCCCACCCTTCAAATAAAAACGTACAGCGGTTGTAGGTCAGTTGGGTGTAATTGGACGGCACGGGTGATTGGTTCTTGGCCTTCAATTGCGATTATTTATATTCATGACCAGGAGAATGGAACATTACATAAGGTTCCCAAGTAGCTGATAGAATATAAAAAAAAGAGAGAATGTTGTGGTGAAGATATTGCGAATCTGCAAGGTTAATAAATGGATCAAGTAGTCCAGTAAATACAAGGCAAATGAAGCTTAATGTGGGGATGTGCATAATGTAGATTATTATCTCAATGGAGAGGCATTGTAAATGAGTAAAGTTGAGAGGAATTTAAGTGTTTTTTACACCATGAATCAGGAGGCAGCTCCAAAAAATAGTTAAGAAGGCAAAAGGCAAATTGAGTTTTATTGCAAAGGTGTTGGAGTGTAAGAATATATATTTGTAATGGTCAAGTTTTTTGGACCAAATTTTTGGGTCAAATTTGGGGGGGGGTCGACTTTTAAACGTGTCATACTTTTGATCGCGGTAAATACCTATGTCTTTCAAAGTGTCGGGAGCTCGGATGGCCAGGTCCGGGTGGTAAGTCCACATTCAGGGTGTCGCAAGGTCGGATGGGTAGGCGATCAGGGTGTCTGGTGCATTGGGTTCCATAATACAAAAGAAACGTTGAAAAAGTTTTTTTTAAGTTGAAAAAACAGCACAAATCAAGAAAGATTCAGCAGATCATGAGATGCAAGAGATCCAGTTTGCGCAAGAGACGCATGTTCGCTCCAGGCACATGATTTTAAAAATCAGGAAAAAAGTCACCCTAAACCTACACATTCTCTTCTGGAGCCCACAATTGAAGAAGGAAAATAAAGCAGCAGAAAATTCACATCATACTATCAATTTTACTCTTAGATAATTTTAACAATCGAAAGTTAAACAACTAAAACTTACTGTAAATTAATTACAGCAGGAAAAGAGAAGACATTGTGTGCAGCCATAGTTTTAGATAAAAGGCAATCTGAATCCCAAGAATAACACCAGTCAGAAACTTATGATGCCTTAGTTCAGAAGACCATGTGGATCAGATAAGATGTGCACGTTCTGAGAAGTAAATTAACCATGTCAATTTTCACTTTATTGAAAAGAATATGAACCATAAAGGGGAAAAATATGGCCATTTCATTAAAAATAAATCAGAGAAGTGTTCTAGAAAAAAACTATGAAGTTCCATCGCAGTTTCATTTCCACCCAAATCTCCTTCATGGGATGTTGAAATATTTTTGTCTTCTTTTTAGTCTTATTTTTGATATTTCTCCACTGCTGTTAAATTATCATCTCTAAAAGCTTTCCTCAGGAGAGATCAATGTGCAGAATTTTCTAACAATATTTTAAGCTTTCATTAATGGGCAACATGGTTAGTGTAATGGTTAGTGCAACGCTGTAACAGTGCCCACAACCCAGGTTCGAATCTGGTGCTGTCTGTAAGGAGTTTGTACGTTCTCCCTGTGTCTGAGTGGGTTTCTTCTGAGTGCTCCAATATCCCCCCATTATTCAAAACATACAGTGGTTGTAAATCATTTGGGTGTAATTGGGCGGCACAGGCTCATGGGCCAGAAGGTCTTGTTACCATACTGTATGTCTAAAATAAAATCTGTTTCCTAATAGTCCTACTTCCAAATTCATACATCAAATGGATTATATAGTATATTTAAAGCTTGCTCTGTGCAAGCAATATTTTTTGTTTTGTACACCGTGTGGGGAGTTGAGGAAAGCTGTCATTGGAGAGGCCGTCTTTAATTCATCCATCCATATATCTTAAATAATTCAGTCACATTAGCCTTGCATTCCTTGCAAAATCTTTTCTATACCATACGTTAATCTGCCTGGTGTTTCTAGTGCCACCTGGAATGAGATGAATACTAGGTCTGTCTAATACATGAAAAAGAAAGCAGAAGTGATTTACCCTGAAGACCTCCTGATGGATAAAGAATGTTGCAGAAACTGTGGTTCAGATTATGAAAAGCTGCAACAGTTTAGAACTTAAAATATGCGGAGACATTTAAAGGCAGGTCACAAAATAAGGATTGTAGTGGACGTGCCAGGCTGAATAACAGCCAGCCAAGTGGGTCAGAACCAGAAAGGGTAAGGCAGCAAAAAAAAATGAAAACACCCAATTATTGAAAAATTAGGTTTGGGTGATTTCCTTACAATGCACCAAAAAAATAAAGTGATGGGGCTGATGCCAAGGATACAATGACATTTACATTGTTACTACAAAATCAAAAGGAGGATGAGTTCAAATGATTGAAAAAAAAGCGTAATGATTAGCTCAACGCTGTTACAGCGCCAGTGACCAGGGTTCGAATCCAGTGCTGTCTGTAAGGAATGCGTACATTGTCCCTGTGTTGCACGGGTTTCCTCCAGTTGCTCCGGTTTCCTCCCACCCTTCAAAAACATTCTGGGGTTGTAGGTCAATTGGGTGTAATTGGGCGGCATGAGCTCATGAGCTCCTGTTACCAAGCTGTATGTCTAAAATTAAAAATATAGAAAATACATCAATCTTTTTCCTCAAAGGAGTTGGGGAAACTTTACACTGTGTCACAAGGTTTAAAAATGTCAATTAAGGAGCCCTTTTACTCTTGCAATTATCAGTGTAGGTGTGACAGGGAATGTTCCGCCCACACATTTATCAATATTTTCTAAAAAATAGAAATGGCAAATCAACGTTATTGCATCACGAGATGCAAGAGATCCAGTTTGTGCAAGAGACGCATGTTCGCTCCAGGCATATGATTTTAAAAATCAGGAAAAAAGTCACCCTAAACCTCCACATTCTCTTCTGGAGCCCACAATTGAAGAAGGAAAACAAACCAGCAGAAAATTCACATCATACTATCAATTTTACTCTTAGATCATTTTAACAATCGAAAGTTAAACAACTAAAACTTACTGTAAATTAATTACAAAGCAAAGTTAAGTTTTATCACTTTGAAAGCTTCATAACAGTATATTTTTGATCATGTTCGATACAGACATACAAGTATACAGCTAGAAAAATCATAAACTATTTCTTCACATGTATATTAAGAACTACATTAAAGAAAAATCTGTAATTATATTACTTATGGCTGTGGGTGTCAATGGAGTTGTTGCAGTGCCAATGGAGTGGCTGTTGTCAAGTCAAGACTAATTTAATGTCATCTGATTGTACAAGTACAACCCAACGAAACAGCATTCTCCGGTCCTCGATACAAAAACGTGGAGACATACAACCAGACATGACACACATGTTGTGTCAATGGAGTAGCTGCCTCGCCTCCCTATATAACGTAAAAAGCTTCACATTCAGATGTTCCCTTTGTCAATTCTCTTACAGGCCTCCAGGGATGTCGCGAGGTTAAAAAAAAAATCCCCTTGCACAATTCAACTCGGCAGAGGTATCAGAGAGGTTACAATTTTCTGGAAGAGAAATCATTGGGGCTGTTACATCTTCAAATATCCTGTCAAGAGGGAAAAATCAGCTGGCAACCATTCTAACTTCCCTCACGTTCTTTGCATGGCAACTGTACAAAATTCTGCTGTAGTGCTAAGATTCTGGATAGCATCTACTGGTGCTGCAATAAAAACTGAAACACATCATCAAAAGCTCCACAATGGATAGAGCTGAACTTGTTGATATGGAGCTGGATGCTATTTCAGTCATGAGAAGAATCGGCTCCAGGCACCATGCAAAGACCGATACAAGGTTGGACTGGATTTCTCCACGCTTCTTTTGTATTGACAGCTTATTGTACTGAGATCATTTAATTTATTTTGTTGCTGTGCCCAACAATTAGATTTCTATCCCTACCCAGAGCCTGCATTCCCATTTCATCCTAGGCTGGCAAGGAACACTTGCAGTGTTGATCACAGGTAGATCAAGATTTACATTGGTGAACCTTGGAGACCATCCCCACATCATGGAGCCATCTTAACAGTGATTTTCACCTGTGATTGGATCTCATCATCGGATCTCAGAAGATGGGAAAGACTACGCTTGTTAGTGCTGGTTGGTTTTAAATTTCAAGTCAAGTCATTTATTATCATCTGATTGCACATGACAACCCAATGGAATAGCGTTCTCTGATCCTCAGTGCAAAACATGCAGACACACAACCAGACATGAAACGTATACAAACAAATAATACACATGCAGGACAACCATTTGTATATACAAATAGATAAATAATGTTTCATAGTTTGAGAGTCTCAGATGGTTAGTGTGAGCAGTTCTTTTGGTCATTAAGCATATCATTCTTCTTGGAAAAAAGCTATTCCTCAGCCTAATGGTGGTGGCTCTGATACTCCTGTATCTCTTTCTGATGGGTGCAGCTGAACGATGGCGTGTGCAGAGTGGAAGGGGTCCTCAATGATTTTGCGCATCCTCTTCTGACAACAATCCTGATAGATCACGTTGATGGGAGGGGGATGGGGAAGGGAGACCAGTCATCCTCTCTACATCTCTTATGGTCATGTGGATTGACCTCTGATCCATTTCTCTGCAGCAAACATCAGCACTAAGAAGCCAGCCAGGACGCTTTCAATAGAGTTCCGGCAGAAGATTGAGATAATGGAGGTGATAACCTTGTGCATTTCAGTCTTCTCAGAAAGTGCAGTCACTGTTGTGCTTTCCTGACAAATGAAGAGATGTTGTGTGTCCATGATCGATCACTAGTTAAGTAGACACCAACAAACTTGGTGCTCCATACTTTCTCCACTACAAAATTATTGATATGTAGTAGAGGGTGGTTGTTCTTGGTCCTCCTGAAGTCCAAGATCACCTCTTTCATCTTGTCCATGTTGAGGATCAGATAGTTACTCTTGCACCAAATCATGAGATTTTCCACCTCGCCTCTGTCGTGTGACTCATTGTTATTGCTGTTGAGGCCAACTACTTTTGTGTCATCTGTAAACTTGATGACTCTGTTGGAACTGGATCTAGTGAGGTAGTCATGGGTCAGTAGTGTGAACAGGAGCCCTGAGGTGCGCCAGTGCTCAGCATTACAGCACTCCAAGTTCTCCTACCGACTCGGAGAGATTATGGTCTTTCCATTAGGAAGTCCAGAATCCAGTTACAGAGAGGGGTGTTGAGTCCCAGCAAGGACAGCTTCTTCACCAGCCTCTGGGGTATGAAGGAATGTCTAATTCCAGAGAATTGTATGCTTAATACATGCTAGATGGCAAATAAATGCAATTCATATCTTAAATATTCACATTCTTTCAAAAGCTAAGGCCATGAAAAACACATGCCTGTGGCACCCGGACAAGAGGGACAGAACCCCCATGCAGCCTCATCATTTTTGATTGGCTTATAAATTTCTAGCCATACTCTCAGATGAAAAATTTGTATTTGAGTTTGTCTTTTAATGATGTCTTAAAATATATCCAGATGATAAAGGAGCAGCTGCTGGCAGTTTTAAAGCACATAAAGATGGATAAATCCCCTGGGTCTGATCAAGTAAACCCAAAGAAATTGTGCGAAGAAATTGGAGGCGCCCTGGCAGAGATATTTGTATCATTGTTATTGGCTAATGTTGTGTCTTTTTTTTTAAGAAGAGCTGCAAAGACAAGCCAGCAATAACAAGCCTAATATTAATAGTGGGAAAATTACTGGAGAGGACAGAATTTACTTGAACTTGGAAGGACAGGGTTTGTTGGGGATAGTCAGGATGGCACAAGTTCATAGTTCCCTAAGTAGTGACATAGGGAGACAGGGTGATGAAGAGAGCATTTGGCATGCTTGCACAAGAGTTGGGATTTTTCTATTACAATAGTACAAGACATGGAGACTGCAGTTCAACTATTGTCCACAGTTCTGGTTCCAGTCAGGATATCATTAAGCTGGAGAGGGTGCAAAGAAGATTCACAAGGATGTTACCATAACTGGAGAGCTTGAGTTTTAGGGAGAGACAGGATAGGTTGAGGATTTTTTTCCCTGGAGGAAGCTGAGTAGTAACCTTATAGAGGTTACCACTATAAGGTAACCTCAGGAGAGAAACAGATAAAGTGAATGGTCTCGGCCTTTTTGCACATCCTAAACTACAGGGTATAGATTTAAGGAAAGATTTAAAAAAATAAATGGAACTTGGGGCCAATTTTTCCCTACACACAAGATGGTGGATATGTGGAATGAGCTGCCAGAGGAAGTGGTAGAGAAGGGTGCAATTACAACATTTAAAATACATTTGGACAGTTCTGTAGATAAGAAAAGTTTCATGCGCTGTGGGCCAATCACAGACAAATGGAAGTAGCTCAAATAGTCAACTTGGTTGGCCTGGATGAGTATGATCAATATACAACCTTAACACAAGTTAGGCCTTCCAACAAGACGTCTTATCTGAAGTATTTTCTCCAAGTGGACTGCATCCATTACAAAATGCTGCACACGTTATTAAAAGTCATAAAAGGTCTAATTATTTACAAAGTGTGACTCCTCAAAACAGTATTCTTTTTGATGTTCACCAATCATGAAAGATCTAAGAAAATTAAATGTGAATCGATTACCTGAACTCTTGGGCATTCTTAAAATTAATTAAATGTTTTATGTAAGGGAATGGAGAATAAAATGGGCATGCATATTTGAATTTCTACATCATTTAGCTGAAAATTAGTAATTTAAAATCAGTAAGAAAATTCACATACAATGACTTATAACTAGCACCTATAAATATCCAGTTTTTTGAAGTCATGCTTGAGTAATGCAAAGAAAATTCTGTAATCCAAGGATAACTTCTACCATGTATACACTTGGCATTAATTATTGTGAATTTTTTGTCACAATACAAGGACTTGATGGATCTGCATACATGGAATACTATCTCATGTCCTTAGCTTGTGTTACTAAGGACAAATCTATAACTTTTGATATGATCATTATAGTACAGCAAATAATAGATTCAAGGCCACACGGACTTGAAAATAGACTGAACAATTGCATTTTACATTCATATATGCCTTACAGATACCAAAATTATCTAAAGACATTTACTTAAATGTGGAGTTTCCGTCCATTTTGACACGGTTACACAGGTATTCCAGTTTTGGTTTAAAGCTGTTTGGAGGCTTGATATCTCCATATGGAGGGTATTTCTCATGATACTCTGTCAACAGACAAGGTTCCAAGGTCTTGTCAAATAGTTTTATTGGCATATGTGGACAATGATGGCGTCTGTTAAATGAAAAAAGAGGTAATGTTTACTCATGAGTACAGATTATTTTTGATAATGATCAGGAGAGAGCACAAAATAAGCTGAGAACAACTACTGATTGTCTGCAATGCTGCCACATGGTGGTGGTGCAGAATACTCATACCAAACAGACTTTATCTGTGAACTTCAAAGAAAAGTGGTGAGAAAATGAAAAGTAATAATTCAAGCTTGCACAGTATGATTATATAACCATGGAATCACAAGGATGACATCTTTCAAGTTTGAACTTTTGCATTTGGAGTCTGTCCGTTCAGTCATAATCTTATTGAATGATGGGGCAGATTTATTATTCCACAGCCTATTCTTTCAAAGAACAATAGAACTCTACAGCATGGAAAACAGGCCATCGGGCCCTTCTAGTCTCTGCCAAAATATTATTCCGCTAGTCCCATTGACCTGACTTAGTCCATAACCCTCCAGACATCTCCCATCCATGTATATATCCAATTTATTCTTAAAACCTAAGAGTGAGTCTGCATTTACCACGTCACATGGCAACTCGTTCTATACTCTGAGTGAAGTTCCCCCTTAAACCTTTCCTCTTTCACCCTAAAGCCATGTCATCTTGTATTTATCTCTCCTAATCTAAGTGGAAAGAGCTTATTAACTGTCTACACCCCTCATAATTTTGTAAACCATCAAATCTCCCCTCATTCTTTTCTTTCCACCTCAAACTTTCAGGGAGGTAATGCATTTTGTCAAAAGACTTCTAAATTACACCTCCTTGGATCTTCCCATATCTGCACTAGGCAAAAAGATGAGTGATTGACTGAAAGAAGCACATCTATTCTTTGGAAAATTGAGTGCAGCGCATACTAAAGAAATTACGCCAGTCTGAACTTAAAGAGCACATCTTGAACTAAGGGAAGAAAGCCAATTTGAACTCGGATTAAAGAATACAGAATACACCAATCAAGCCAAGTATTGATTTTATTTTTTGTCAATTGACTGACATTTCCTTGGTCAAGGACTTCAATTTCCATCTTTGAAAGGGTCCCCTAACACTTTCTTGTTCCATCAAAGACATCATCGCTACAACCATGTTGCTGACAATCTGTTCGATGGTCTAACCTATCAATGTTTCTCATAATTTTATAAACTTTGATCAGGTCTCCTGTCATCTTCTGATGCTCCAAAGAAAATGACCCAAGTTTGGGTTTACTATCTGATCCAGATAGTATCCTGGTAAATAGCTTCTGCACCCTTTCTAAAGCCTCGACATCCTTCCTGTAATGAAACAACCAGAATTGCACACAATATTCCACGTGCAAACCAAAGTTTTAAATTGCAGCAACATGACTTTCTTACTCTTAAACTCAATACCCCAACCTTTGCAGGCAAGCATGTCATGTGCTTTCATTGCCAGCCAATCTACTAGACTGACCACTTTCAGAGAACTATGGACTTGGACAAATGCTGTTCTAATGCACCAAATAGGGTAGTTGAGTGCTGCAAATCTCAGTGTCAAAATAACCTAGTGTCTGGCTTCCAGTTTAACATGTTTCATTTGTGTGCCTCTTCTTCCAGAGAAATGGCCAAACTGAAAGTACTGGACAATTCCAGAAATAGAGAGAGATAGAAAACAAAAAATAAACCTTTAGCTGTGTTAAATAAGCAATTTATTACTTTTAAACATTGATCCCACAAAAGGAAATATCCTTTCACATCCACCTTTCAAAATCTCTCAAGATCTGCATATGAGTTTTTTTTTTAATTTCCATATCCTCCAACCTATCATGGAAAGAAAGCTTAAAGTTTCCGTTATTGCCACATAAAACTACATTTAGAAAGTAACATACATGAAATTCTTTAAGGAAAATGGAGAGTCGCCACTTTGTCCAGCGCCCCTCAGAGAAATGAGGCCCCAGCGAGGAACCAACTCAGTGCGCTAACTGCTGAACTATTAGAGAACAGGTATTTGCTCGTGATATCCATCTATGCTTAAAAATGTACTACACCTCACTCTGTGTGCCACTGATATTCTATCTTTCAAATCATTATTCAAATGAAAAACAGTCCTTGATCTTTTAAGGTCCATTTCATAATGTGCAATATTTTATATTTCTGTTCTGTGCTAAACATCCTTCCAAAGCCTTTATTTTAATGTTTTACCTCAAGAAACCTCTATCTTTGTATTACATAATAATCCACAAGTGTTTATCATTAATGGAGTGTTCTTAAGTGACTAAAGCTGGCTGCAAAAATGCAATGATCTACAAAGTTTGGCATTCTGAGATTATTCAAGACCTATTGTGATTTTAGCCAGACCTGATGTCACTGGTTAATTTTGAGTCCATTAAATGTCCAATTGTCAGAAGATGCCATCGCTTCAAAGTTGCATTTAAAAAGGAATAAATATTTAGTAACCTGACTTTTATGTTTGTCTGCCAGTAAGTTCTTATTAATTTCAGGAAACACCAAATGAAAATTAGTTGGTTCATATTGTGAATAATTAGAGGTTAGCCTCTGTAGAGTGCGTCGAAAGAACCAAAGACTTGTTGATCCAAACCAAGGCTTTTATTAACTAAAAGACTGGAGCATATCACATGTAGGTTGACCAGTCCAGAATGACCTGGTCTGGCTAGGAGCAATCCTTTAAGACCTGCCAGTAGGCCTGACTACGCTCTCAGCCAATCCCAGTCATCCTACACTCTTTGGCTTGGCTTCGCGGACGAAGATTTATGGAGGGGTAATGTCCACGTCAGCTGCAGGCTCGTTTGTGGCTGATAAGTCCGATGCGGGACAGGTAGACACGGTTGCAGCGGTTGCAAGGGAAAATTGGTGGGTTGGGTTTGGGTGTTGGGTTTTTCCTCCTTTGTCTTCTGTCAGTGAGGTGGGGTCTGTGGTCTTCTTCCAAGGAGGTTGCTGCCCGCCGAACTGTGAGGCGCCAAGATGCCCGGTTGGAGGCGAGATCAGCCCACTGGTGATGGTCAATGTGGCAGACACCAAGAGCTTTCTTTAGGCAGTCCTTGTACCTCTTCTTTGGTGCACCTCTGTCTCGGTGGCCAGTGGAGAGCTCGTGATAGAATCTGTACTATCACATCCTCTTAACAGCAGAACAAAACATTTTGCATTACACAATAGATCTCTGATCTTTGTAAATAATACAATGCCAAATACCATAAGAGTTTTAAACTAGTTCCAAAACAACAAAACAAGATACAAGTTTTTGAAAGCTACACCTTGTATCAAAAACACTGCAAAGATAATTGCAGCTCGTGATAGCAGCCAACATACTATGCAAGCAACTGTCCTGGTATATACAAAATTTAAACATCCAAAATATTGCCTGTTCTCTCGTTTAAAATAAAGCAAACCTTTTTTTCTGATTTTGATAGGCTGCAGCCAACTTGTTGCATTTGTTATAACAGTTATTGTATTTCAATTTGAAGAATTTCAACAATGAATTCACACGGCACATAAATCCATTGATACAAGAATTATCTATTCTATTTCATTGTAAACGACATTATATAAATAAAGGCTTAGTTTAATCCTTACCATTATCAGTGTTAAAGTAAAAATAATTTCAATTTCTTACAAGTTTCGATCTAAATTCCAAAATGCGTTCACGACATCAATCAGGATTGGATACAAGACTCAGCAAAACTTAAGTACAGACTCATCTACCTGTGGATTCAGGTTCAGATATAAACAAGCGCAATTCATTTATTCCAGTAAAGGTTCCATTATTGTCATGTAATACTACATTTAGAATGTAGCATATATGAAATTCTTTAACTTTGTCTACCGTAAGGAAGACAGAGAGTTTCTACTTTGTCCAGCGCCCCCTCACAGGGATGAGGCCCCAGCGAGGATCAAACTTACCTGGTTTTCAAGACCAGTGCTCTAAACACTGAGCTATCATATGATTTGGATCATGGTTCCAGGATGTTCGTGCATTTATAGATTAGAAGTATAGTTGCAAGGTGAAAAAAGTGACACAATTAGGCAGTAATATTAATTGAGGGGTGGGCAAATACGAAAAATCTCTGCTTTTTTCTGAATACTGTATTTTGCAGTAGCATAGAGGACACCATATCTGCACTGACCAAGATGCCCATCTTCTTGATCTGTATTTCTCTCTTGCCAGCTTGTTCATGTGTCTGTCTCAATGTCTTTAAAATATTGCTGTTCTGTCTGCTTCTTCCACCTTTCCTGTCAGTACATACCAAGCAGATACCACTCTTGTCTTGCCCATCTCCTTAAAACTTAAAATGATGCCATTTGACATTCCCACCCAGAATAGGAAAAAAAAGAGGCTGACTATATCTCTCACAATTTTATCTACATTTATCAGGTCTCTCTCTCACCCTCTGACTCTTCAGAGATAATAATCCAAACACAATGTCTTCTGCCCCCTCTCCAAATCCTCCCGTAGTGTGCAACGAAAACTGCACACAGTACAGTTCCAACCAAAGTTTTACACAGCAGCAATGTGCCTTCCCAATGTTCATACTCAATGGCTCAATTACTGTAGGCAAGCATGCTAGTCTGAGGAGATTTGGTACACTGCTTGCATCAAAGCCTGGTTTGGGAACACAGAAGCCTACAGCAAGTGGCAGCCTAGCCAAACCTATCACAACACTGACCTCCTGCTCATTGAACACATCTGTGTGAGATGCTGCCTCAAGGAGGCAGGCAACATCGGAAATAATTTCTCTCACCTTATCGTGATACCTTCTCACTGCTACATTCAGGAGAAAGTACAGTAGGTTGGTCCAGCAACTCTAGGTTGAAGTGATCAGGCTCTTGAACTACCCCAAAATATACTGAACAGATACTATTCTGGAACCACCAAGACCTCTGCTGTACGATTGAAATGTAGCCTATTTTTCTTGTACCAACTGCAACTATGAATATTTATTTATCACTTCATATTTGTTATTTTTTTTCTGTTTTAGCATTCTGTGGTAAATGCTATTGTAGATACCTGTTTGGCTGCAACAATTAAGAATTTAGGTACACAAGTCCAGATATGAACCAGATACAATGACAATAAACTCTCATCATCATCCAATGCCTTATGTAATACATCCTTGCTTTTGTGGCAACTTTCAGAGAGCTTTGAAGAGTGCACAGAAAGGTCATTAAAGGGTTCTTGCTTACCTAAAAACAACAGATGAGAGAGAGAGGGTCACACGGACTTTCTGGCAGTTGGAGAGTCTGAGTGTCTCAGAAAGAGAGAGAGGGAGAGAGAGAGAGATGGGTCAAGCAAGTGGTCTCAGTCCGTGTGAGAGAGAGAGAGCCACAGAGAGAAGCTGTTGGAACTGAAACAGAAAGCTCCAGAGTGGCGGATGGCTGGAAGTACTGGCTATCATTTCTATAAAAAAAATAAAGTTAACAGTGCACAAAAAAGCAAGGCTGTGTCTTTGGCTCATTGATTATACAGGATCTGGTGGCATCAGGAAAGAAACTGTCATTGTGGCATTGACTATAATTCCTTAGGCTCCAGTACCTTTCTCCAATTATAGTAGAGTGAGGAGGTTATGGTCTGGGTGGTGGATCTTGGTCTGCACCAGTGCTGTGAGGGGCTCTGCCATTTATTGCCTTTTATCTTTCAATTGACCTACCAAAAGGCACCTTGTCTGGATTAAACTCTGCCTGCCATTTCTCTGTCAAAATGTCCATCTAATTCATATCCTCCCATATTCTTTGACAATCCAGTTGGGAAAATGCTTGAAACTATCATTGAAGAAGAAATAGTGAGGCATCAGGATCAAAATTTGATCTGAATCCATACTGCATCTGCCTGATGGATCCAGCAAAGGGAGGTCCTGTTTGACAAATTTACTGAGTTCTTTGAGGATATAATGAGGGTGGTAGATAGGGGGGAGCAGGTAGATGTTGTTTACCTGGATTTCCAGAAGGCTTTCAATAAGGTGCTGACATTACAGAAGATAAAGATGCATAGTTTGAGGAGATGTATTAGCATGGATAGAAAGTAGAGAGTTGGGATACAGATGCGTTTTTCTGGTTGGCAATTGGGGGTGAGCGGTGTGCCGCAGGAGTCGATACTGGGATCACAACTGTTCATGATATGCATAAACATTCTGGAATATAATGTATCTAAATTTGTTGATGATACTAACTTGAGTGGAAAAGCAAATTCTGCAGAGGAGATGGAGACCGTAGAGAGATAGAGATAGGTTAAATGAGTGGGCAAGGGACTGGCGGATGGAGTACAATGTTGGTGAATATGAGGTTATCCACTTTAGAAGGAAAAATGGAAGATCAGTATTATTTAAATGGTACACAATTGCAGCACACTGCCATGCAGAAGGTTTGGAGGTGCTTGTGCATGAATTGCATAAAGTTGGTTAGCAGGTGCTGCAAGCTATCAAGAAGGCAAATAGAATGTTGGCCATCATTGCTAGAGGGTTTGAGTTTAGGAACAGGGAGATTATACTGCAACTGAGGAAGGATGCTTTGGAGGCAGTGCAAAGGAGGTGGATTCCAGAGTTTAGGAGGTTAGCCTATGAGGAGACATTGAGTCGTCTGGAACTGTACTCACTGTATTTCAGAAGAACGAAAAGGGATCTTATAGAAACATACAAAATTATGAAAGGCGTAGATAGAAGTGGGTAAGTTTTTTCCATTAGTGGGGGAGAACAGAACGAGGAAACATAGCCTGAAGATCCAGGGTAGTAGATTTAGGACAGAGATGAGGAGGAATTGCTTTTCCCAGAGGGTGGAGAATCTGTGGAATTTGCTGTCCATTGAAGCAGTGGAGGCAACCTCGGTAAATATATTTCAGACAAGTTTGGATCGATTTTTACATAGAAGAGGAATTAAGGGATATGGGGAAAAGGCATGTAGGTGGAGAGGAGCCCATCCTCAGATCAGCCTTGGCAGAGCAGGCTTGACATCCAGATGGGCTATTCCTGCTCCTATTTCTTATGTTCTTGAGTTCTAACTTTCCTCACTATCCTCAACTCTGCCAATTTCTGATTGTCCACAAAATTACTCATCAGACAAGTGCCATTTTCATACAAATCATTCATATTTATTACACTGAGATCTCCGTACTGATCCTTACAGAACACACTCTGCTCACAACACACCAGTTAGAAAAATATTCCCTCACCACTATGACCAAGCCGCTTCTGTTTACTAACTCTGAGTGGATTCCCTATGACTGAATTGTCTGGAAGAGCATTATCATGAAAGACTTTGTCAAATGCCTCTCATTGGAGCCTATCCTTTGATTTTTTTTCACATTTCATAAACCTAAAAAACAAGACATGGGAGTAGGACTAGGCCATTTAGCCAGAGGACATCGTGGCTGATCTGGCTATGGACTCAGCTCTATTAACATCTTCAAAAATCTATTTATCTGTCTCTTAAATACATCCAATAAAGACATATTTTACTGCTTTTTGGGGGGGGGGTAGAAAAAAATCACAAATTCATAACTCTTTGAGTTCCTCTTTACTCCTGCCTTAATTCTAGTCCCCTGAACCTTGAGGCTACTATGTCCCCTGGATCTAGTCTCACCTGCCCGTGGAAACCACCTCCTGTTTCTTTCTTATTTATTACTTTTAAAATTGTATATGTATTTATAAGAACCCCTTCAACCTTTTAAACTCCACTGAAAAGTTCCAGACCACTCAATCTCGCTTTCCATTCATTTCCAGACTCAACATGATCCAGACTCCACCATATCACCTCTAAAGCCAATGTATCCTGAAGTAAGGAGACCAGAAATGCATGGCGTTCAGTAGGTGTACCCTCACTAGTACCCTGTAGGCTTGCAGCAGTCTTAAATTGAATCTTAAATCAATCCCTTTAGCACTGAAAGCCAACATTCAACAATCACAACACCCTATTTGTCTTCCTGATTACTTAATACACCTGCAAACTATCTGTTGTAATTCATGTACAAGCACTCCTGTGATGCTGCAGTTTTTCATAACTTAAATGATAGATCAATCTACTAATTTTAAAAAATTCAAAAATGATTGACCTCACATTTACCAACAATATATTCCATCTGCCACATCCTTGCCCTCACAAAAGGCAGCGCATTGGTATAGCAGTTAGTGCAACGCCTTTACAGCACCAGCGATTGGGACCGGGGTTCAAATCCTGCGCTGTCTGTAAGGAGTTTGTACATTCTCCCCGTGTCTGTGTGAGTTTTTCCTGGGGCTCCATTTTTCTCCCATCATTCAAAAAGTACCGGGGGTGTAGGTTAATGGGACGTAAATTGGGTGGCATGGATTCATGGGCCAAAATGGCCTGTTACTGCATTTTATGTCTAAAGTTCTCTCTGCAGACACTCTGTGTCTTCCTCCACACACTTTAGTGTGATCTGCAACATTTAGAGTACACTTGATCCCCTAATCCCAATCTTTTTTTTTTTGTATGTTGTGAACATTTCTGAACCCATTTCCAATCCCTTGAGCATTCCACCAGGCTGAGCAATGCCCATTTTCCCCAACTCTCTGTCTTCCGGGTAGTTAACCAATTCTCGATCCATGCTCATATACTACCCCCAACTTACGGGTGGTACAGCTAGCGTTGCAGCCAGTACAACGCTGTTTCAGCGCCAGCATTTGGGACCAGGGATTCGAAACCGGCACTGCCTGTCAGGAGTTTGTACGCTCTCCCCATATCCGCGTGGGTGTCCTCCCGCCCTTCAGAAATACACCAGGGTTGTCGGGCAATTGGGCTCGTTGATTGAAAGGGTCGGTCACTGTGCTGTCTTTATATGCACCTTATTGATCACCCCTTGGAATTCCAAGTCTACCACATCCAGCCCTCTCGCCACTGCTCGAGTTTTATCCTCAATAGGTGCGGGAGTCGGCCAATCAGCCCGTCCAGCCGACACCGCCGTTCTTCGGATCACACCTTATCCCCATAACCCTTAACTCCTCTGCCCACAAGGGCCCTATCTAACTCCCTTTCGAACATATCCAGCGAATCTGCTCCCGCCACCCTCTGCGGCAGTGCATTCCGCAGATCCCCACTTCTCGGGGCTAAAATAAAATTCTCCTCGTCTCCGTCCTAAGGGGCCTTCTTAAACGACGCCCTCTAGTCCTCGACCGTCCCAACACTGGGCACATGGAATCCGAATGCCCCTAGTGTATAGCTCAATCACGTCTCCCCACGTCCTCCTAAACTCCATCGCAGATCAACCCAGTTTTCGGTGTATCCTGGCATCCCGGGCACCAACCTGGTCAATCTGCGCTGCCTCCATCGCGAGGGTGTCCTTGCTCAAATTTGGGGACCAGAACTATTCCAGGTGAGAGGTCTGTCCAATGCAGAGGATCTCAATCTTGTTTGAATCCACTCACCCAACCCCCCCCCCCCCCCCCACCCTTGAAGTCATCCCCTCCTAGGCATTTCCTTGCAGTGCCCTCTGAGCAGTGCCCAGTCCAGATTTGGTGCAGATCAAACTTACCCACAATTACAAATCTCGCAGATACATTTTCGGGTCATGCTGCTGTATTATCTGGGGCGAACTTTAGGGGCCGATTCTCCCCGCTGCACACCCCAGCGAGCCCCGACCCGCGATTGTGTCGGGGGTGCCGCTCCAGCCCGGCAACGGTCGCCCGGCAACCGCGGCGTCCCGGCAACGGCGCAGCGTCAGCGGCGACGTCAGAGGTCACGGCCCGGGAGCGTCGCGAGGGAGGTGCCGGCTCGCGTCTCCGATGGGCCGGGTTTCCTGCCCGACCCGCAATTGTGACGGGGGAGCCGCTCCAGCCCGGCAACGGTCGCCCGGCAAACCGCGGCGTCCCGGCAACGGCGCAGCGTCAGCGGCGACGTCAGAGGTCAGAGGTGACAGGCCTCGGCGAGAGGTTGGGAGCGTCGCGAGGTAAGTGCCAGCTCGTGTCTCCGATGGCCGGGTTTCCTGCGCTCTTCCAGCGGGCGGGTGGGGGGCCGGCGCCCTTCAGCGGCTCGCCGGCCCGGGCCTTGGGGTCCCGGCGAATCTGTCGGCCGGCTCCGGCCCTCGGCCCCTTCTGCTCCTCTCATGTGGGGCCCCAGGGGAAGGTTGTCAGAGGACACACATGACATCACATCCCAGCCCATGAAATTCTTTTTTCTTGTGGGCCAAATGCACCCAGGTCAACCAATGTCAAGAAATGTGAGCAGATTGTGCAAAATCCAGAGAGGGAGGGGGAGGGGAGGGGGAGGGGGAGGGGAGGGGGGAGGGGGAGGGGAGGAGGGGGGAGGGGAGGAGGGGGGAGGGGAGGAGGAGGGGAGGGGGGAGGGGGAGGAGGAGGGGAGGGGGGGAGGGGGAGGAGGAGGGGAGGGGGGAGGGGGAGGAGGAGGGGAGGGGGGAGGGGGAGGAGGAGGGGAGGGGGAGGGGGAGGGGAGGGGAGGGGGGGGAGGGGGGAGGGGAGGGGGAGGGAGTCAAGAGTCCTTAAATAAGTCTTTGAATCTTCATTTACATTTAAATTTAGACACGCTGCGTGGTAAGAGGCCAGATCGGCTCACGAGCCCGTGCCGCCCCCCACCCACCCCCAGTATGTTTTGAACGGTGGGAGGAAACCGGAGTCGTTCCGCCCTCCCTCCCCCCCTTTCCCCCTCCCTCCCCCCCTTTCCCCCTTCCCCCCTCCCCCCCCCCCCTTTCCCCCCCACCCACCCCCCCAATCCCCCCTCCCTCCCCCCTTTCCCCCCACCCACCCCCCCTTCCCCCCCACCCACCCCCCCTCCCCCCCTCCCTCCCCCCCATCCCCCCCTCCCTTCCCCTACCCCCCTTTCCCCTTCCCCCATTCCCCTTCCCCCCTTTCCCCTTCCCCCCTTTCCCCCTTCCCCCCATTCCCCTTCCCCCCTTTCCCCCCTCCCTCCCTCCCTCCCCTTTCCCCCTCCCTCCCTCCCTCCCACCCATTCCCCCTCCCTCCCTCCCTCCCCTATCCCCCTCCCTCCCCTTTCCCCCTCCTCCCCTTTCCCCCTCCCTCCCCTTTCCCCCTCCCTCCCCTTTCCCCCTCCCTCCCCTTCCCCCTCCCTCCCCTTTCCCCCTCCCTCCCCTTTCCCCCTCCCTCCCCTTTCCCCCTCCCTCCCCTTTCCCCCTCCCTCCCCTTTCCCCCTCCCTCCCCTTTCCCCCTCCCTCCCCTTTCCCCCTCCCTCCCCTTTCCCCCTCCCTCCCTCCCCCCCTTTCCCCCCTCCCTCCCCCCCTTTCCCCCCTCCCTCCCCCCCTTCCCCCCTCCCTCCCCCCCTTCCCCCCCTCCCTTCCCCCTTCCCCCCTTTCCCCTTCCCCCCTTTCCCCTTCCCCCTTTCCCCTTCCCCCCTTCCCCCCTCCCTCCCTCCCTCCCCTTTCCCCCTCCCTCCCCCCCTTCCCCCCCTCCCTTCCCCTTCCCCCCTTTCCCCTTCCCCCCTTTCCCCTCCCCCCCTTTCCCCCCTCCCTCCCCCCCTTTCCCCCCTCCCTCCCCCCTTCCCCCTCCCTCCCCCCCTTCCCCCCCTCCCTTCCCCCTTCCCCCCCTTTCCCCTTCCCCCCTTTCCCCTTCCCCCCTTTCCCCTTCCCCCCCTTTCCCCCCTCCTCCCTCCCTCCCCTTTCCCCCTCCCTCCCTCCCTCCCCTTTCCCCCCTCCCTCCCTCCCTCCCCTTTCCCCCTCCCTCCCCTTTCCCCTCCCTCCCCTTTCCCCCTCCCTCCCCTTTCCCCCTCCCTCCCTCCCCTTTCCCCCTCCCCTCCCTCCCCTTTCCCCCTCCCTCCCTCCCCTTTCCCCCTCCCTCCCTCCCTCCCCTTTCCCCCTCCCTCCCTCCCTCCCCTTTCCCCCTCCCTCCCTCCCTCCCCTTTCCCCTCCCTCCCTCCCTCCCCTTTCCCCCTCCCTCCCTCCCTCCCCTTTCCCCTCCCTCCCTCCCTCCCTTTCCCCTCCCTCCCTCCCTCCCTCCCCCTTCTCCCCTCCCTCCCTCCCTCCCCCCTTTCCCCCTCCCTCCTCCCTCCCCCCTTTCCCCCCTCCCTCCCTCCCCCTTTCCCCCTCCCTCCCTCCCCCTTTCCCCCTCCCTCCCTCCCCCTTCCCCCTCCCTCCCTCCCCCCTTCCCCCTCCCTCTGGGCTGTATAGAATCAGAATTTATTCTCATGAACCAGTCACAAAATTCATTATTTTGCAGTAGCAACACAGTGCAAACATTTATATAAACCACCTTACAAAAATACATAAAAATAGTGCACGAAAAGTCAATGTAAGGCAGTGTCTTTGGTTCATTGATCATTCAGGAATCTGATGTCAGCGGGGAAGAAGCTGTCCTTGTGCTGCTGAGTGCTCGTCTTTAGGCTCCTGTACCTTTATCCCGATGGTAGCAGAGTGAAGAGGGCATGGTCTAGGTGGTGGGGGTCCACAAGGATAGATGCTGCTTTCTTAAGATACCGCCTCTTGTAAATGCCTTTGATGGAGTGAAGTCTGGTGCCTGTGATGTCACAGACTGAGTTAACAACCCTCTGGTGTTTTTTCTTGTCCTGAGCGTTAGCACCTCCGTACCAGACAGTGATGCAACCAGCCAGAATGCTCTCCAAGGTACACCTGTAGAAGTGACATACTAAATCTTCTCACACACCTCACAAAGTATAGCGAGGCTTCTTCATAATTGCATTGACGTGGAGGCTCCAGGACAGATCCTCAGAGCCTCTATCTCTGGGAAAGAAATAGCCTTTCTCTTTCCAATGTCTTGTGGCCCAGATGTCTTGTGTGCTGCATTGACAAAGGTAGAGGTTAAAAGGTAAAGGTTCCAGTATTGTCAGGTAATACTACATTTTAGAATATAACGTACGTGAAATTCTTTAATTTTTGTCTTCTGTAAGGCGGACAGAGAGTTTCCACTTTGTCCAGCACCCCTCACAGAAACCTGCAGCATCTGGTGTTCCTGACTAGTCCTGAGCCTGCTTAATTTCATAGATCAGACAATCTCAGGCATATTCAGGCTGAGACTCAAGCTGCTTACACTGTCAGGGAGAGGGGCGGCAGGGCTTTGAGGATTCTGTAGCACTATTCGAGCAGAAACAATGGGGTTCTTTTGGTTTTCTGGTCAGTTATTGTGTTCCAATTTATCGGTCAGTGCAAATTGACTTGCAACTTGCTCCTTTTCCTATTCAGCAGCTGTGACTGTACTTGACAAGTGCTTTGAGAGATCTGAAGTGGTGGAAATGCTGACCTTTCTTTGCAGAATCTTTCAGATCTTGTGTGTATTTTCTGTAATACTTAAAAAGTGCTGGAGAAACTCCTGGCAGCATTTATAGGAATTTAAGAGTAGCAACATTTGTGGTCTAAGCCCTTTGTCAAGGTAGGAGCAAACCCTCCGCCCCAGAGACCCCAACTCTAACCTTGGTATCATTTTACCTCGATTCCATTTTGTCCCTTCAGTCCAGTCCCTTCTTACCTTCATCAATGATACCTCACACGCTGTTCGTCACTTCCAGAACCCCTTATTTTTCACTGTGGGCATCCAATCTCTATGTAACCACCCAGCATACTAAAGAAGGCCTCAAAGCCCTTTGTTTCCTTCTCAACAACAGACCTAACCAGTCTCCCTCCACAACAACTCTCCTCTGCCTGGCAAAACTTGTTCTCACCCTTAATATCTTTTCCTTTGGCTCATCCCACTTTCTCCAAGTCAAAGGGGTAGCCGTGGATGCCTGCATGGGCCCAGCTATGCTGGCCTTTTTGTTGGCTTTGAGAAGCAGTCCATGCTAGAAGCCTACAAGGCTCCCCGAATCGTCCTCTGCTACATTGTCAACTACATTGGTGCTGTCTCCTACACCCATGATGAGTTCAGTGAAACACAATAGGCTACAGATGCTGTGATTATAGTAAACACACCAAAATGCTAGAGGAACTCAGCCGGTCTTTTATAGAGGAAAAAAAAATGTGGACAGAGATTCTCTGCTTTTACATCGTTGCACTTACCTCCATAAAAGGTCCAAAGGTGGATTGACCACTTGAATTCACGCTATCTTCCATCTGCTGAGTGACTTAGATGTGAAGTCACTCCACCTCTTGCATTAGATTGTTGCTGAAAGCGCCTCGAAACGGAAGGTAAGATGATTGTTGTCATGCTGACAGTCCCATTGCCTAGCTGTGCTGCCACAGAGTGGCTGGTGGAGCTGTCAGGCTACGCTCGCTCATACCGCCCGCTCCCTCATGCTGCTCCCCCTGCCCCTCTCGTGCCACTGTCAGGCAGTGGGGCAGCAGGGCTGTCAGGCAGTGGGGCAGCAGGGCTGTCAGGCAGTGGGGCAGCAGGGCTGTCAGGGAGTGGGGTGGCAGGGCTGTCAGGCAGCAGTGCCTGGGAGCTGTCAGGCAGCAGGGCAGTGAAGCTATCAAGCAGCGGGATGGTTGGGCTGTCACAGAGTGGCTGCTACTGGGCTGCACATTCCACCACCTTTTGCCCTGAGAAGCCAGTGCACTGCTCTGGGCTACATAAAAGGACTGTCCTCTGCATAAAAGGCAAATCCACTTTTATTTTACACTTGAGCAGGCGATAACGCTACTTAATTATGCATAAAAACCTCTTAGGATAATGTTGCTGCCGTTTTGGGTCTTGAACCCTTCTTCAAGGAAAATTCAGAATCAGGATATATCAGAAAGTCTCAGAATTCAAACAATTGGGGAGGAATCCAGACCAACAAAAGGTGTTAATTGAATATAATAATGGACTGGGTAGAATTAATCATGACTGTGCCAATGGAGACAGGGAAAGGAGAGACAACAGGGGAATAGGAAGGTTGGCGGGGTGGGTTTTAACAACAGCCAGGTTGGAGAGTGCCCAGTCAGAAAATGTGTTGTTCTCCAATTTATGGGAGGACTCAGTCTGGCAGCACATGAGACCATGGACAGACATGTCAGCAAGGGAATGGGATGGAGAATTGAAATGGGTGGCCACTTGGAGATCCACGCTTTTGCGGTGGACAGAGCTGAGGTGCTTAATAATCCAATCTCCCAGTCTGCGTCCAGTGTCTCTGATGTAGAGGAGACCACAGCAGGAGCACCGGATGCAGTAGATGTCCCCTGCAGGTTCACATGTGAAATTTGCTTCTCATGGAAGGATTGTTTGGGCCGAATGTTGCTGAGGGAAGAGGTGTGGGCGCAAGTGGAGTAGCTCCTGCGGAGACAGGGATAGGTCCTAATGAAACAATTGGTGAGGAGGGAGGAGTGGACAAGGAGTCACGGAGGGAGCGGTCCCTGTGAAAGGAGGAGAGGGGAATATGTGTCTAGTTGTGGAATCACATAGTAGGTGGCAGAAATAGTAGAAGATGATGCGTGGGATGCCACCTACAACATGATCAAAACACCAATCACCTCTGCCTTCTCTCTCTGCTTTCTGCAGGGACTGTTCCCTCCTATACTTTTTATGCTCATCCCTGCCACTTGGTACTGATCCCTGTGTCCACAAGAAATTCCTCACTTGCACCCACACTTCCTCCCTCATCACCATTTGGGACCCCAAACAGTCCTTCTAAGTGAAACCCACACTCACTTGTGAATCTACAGAGGACATCTGCTGCATCTGGTTGTGGCCTCCATGAGCTCATTCCTTGACAAAGGGCCCAGGCCCAAAATGTAACCTTTACTTCTTGTAGACACTGCCTGACCTGTTCAGTTTCCCCAGAACATTTATGTATTGCAAGGAATCACAGCACCTATAGATTTTTCTGTTTAGAACATGGAACATAGAAATCAACAACACAGTGCAGGGCCTTTGACACAACAGCCTATACCATCTGTGTAGAATTTCCCTACTGATTAACCCTCCATTTTTCTCTATTCCATGTACCTATCTCTTTGGCTTGGCTTCGCGGACGAAGATTTATGGAGGGGGTAAAAAGTCCACGTCAGCTGCAGGCTCGTTTGTGGCTGACCAGTCCGATGCGGGACAGGCAGACACGATTGCAGCGGTTGCAAGGGAAAATTGGTTGGTTGGGGTTGGGTGTTGGGTTTTTAGTCTCTTAAACGATCCTATTGTACCTGTCTTCACCACCATTGTTGGCACCACATTCCATGCATCCACCACTCTCTGTGAAGAACCGACCTCTTGCAGTTCTCTGTACTTCCTCCCAAGAACCTTGCCCCCTTGTGTTGGCCATTCACAATCAATGCCAATTATCATCTTTTCCTCATCGTCGCTCCAAGGAGAAAATACCAACCTATCCATAAGGTACACTCTCTAAACCAGATTTACAATCCTAGTAAATCTTCTCTCCACCCTCTATGGTATCCTCATCTTTCCAGTCATGAGGTGACTAGAACTGAACACAATAATCCAAGAGGGATCTAACCAGGGTCCTTGTGTAGCTGTCAAATATATTTTCAAATTTTCTGTTTTTATTTCAAATATTTAAAATGGATCTTGGATCTGAATCTGGGTTAAACAACTAATGCTCAGGTGTGATTAACAGACTGGCACTTTAAAAAAAAAATTGATATTTATGTACAGAATAAAAAGATATTCAGGAGTGAATATGAATCAGGTGGGATCTAATTGGGGTGACCTTGTATGTTGATTTATAGGTATTCAAGAGAGAGTTACATGCTGCATCCAGTCGAGGTACGTAGATATAGTCAGGGAATAAGTTTCAGGCTAGGATATAATAAGGAAATTTCAGGAAAGGGAGATATAGAGAGGATTTATGCAACATTTATTGGAGAGCTGGAATGAACTATTATTTACCCTCAAGGTGTCTGAAGCAGGGCCGGCAGGTTTAAGTGAAGTTGTAACCCTAACAAACAACAGTTTGTGGGTTATATTATTATGCTCTCTGACTTGTATTTGATAAGTTTTAAAAAATATGTATACCTCCATTCAAACTGAAGGCTGGAAGTTGATGGGCATCTGCAGCCACTCGTATGACCAAACATACCTACTTGTCACTTAAGAGATTTCAAAGCAACTCACTTAAGTGTCAGTCAACCAGCACTGATCGTTACTGTTGAAAAATAATCTCTCAAGAATGCATTTTCATTTGTAATATTCAATGAGAAAGAAGGTTTTACATAAGGTGGTAAAGTTGTTCTTGGAGACATATATCATGGAATAGGACCTCTGCCCACTCGTTCATGCCAATCGTTGGCATCCTGGTCTATTTTTAATGTACCTGACCTTTATTCCTCTAAAACACTTCCTATCTATACAGTATATCTATCCAAATGTCCCTTGAAGGCTGCAATTATATCTATTTCTTTAGCATCCTCTGGCACCTTGTTCCAGATCTAGACAACACTCAGTGAAAATACTACCCCTCGCATCCCTTTTAAATCTTTCTCTTGTCGCCTTAAACCAATGCCCTGTTGGTCTAGAATTGACTCCCCTGAATGAAATCTGGGAGTATTCACTTTATCTGTGCCCTTGCGTAACATTATAAACCTCTACAAGGTCACCTCTCAACCTCCTCTGCTCCAGGGAATAAAAACCCATCCAATCCAGCCACTCTTCGTAACTCAAGCCCTCCATTCTTGGCAACATCCTGGTGAATCTCATTTGCACTCTTGAGGTGGGTGACCAGAATTGCCCACAGCACTTCAGCACAGGTCTCACCAACACCTTGTACATGATGTCCCAAATGTTGTGTTCTTCTTCAGAGGAATCATGAAATTTTCTTTCACTTTAAGGATTGCAGATGGAGCTAGAGGAGGAACTTGCTGTCGGACATGCATGAGTACTTGAATACATTTCTCACAATTCATTTGCAAAATTTCGAGAAAAATATCCCGGTGCATATTGAATTCCATGGGCTGTGAGGCCTGCTAAATGAATGAACTGCTCATGCTAACCCTCTGAGGTTACTATTTATGAAGCGTTGTTTAATTATTTCAATATAGGTACTGCATTGACTGTCTGTGTTTATGTCGTGTTGAGTTTCTGCATGTTTTTGCACAGAGGACTGAAGAAGGTTGTGTTGTTAGGTTGTACTTGCATAATCAGATGACATTAAACTTGAATATGGCATTATATCACTGCAGTCAGGATGTCACAGTCTTGGGGAGCTGTCAACTATTTTCACTGAATGTAGCAACTGCAGCTATTACTGATTTTTGCATTTATTTGGCTTTGGCTATTCATCATCATTTGTGCATCACTGAATTCTGTATCACGAACTAACCTGGATTACTAAATAGTTTTTGCATTTTCTGGTTTATGGCTTTCTGAATTTGGATCAGGAATGTGAAGTTCCGTTATGATTCATGGAATATACAATGTCATCATTTAATTTGTATGTCATTACAGAATTAAAATTAACATGGGTCACACTAATTTGGCAAATATCATTGATCTGCAAAAGAATACTGCCAACATTCGCAATATCTGCATTGTAGCTCACGTGGACCATGGTAAGATTTCTCTCTTGATTTATTTGCAATTTTTACTTATTAGTTCATATTATTGGATCTCCAACATCAATACATATAATACAGTACGGAAGCAGGTTTTTCAATTCACTATCCTTACCAACAATCATCCATCCAGCTAGACTAATTCCTTTTTATTCTCCTCACATTTGCATCAATCCCCCAGATTCTACCACTCACCTCCACACAAATGAAAATTTACAGTGGTCAATTAACCTGCCACGCCTTTGGGATGTGGAAGGAAACTAGGAGGGCGCAGAGAGGGCCCACACAGTCACAGGGAGACTCCACACGGAGCCCCGGAGATCAGGATTGAATAGTATTGCTGAAGCTGTGAGACTGCAGCCCCATTCGCCGCACCATGGCGCCACCATTACGTGGTGGATAGTTCTAGATCTGAACTTAAGGCCACAGCTTGAAGGGAATTACTAGCAATTTTCAACACAAGCTGCCATGTTTGGAATTCCTCTGTGAACATTGGAAATCCAAACCTGCTGATTGCTTTTCACTAGTGATTTCCCAGCAGTGGTTTGACATTGTGCCCCTTCAGCATAATGTAAACGTGTGGCAACTCCCTAACCTCTATGATAGGAAATTTGCCTGCATTGTGCTGCACAGGAACAGGGACTCCATTCATTTCAATGGAGAGAAATGCTTATGAGTGAGAGAAGTAAATAATTTGATTTGTTTATGATTTAATTATCTCATTAAATGCTTTTAATTGTTTAATATTTTAATTGTACTTGTGTTTTCTTTCAAAAATATTATTTTAAACTCTTTGCTTTCTTTAATGCCTTTGTGTATGGCTTAGAAAGCTATCAAAGTTTTACTGTGCTGTTCTGTTGGTGGTCCCTCACATTGTGCCACACAGTACCTCATGATGCTAGTGGGAATTGATAGTGCTAAGGCCATGTCTATCACATCCACACAAATAGAAGTGGTCTACTAATGGCAGTGAATTTTAGTGTAAGTAGTTTTTATGTAATTTCACAAAAATCAAGAAAGAATCATGTCGATGTTAAATGTAGCCATACAGCACAGAAACAGGCTATTTCGGCCCACGTGTCCGTGGTGCCCAACTTACACCCAATTAACCTTCATCCCAGTACAATTTGAATGGTTAGAAGAAAACGGAGCACGGGGAGAACGAACAAACTTTCAGACAGCAGTCCCGATCACCAATGCTGTAAAGGCATTGTGCTAACTGCTATGTCAACCGTTCTGACTATCAATGGTGCTTGTGAGATGGATAAACTTAATTGGTCAATATTAAACTGTTTAAAACTGCGGAATGCAGTCTATTTCAGCTCTGGAATTATCTGCTTAAACAGATTTGATCCTTCTCAAACCTTGCCTCTTTGATCAAGATTTGTATTATCTACCCTAATTTATCTTCCTCTGTGTTAGTGTAAATTTTTGATTTTGATTCTATTGTGCCTATAAAGTGTCTCAAACTACCTCCATTAAAAGTATATTATTGTTACAAAAAGTGGCTGAGCAGAATTTGAGGAATATTTCTGTGTTGTGTTACAAGCAATTTATTAGTTCAAATATGTTTTTGTGGCTAACACTTTTCTAGGAAAAACCACCTTAGCTGACAGTCTTATTGCGAGCAATGGGATCATTTCTAATCGGCTTGCAGGAAAGGTAAGCAGATCGATAATTGAATGAGATTCTTAACCATCTGAAAAGTAATTTTGTTGATATTTTACTTTCTTAATGTGTTAGCGGTGCACCTGAATGTTTTTTTTAAATATTTTACGTTAAATTTTTCCATACATGTAGTAATTATGATTATTATAATAATATAAATATTGAGAAGCACCCCAAAACTCCCAACCACCCCCTTAAAAAATATGTAAAGTAATATAAAGTAACTTTATGGGTATAAAAAAGAAAGAAATTCTATGGCTTGCGGAGAAAGATGTCATCCAGCAATTATTTCCAGATCATAAACATTCAGAGGAGAATCTCACGGGTCTAGAGGCATTGGAAGAATGTCATTATAAATTCAATCCCATTATTTGGGTATACGGGTGTCAAATTTGTAAAGACATAGGATATTTATTCCTCATATCAGAGGTTTTTTTTTTCCCAAAGGAATACAACTTTGAATTTCTGCAGGCCACCTGGAGAAATATCAGATTTCCAAGTTATTGCAATACAATTCTGGTACACCTGAACATTGATTCAGTTGCAGGTAATGGAGAAAATTTTTACTCTCCGAGAAATGGCAAGACAACACATCCGTGATTTTTATTTGCATTTCAGCTGCAAGCAAGGAATGTAGTGAGATCATATTATCACTCCTTTGAAGTTGGTTCTGTTTGGCTATTCACCTCGCTATATAAACAAAACAATTTGTTCCACCAGGCCTACGATTGAAAACTTGGATTGAATTAAATTTGTTTCACATTCCATTTATCAGAGGACAGCTGTTCAGAATCATGGGCATATTTACACTAGTGGAAAAGAAACTTCATATTCCAAATAAAGCACTGGCTCTATTGTAAAATAGGGAAAGCAGCAGGTGTTTTCCACACAGCAAGGTCCCACATGCGTAAGTGAGTAAGGTTTTAAAGATTCTGGTTGTGGAGTAAATATTGGCTTGGATGTCTTTCTTTAAATAGTGCCGCAAGAGAAATTAAAATACTGAGCACTTTTTAGTAGCCAGTTTTGTGTAATATGAACACACAGTGGGAATGTAGTTGCCTTACCATCCTTTCAGATACCCTGGGGGTGTAGCTTTTCAGGCAAAGGAGATTGGCTAAATTAAAATGGGAATTTATTTCAAAAATATAATTTGCATTAATTTATTGTGAATATTAATTTCAAGTATATGAAGTCAATATTGCAATTATTTTTTTTCAAGCGGAATAGAGCTTTATACACCGTTGGATTTTTTAAATATTAAGACTGCTGACAAGTTTTTCTCACATTTTGATGCCATAATAAATTGCCATCAACTCAGCCTCTGCTATAAGAACCCTAAATACCTCCCATGGGAAGTTGGTATAAATATGTTGTGAACTCAATTTGGAGCTAATTATTTTCCTTGAATATTTCTCAGACTTTTCTAGTCATTTTACCATTTTGTTTTCTCAACAAACATTTAAGTTATTTTAAGGATACGAGGTAGGGTGTCAGAATTTGTATACGGTTTGCGGCAAAATTTTCCATTTGTGATTTGTTCATATTTTATTGAAAATATATCAGTTGAGTGAGGGACACTGCCACACCAGTATATCTTGGAACACATGTTAATTTATAACACATTTAAGTTGTGAAAATTGCACCAATAAACCATAAGCAGCTTAAGTTCTTCATGTTTTATAAATGCAACTGAAATCGGTAAGCCTGTGGTTTCCTGTGCTCTTTGTAGTTACGCTATATGGACAGTCGAGAAGATGAGCAGATCCGAGGAATCACAATGAAATCCAGTTCCATATCATTGCACTTCAATACAGGTAAATTATTCCATAGAGTTGCACACTATGAGATCATAGAATAGTACAGCACACGAGAACTGTTGTTTAACTTGCTCCTTGCCAGAATAATTCAAAAGTATGATATTGTATTGTTCCCCTTCTGATATCAATGTATGTTCCTGTATTTCAAACATTTATCCACGTTTTATCCTTTTTATAAAACAGAGCCATCACTTTGTTTTCGATCTTCCGCCAAGAAAATATCTCTTTTGTGTTGAATTTGTGGCCCCTTGTCCTAGATTCCCAAACCAGATGAAGGAGCTTAATAGTCTCTCAAAATCCTCATCATTTAAAAAAAATCTTTACAATGGTAGGTGCAGTGGAGATAAGTAATCACAAACTTGGATTAATTATCCATGGATCCGAATTCTGAATCAGAATCTAAATTTATTTTGAACGTGTCATGAAATTCGTTCTTTTGCAGCAACATTTCAGTGCAAATATTGCTATAAAATTTACATTTAAAATCTTAAATAAATTAGTGCAAAAATAAGAGAAAGTGAGATAGTGTCTGTGGTTCATTGTCCATTCAGAAATCTGATGGCAGAGGGGAGGAAGCTGTCCTTGTGCCGCTAGGTGTTCAAACTGTGGAATTTAAATTCAGTTAGTTTTCTTTTAAAATTAATCATTTATAACGTTGATCACATTATAATGTCATTAAAAGCCATCGAGTTCATTAAGGTTATTCAGAGAAAGAAATCTGTGTTCTTGTCTGTGAGTGCTTGGTTCTTAAATAGTAAGATGTTCAATCCAAGCACAATCAGGGCTGCCATTTCCAGTGATAAATCAGTTTAGAAAAAAAGGTTGGTCTCAGCTACAGGGACGCATTTAAGTGCAAACTTCAGTCTTTACAAATGTCAGTTGATGTAGAAGTAATCCACGTTCAGGCTCATAGATTGGAAGTTGAAGTTAATGGCATTTGAGAAAACCACCCAAACATTCATTCTGTCCACCAATTGCAGAGAGTACTTTTGAAATAATGCTTTAGTTGCTTCGATAGCACCTTCCTTGCAAACTTTACCGCCAAATAGGACGAACAATAATTGAATGGACACAGCATCATGCATCAACCTGACTTGATGGCCCATCATTGTTGCTAGGTCTAGGTCCTGGAACTTCTTGCCCAACAGTGCTGTGGGAGCATCTGAACCACAAGAAGTTCAACAGTGAAGAAGGTGGCTGACCATCAATTCTCAAGGACAGCTTGAGATGAGCAATTAATGCTCACCTTGCTCGAGATACCCAATTTTAGAAATAAATGACAGTATTTTTAGAGGAGTACCTCATGAATTTTAACCAGTTGCATTTACTGACAATGAAAGCCCTTTGTTTTATTCTTCGACTGAATGTCATCAATGAGCCTGAAAATTACAACTCGCAATTATAGAATTTAAAGGATAGATTCATGAATGACTGCACTCCAGGTTTGACTTGGAAAATGCCTTGTGAAATCTAATGTATGATAACTTCTGATTCTCAGATGATCAAGAGTATCTCATCAATATGATAGATTCTCCTGGCCATGTGGATTTTTCCTCTGAAGTGTCAACTGCCGTGCGGGTGTGTGATGGTGCTGTGGTCGTCGTCGATGTTGTTGAAGGTGTTTGTCCTCAGGTAAACTTTAACCACTGACAATTTGGAACATCTATTTGAAAATGAAACTGAGAGTCATTGCCTTCACGAGAGGAGATTATATATCTGATCAAAAAATAAATTGGCCTCCAAGATTCTGAATAATTTGAAGATTGTTAATATTTATTGATTACTTATATGTATTATTTCTTTCTATGTGGGGGTAATTTAATTGTAGTTGTTTTTCCCCCAAAAAAGTAACTGCTCGGCTGCAGCAAGTAAGATAAAGATTATGTTTATTGTCAGATACGTTGGACAATGTACATATGCACCAAAATTCTTTTTTGCTGCACCCAAACTGGTATTTGTTTTTAAAAAAAAACTATAATAGTGAACTTAATTGAATTTAAACAAAATAACTTCGCTGTCGGTCATTATTATGTCCTAATTCTCTAAATGTGAAATTATTTATTTGCCCAAATTAGTTTCTCCCCAAGTAAGCTTAACAAATTCTGGAGATTTTGCTGCAAAATAAATGATCTTGAATGCAGCACTATGTTTTTAATAACGAAACAACAGTGATTTAATATGATTACATTGGGTAATTTGAAGAGAACAATTGCTGTTTAATTTTCAGACGCAGGCAGTGTTGCGCCAGGCCTGGCTGGAAAACATTCGCCCGGTTTTAGTAATTAACAAAATAGATCGACTGATCATTGAGCTGAAGCTAACTCCATTTGAGGCTTACATTCATTTGCAGAAGATTCTGGAACAGGTAAGATAAATTGGCTAATTGTGCTCACTCGACTTTTATTTGGATATTTCATATGTAATTTGCCAACGATGACACATATTTACGTATTTTTCTTTGGGCACTTATTTACTGAGGTACACTTTAATCAAAATTATTTCAAAAAGGCTAAATGATATGGCTCAAATACTTAAAATCGATACTGTATTGATTTATTTTGATTTATGGCACCTTTTGAGAAAGTTTTATCTGTCTTATTGATGAGGACATTAATTACTTTTGTGGCATGTATCCAAGGAGATTTGTAAACTGATGACACATATGAGGGAACACTGATGGAATTAAAGCAGAATGGCATGATGCCCATATTCAAAGCGAACACACGTCATCGAGAGGAATGAACACGTTGAACCTTGTGTTTACGAACATCTCTGACACGTATTGAGTGGACTGTTCATCAGACGCTCCAGACCGGTTCCGAAGCAGGTTAAAAACCTGGCCAGCAGGAACCATCCATGCACCTCAGGACTTCTTCAAGGAAACAGCAACCAGTGGTGACTGCGTCAACTTGGAGGAGTAGACCACATCATTGACCAGCTACCTTAGAAAGTGTACTGACGATTTCACTGTGCCCAAGACCATCATTACTCACTCTAACCAGAAGCCATGCATGACTGCAGAGGAGTGTATGCTGCTGAGGAGCCGAGACCCTGCTTTCAGAGCAGGCGACGAGGTAGCCTGAGATATTGTGAGAGCCAAGCTGTCTAAGGAGGTGAAGTGTGCACATACCCAGCGAATTCATAGTCACTTTTAGGACAGCAAGGACACGCGACACATGTGGAAGGGTATCCAAGATGTCACTGACCACAAGACTACACCATCTGCCAGGGTTGGTGATGCCTTTCTAGAGACGAAAAAAGATGTGGCAGCAAAGAAGACCACCTCTCCTCCAAATGATCAGGCACTGTGTTTTACATTGGCAAATGTGAGGAGAATGTTAGGCAAGGTCAACCCACAAATAGCTGCTGGTCTGGTTAACATTCCTGGCAGAGTGCTCAGAGGATGTGCTGCTCAGTTGGCAGATGTTCTCACCGACAACTTTAACATCTCCCTAAGTAGCGCCACGTTTCCAACGTGCTTCAAAGTTGCCACCATCCTCCCCATGCCAAAGAAATCGTCTGTGTCCTGTTTCATTGTTGCACTCACGACTACCATCATGAAGTGCTCTGGGAGTCTCGTCATGGGGCACATCAAGCTCTTGCTGCCCCCCTCACTGGACCCCTTGCAGTTTGCATATAGATCCTACCACTCTACGGACGATGCCATCGCCACCACCTTCCATCTAGCCCTCACCCACCTGGAAAATAAGGACACATATGTTTGAATGTTGTTTATTGATTTCATTTTGGTATTCAACACAGTCATGCTCAGTACCTGATAAGGAAGTTGAGCCTGCTGGGCCGAAACACCTCCTTCTGTAATTGGATTCTTGACTTCCTGACGGGGAGACCTCATGCAGTCTAGATTGGAAACAGCATTTCTAAGACCATTACATTGAATATGGGGGTCCCCCAAGGCTCTGTGATTAGTCCACTGCTGTTCACTCTGCTGACTGATGACACGACCATGGTGGTGGCTTCTTAGCAAGAATGATGAGTCGCCGTACAGAGATGAGGTACAGTCGTTAACAGATTGGTGCAGAGTCAACAACATGCATCTGAACATTAATAAAACAAAATAAATGGTGTCGACTTCAGGAGGACCCAGGGAGATCACTCTCTGTTGACTGTTGATGGTTCTACCATTGAGATCGTCAAGAGTCCCAAGATTTTTGGTGCGCACTTGGCGGAGAATCTCACCTGGTCCCTTCAACGCCAAGAAAGCCTAGCAGCACCTCTATCTACTCCTTGCTAAGTCTGAGGAAAGTTCATCCCCCACCCTCCATCGTCAACATGTACTACAGAGAATGTATTGGGAGTATTTTGAGTAATTGCGTCACTGCCTGGTTTGGAAACTACCATCTCAGACTGTAAGACCCTGCAGAGGATAGTGAGGTCAGCGGAGAAGATGATTGGGACCCCTCTTCCGACCATGATGGACATCGACAGCACACGATGCATGCGGAGGACAAATAGCATTGTGATGGACTTTTCCTGTAAGCTTTTCTCCCCTCTGCCATCTGGAAGGAGGTACCGTAGCATTTGGGCCCACATGTCCAGACAGTGCAACAGTTTTTTCTCCCAAGCCATCAGGCTCCTCGGTTCCGAAAACATATGTGCACTAGTAGATCATGGATTTTTATTGCATTGTGTTTTAGTATTTAACTCTTGGTTTATGTAAATTTGCTATTTCATTAGGCAGTTCTGGTATGAATGATAAATAGAGCTGACTTAACTTGACATAGTCCCTTGTAATCCAAGTAAAATAATAGAACTAATAGGCTGAGATGCATGCATAGTATAGGATAATGTTAAGAAAATGGGTAGGGTGAAGTTGGATCCTAACCCAAAATGTTCCCTGGAATACACTGATGTCAGAAAGTTGAATAAACAACATGAAAAGAGACACCCAGGAAGATAATAACCTGCAGGCGAGAATTTAATGGCTGCATTGGTGAAGGTACTGTAAGACAGCCAGGAATGTTCCTTAGCTGAAATTAAATTAGTGAAGAGAGATAAATGAGACTATTTTTTGAGAGAATTTGCATGCTTCGACTCTTTATAAACAGTGGCCTGACACACAGTTTCAAACAGTGGAAAGCAGGTGGTATCCATGGAGTTAATCAGGATTTACAAACTAAAGAGATTGAACTGACAAAGCAGGGCAAGGGGAGAAAGACTGCAAGATAAAATAAGGTTGCAAGGAGCAATTTTTAGTTCAGCACATCGTCATAGGCAGAAGGGCCTGCACTGTGTGGTAATGTTTTACGTTCTGTGAGAAATAACAAGGAAACAAGGCAAAGGCTAGCAAACAGAAAGAGCATATGTATTTTTAAACAATCAAAATGGGGAGTAAGCAGTATATTTATTAAAAATACACTGCAGAGAAAGATCATTATTTCATGCTATAAATGAGTGTTCTCCTGAATTGCTTGTATTTAAAAAATTTTCCAAAATTATTCAAGGATCATTGATAAGTGTCTCTTGGTGTCAACTGTCTGAGAATCCATAACATCTCCCAAAAAATTCAATTAAACACTTATCTTCTTTGGCTCGGCTTCGCAGACGAAGATTTATGGAGGGGGTAAATGTCCACGTCAGCTGCAGGCTCGTTTGTGGCTGACAAGTCCGATGCGGGACAGGCAGACACAGTTGCAGGGGAAAATTGGTGGGTTGGGGTTGGGTGTTGGGTTTTTCCTCCTTTGCCTTTTGTCAGTGAGGTGGGCTCTGCGGTCTTCTTCAAAGGAGGTGGCTGCCCGCTGAACTGTGAGGCGCCAAGATGCACAGTTTGAGGCGAGATCAGCCCACTGGCGGTGGTCAATGGGGCAGGCACCAAGAGATTTCTTTAGGCAGTCCTTGTACCTTTTCTTTGTTGCACCTCTGTCACGGTGGCCAGTGGAGAGCTCGCCATATAACACGATCTTGGGAAGGCGATGGTCCTCCATTCTGGAGACGTGACCCACCCAGCGCAGCTGGATCTTCAGCAGTGTGGACTCCAGTGAATGTTGAGGAGGGAGCGGAGACAACGCTGGTGGTAGCGTTCTAGGAGCCGTAGGTGATGCCGGTAGAGGACCCATGATTCGGAGCCGAACAGGAGTGTGGGTATGACAACGGCTCTGTATACGCTTATCTTTGTGAGGTTTTTCAGTTGGTTGTTTTTCCAGACTCTTTTGTGCAGTCTTCCAAAGGCGCTATTTGCCTTGGCGAGTCTGTTGTCTATCTCGTTGTCGATCCTTGCATCTGATGAAATGGTGCAGCCGAGATAGGTAATCTGGTTGACCGTTTTGAGTTTTGTGTGCCCGATGGAGATGTGGGGGGGCTGGTAGTCATGGTGGAGGACCTCCGTTTTCTTCAGGCTGACTTCCAGGCCAAACATTTTGGCAGTTTCCGCAAAACAGGACGTCAAGCGCTGAAGAGTTGGCTGAATGGGCAACTAAAGCGGCATCGTCTGCAAAGAGTAGTTCACGGACAAGTTTCTCTTGTGTCTTGGTGTGAGCTTGCAGGCGCCTTAGATTGAAGAGACTGCCATCCGTGCGGTACCGGATGTAAACAGCGTCTTCATTGTTGGGGTCTTTCATGGCTTGGTTCAGCATCATGCTGAAGAAGATTGAAAAGAGGGTTGGTGCGAGAACACAGCCTTGCTTCACGCCATTGTTAATGGAGAAGGGTTCAGAGAGCTCATTTCTGTATCTGACCCGACCTTGTTGGTTTTCGTGCAGTTGGATAACCATGTTGAGGAACTTGGGGGGCATCCGATGCGCTCTAGTATTTGCCAATACTAAAAAAAAATTAAACACTTATACTGAAAATAAAAACCACCTGCTCTCTAATGCATATACTGTACCATATTTCTGTTTTAAGTGATGGAAAAAAATTTAAAGAAATATTTCCACCGCTGACTAACAGATGATAGCAATGATGGATGTGCTGCTTCCTAGGTCTCCTTGCCCAATGCAGGATATGAACTTCAATGTAACTCATTTATAAATTTGTTTATTATTTGACATTGATGATTATGGGGCCAATTACTGCTTTGTTAAAGCAGTACAGTCATTTTAAACCTTCATGAACAGCTAACTTGTTTATAATACATTTAAACGGAGGACGACTCTATTTCTATGTGTTGGCGAATTTGTAACTTCAGTCCCAGAAGTGATTCCACGACCCCTGCCATAGCAATCTGTTTAGTAATATAAATTGAATAAGTTACTCGAACTATTGCTGAGTCATACATTTAGGTCCAGTTTTAGTATTATGAATCGGTAACGTTAAGGATAGTTTGCACTTAGATCATGAGTCTATTTAGTAGAAATAAATGTGAAATGATTTATTCCACAGAAATTTTGCTTATGAGGGATTTTCGATTGCCTGTTGTCATTCATGTGTCTGACTTCAAAGAAGGAAGAGCTTGTGTTTGTTAATTTATTTCACATTCTCAGCATGTGCCAAATTGCTTCACAGCTAATGTAGTGACTTTTGTATTGCTGTCATGGTTTTCTTAAATAGTGTGAGAGGCAGCTTATAGAAAGCATCACAAACAGAAATAAATGACTGAGTAGATGATCTGTTGGTGTTTGTCAGGGTACTAGCACCACTCCCTTGCCATGTTTGAATAAAGCTATGGCAACATTTCTGTCTGTTCACGCAAGCAAAATTAGTTCAAGTATGACACGTCGAGTACAAACAAAATATCTCATCAAGACGATGCTCAGTAAGTTGGTAGTTTGTAAAACTGGCATTTCTGGATTTCAGTCCAAATAATCTTCATTGGAATAGATTTCTAAACCCATTGCTGAAACTATACTCACAATATAGTTGACAGCGTGGAAAAAGAAAACATGAGATTGAAAAGATAATTCATCTATTCAAAAACATTTTTGGGGAGTAGATGTTTAGAACTGCAGTTGTAGGTTGCATTTCCATTGAAAATAATGAGAGTGCAAAGCTAGCTTCTACTCGTAATTTGCTAACGAGCTTTTAGCTGATGCATTTCTCACACCAAAGCTTGTCTGAGAGTCAGGAAAAATCAAAAGCAAAACGATATCATATTGAAAACCAGAGAAAGAGTCCAGGGAATGGCAGGAGTAAATTAATTGGAAGGGAGAGATGTCTCTTGTCTTGTTGAAGAAGCCTGAGAACTCGTGAGGAACTATGAAGTATTTGTAAATGTGAGGTGATTATTATTTATCACGATTGTATCTTATTTTGGAGTAATAAATAATACTACAGTAAAACTCTTGGCATCCAGCACCTATGGGAATCAGTTGAATTTGTGAATTGACTTGCTTGAGGTTGCATGCTATGTGGAAGGGTGAACTAGCGGTGAAGCATGCCAGTTTCAAACTTCTGCACTTATTAACCTCTATTTTTTTTCTGTGTTTTATTTTGCCGGCTGCTCGAGGCTGCCAGTTGCTTGAATAGCAGATAACCAGGGTTTTACTGTGGTGATGAAGATTGAGATATTCTCGAATACCTTTTATTTAACTATAGACAGCATAAAATGTTTTGCCAAGTGAGAAAATGAATTAATTTCTCTCACTGTACAATAATATCTGATTGTTTTAGGTAAATGCGGTAACAGGGAGTCTCTTTACTTCCAAAATATTGGAAGAGAGAGCAGAAATGGATGTCGCCCCAGAGCCCAGTTCAGAAGCCAAGGCCAAGGGACAGGTTTACGACTGGAGTACTGGACTGGAGGAAACAGATGATTCACACCTTTACTTTGCCCCTGAGCAAGGAAATGTGATTTTTGGAAGTGCTATTGATGGCTGGGGATTCAGGTATGTAAATTCTTTAATCTGGAAGCCCAAATTCTGAGAATGTATGCGAATGTATGCTCAATAGGGAGAGGGGAGTGAAAGGAAGATGAGAAAGCTACGGAGATCTCCATTTGGACAGAGGAGGCAGAGAGAGTGGGAGAAGCAGGTAAACAATCCTTTATCCAGAACCCTTGAGGAACAGAACAAAAGCCAGCTGCCCCAGATTTAAGCCCACCCAAATTGTGTTGCCGTATCCACCCCCTTCTAGTCATGCTGGCGTCTCTCTCCGCTCACCCAAGTCGCGCTGCCATCTCTCCCACCCTCCCGCCCACCCGAGTCGCGCTGCCATCTCTCTCCCCTCCCCCCCCCCCACCCGAGTCACACTGCCATCTCTCTCTCCTCCCCTGCCCGCCCGAGTCATGCTGCTGTCTCTCTCTTCCCCCTCTGCTGTACCAGCCCCAGGAAAAGAATGCCAGTTTTTGGAGCTTTCCAGATTTTAGATGTCCAGATAAAGGATTGTGTACCTGTACTTGTTTAGCAAAAGCATCAAAGGTCAAGGGGAGTAGGCCGGGTGGGAAAAAGGATCAGCTCATGATTGAATGGTGGGGCAGACTCGATGGCTGAGTTGCCTATTCCTGCTCTTGTCTTATGGAATGAAGCTGGCTGTTGGAGACAAACAAGAATGTAACAATGGTTGCCCTTGCTATACTTGATTGAGATGTTCATTGAAGTCAAAACTCAGTTGAATCAGTAACTGCTTTGTTAAATATAGAGGATATCCCAGCCATTTCCCTTTAAGTTCCACAAGTTTGGAATGCTTGCACAAGGTCATTGCTAAAAGGTTGTCTGCTCACATGGGGCAATCTAGAATCGGGAATGTAATTTCAGAACAAGAGATTGCCCATTTAAGGCAACAATGAAAAGGAATTTCTACTTTCAGGATGTTGTGAATGTTTGGATTTCTGTATCTCCAGAGTGCTGTGGAGGCTGTCATGGAATATATTCATGTCAGAGCTTGATGGGTCTTTGAACAGCAGGGGAGTTCAGGCTTAAGAAAAGTAAGCAGAAAAGTGAAGTTGAAGCCATGGTGGAATCTGTCTTGTCCTTGTGAATAGTATGATCTTCACTTTACCTCTTTTTGTGTGTGTATTTTCAGGATGTGGGCATTGCTGGCAAGGCCAGCATTTATTGCCTGATCATCCTAAGGGGATAGAGGTGAGCTGGGTTATCGTTGGAGGTGGTCATTGCCTGATTCTTCAGTGTGAATGTTGCTTGTCATTTATTTATCCATGCCTGAATGCATGCAGGCATGGACAGCTTCTTTTACTGAAGTGTTGGGAATGGTATTGAATGATGTGCATTATTCTCAAATGTCCCTAATTATGATCTTCCTGATCCTGATGGGATTTTTCCCAGGACGTTAAGGAAGGTCAGGGAGCAAATAGCAGGGGCGCTTTCAGTGATTTTTTTCAACGATCACTGGAGGAGGGTGTGGTGCCGCGGGATTGGAGGGTTACAAATGTAGTTCCGTTGTTCAAAAAAAGGCACAAGGTGTAGGCCAAGTAATTGTCGGCCAGTAAGTTTGACTTCGGTGGTGGGGAAAATTATGGAGGGTTTTCTTAGAGATAGTATGTACAAATATCTGGATAGGCAGGGATTGATCAGGGGTACCCAGCATGGGTTTGTGAAGGGAAAGTCATGTTTGACAAATCTTGTTGAGTTTTATGAAGAGGTGACAAGAAAAGTGGATGAAGGAAGGGCGGTTGACATGATCTATTTGGATTTTAGCATTTCGGGAAAAAAATAACCAAAATAGGACATATGCAGTTAAGGGGAGGGCATTGAGGAACGCAGAGGAACAGAGGGAACTTGGAGTTCTGGCACAGAATTCCTGGAAGGGGGATTCCCATGTAGACAGGGTGGTTGAGAAGGCATTTGGTATGCTGGCCTTCATAAATCATAGCATAGAGCAGGGGTGGCCAAACTGCAGCTCACGAGCCACATGCGGCTCTTTGACCTTTAATGTGCGGCTCGTGGAAAATTCGAATATTCTAGAAATTTCAACCTGAATCCAGAGCGAGTAACGTGCAATTATATAAAGAGTTCTGATACCTACGCAAGGGAGTTCAGTATAAGTGCAGACGTTGAACTGTGCAGACCTAGCTGGTAGACTTCAGATATAAATCTTATCTAAAGTGTGAAAACTCTGTGAAGGAAGATGGCTTCAACAAATTGTAAGAAATGAAAATATGAAGATAGAAACAGAAATTTTCAGCCAGAGTGGGAGGAAGAGTTGGCATTCACAGTTAAAGGAGGTAAACCTTTATGCCTTTTATGTCACGTGCCACTCAGTCATTACAAGGTCAGTAACTTGAAACGCCACCATCACAGAAACTTTTCATATGATCACCCACCTAAATCAGACTAGAAAATCATCAATAAATAGCCAGCAGACACTGTTGACATTGTTCAGTAAGGAAGCAGATACAACGACTGAAGCCAGTTTTGTTATATCATGGAATATTGCTCGTGCTATTCACCCATATTCTGATGGCGAATTTATTAAGAAGAATAAATAAGCAGAGGTTGTTACAGAGTTAGATCCAAATAACACAAAACCTCAGCGACTAATAGCACATATTTGTTCGTTATGTTTTCTCTGATGTAAATGTGAAAGAAGAGATGTTGGACATTGATAGAAGCAACTCGTGGTGAAGATATTAAAAATGCGCTTGACAACCTTAAGAAATGCTGATTTTCCACTGAAAATTTTTGTCAGTGTTGCAACAGATGGAGCACCTGCAATGGTGGAGTAAAATGTAGGATTAATTGGACTTATGAAAAGTGATCCCAGCTTTCCAGAGCTTCCCCCTGTTCTTTGTATTATTCATCGTGAAGACCCGGCAGCCAGATACTTCAAGTATGAAGATGTTATGAAAGCTGTCCTTGAAATTGTCAATTTCATACGCGCAAATGGGAAGACCCACCGATGGTTCAGAAATTTTATTGAAGAATTGGAGCTTGAGGATAAACCTAGTGATGTATCTTTCTACTCCACTGTGAGGTGGCTGTTAACCAGCAATGTCTTGAGTAGGTTTGTGGATCTGTTGGAGCCTATCATTACTTTTCTTCAAGAAAATAAAAGATCCTATCCTCAACTGGAAAATGATGAATGGATGCAAGATCTGATGTTCTTTACTGATATAATGAATCATCTACAAACTCTTAACTTGGCACTGCAGGGGAAAGATAAGATTATTTCTGATCTTACTCAAACAATTTTCAGCTTTCAGAATAAAATAAGAATTTTTCAAAGTGATATATTGTCAAGAAACTTCAGTTACTTCTATCTCAGTAAGAGAGTAAATATATTTCATGATATTGAAATAAAAGACTATAAACTGGAAGAATACAAAGACAAATTACAAGGGCTGCTTGATAATTTCCTGGCCAGGTTTAATGACTTGCAGAAGCTGAAGCCCTGCTTTGTCTTTCTTGTAAATCCATTCATGGTTGATGTAATCAACGATGGCTCTCCAATTCCCGAACCTCTGGTTACAGAATCATCTGCTGTGGAAATGGAACTAATGGGATTACAGGTGGACCTGGGTCTAAAGATGATCCATAAATCCCAGTCTACAACTGAGTTCTGGAAACAAGTTCCAGAAATAAAATATCCTGAACTAAAGAAAACTAGTCTGCGACTCATCTCAAGTTTCAGCACCACATCCTGTTGTGAATCACTGTATCTGTAATGAAGTTTGTGAAGTTGAAACATCGAGCAATCCTTAAAAACCAACACCTGATGGAGCTAATTCGTACAGCTCTGACAACATATCAGCCAAATTTTAAACGACACAGCCAAGATGGCGACCCGCAAGACCACTACTAGCAGTAAATAGCATCTTTAATAGCCTGATATTTGTAGCATTGTATTTTTGTCATAAAAATATAATTATAATAAGACTAATTTTGTAAGGTGGAAATCTGATTAAAATATCTCTAATTTTTTGGTTTACTTTTTTTTTACATATTTGTGTCTTTGTGATAACTGAAACTAGTACAAGTTAACAGTTTAAAAACTGCATGAATGAATAAATATTATTGCATTTAATATGCATTTCTTAAAATTTATATAAAATGTTTGTAATAAAATGTGTATGTAACAATAAAAACGTATGTGTGAATTTTGTTCATGTCCTGCGGCTCTCAAACATCTGAGTTTTATCGTTTGTGGCTCTTACAATAAGCAAGTTTGGCCACCCTGGCATAGAGTTTAAGAGCTGAGAAGTGATGTTGCGACTGATTAAGGCATTGGTGAGGCCAGGTTTGGAGTATTATGTTCAGTTCTGTTCTCCAAATTATAGGAAGGATATAGATAAGGTGGAGAGGGTGCATGGAAGATTTACAAAAATGTTGCCTGGCTTACAACATTTAGAGTGCAGAGAAAGATTAAGGAGACTGGGACTTTATTCATTGGAATGTAGACAGTTGAGAGGGGATTTGGTAGAGGTATTTACAATTATGAAGGAAATAGATAGACTAGACGTGAGTAGACTCTTTCCCCTGAGGGCAGGGGAAGTTGGAGCAAGAGGGCATAAGTTAAGGGTAAGGGGGCAAAACTTTAGGAGAAATGTTATATGATGATGCTTCACTCAGAGAGTGGAGGCAGAATGGAATGATCTTCCAGCGGAGATAGTTACAGCAGGGTCCTTTCTGTCATTTAAGAGAAGGTTCAATGTGTACATGGATATGAGGGGGTTGGAGAGTTATGGGCAGAGTGTGGGAGGGGGGAACTAGTGGAGTTGTCCAAATGAACCGGTGTGGACTCGAAGGGCGATACAGCCTGTTTCCGCACTGTAAACTGTTACTTGGTTATATAGAAGGAACCAGTGGAAGATGCTCGATATCAGGACACTGCCACAAGGAACTTCTACAATTGTATCCTGGGGCTAAATTTTAAGATTTTACTTGAATTATTTTACTAGGGCGGCACAGTTGGTGTAGAGGGCGGCATGGTTGGCGCAGCAGTTAGCGCAATGCCTTTACAGCACCAGTGATTGAGACCAGAGTTCGAATCCCACGCTGTCTGTAAGGAGTTTGTATGTTCTCCCCGTGTCTGAGTGGGTTTTCTCCGGGGGCTCCGGTTTCCTCGCACAGTTCAAAAAGTACTGGAGATGTAGATTAGTGGGGTGTAAATTGGTTGATTCGGACTTGGGGACTGAAATGGCTGTTACCGTGCTGTATGTGTAAATTTTTTTTAAAAATTGAACTGAATGATTTGAATTCATTCTTCACATTGAAATGCGTTTTTAAGTAAATTTGTTGCTTTTTTGTAGTTTTAATTTTAATAATTTAAACTCCGTTAAACTGTTTTTATGTCTGGCAGTTATGTCTTATGGTTGGGGCTCTGGTAAATACTTGAACAGAGTTGTACAATGTCCTTATTTTGTAAATACATTCCAGTACTTCCTTGTGAATGCAGTGGTGATTATTTACTTCTGTGGTACTTGCGTTTATGGTACTTTGTGACCTTCATTTTGTGTTGAATTTTTAGATACTCTTACAAGACTGTATATTTTACTATTATTTAGACCGCACATCGAGAAGCATTTCCAGTTTCCTTTTGCTTAACTGACTCTCATTATATCTTAGCACATGACTAATGTCAGAATTTACCTATTGGGCAAGGAAAATTTGTACTTTGTTGTGCTAGAAGGCTTCTTAAACGGAGTTGGGCAAGGAAAACATAAATGGATATTTAAACGATGAGTTTGTTACTGATGATCCGAAAGTTAGTGAGCTGCAAATAGCTGGACTGGTCGAAAAATGATCTTGCTCACTGTACTTGCACCACCAGGTACAGGAACAACCGCTACCCCTCTACCACCAGACTCCTCAACCACAAACTCAATCAAACTCAATTCAAGGACTCTTGTGCACTTTATTGATTTTTTTAAAAATTCTCTCTGTATTGTACAGTTCGTTTACAGTTCTTCATTTGTTTACATGTGTACAGGATTTTTGCACTACCAATAAGTGGTCATTCTGCCTTGCCCACAGGAAAGAGAATCTCAATGTTGTATGTGATGTCATGGATGTACTCTGGCAATATTGGGAAGTCTGGCAAAGCAATGCAATGTCGTTCTGCATTCAGCCAGAAGGTGGAACAATAGCCACATGAGTTGAATCTATTCTGATAGCTGACATGAGAATCAGAATTTATTGTGAACACGTCACAAAATTTGTTGTTTTGCGGCAGTGTCACAGTGCTAATATTGCTATAAAATGACACTAAAAAAATTTGTGCAAGGATCAGAGGAAATGAGGTTGTCCCTGTGGTTCATTGTCCATTCAGGAATCCGATGGCATTGGGGAAGTAGCTGTCCTTGTGCTGCTGGATGTTTGTCTTCAGGTTGCTGTTCCTCCTTTCTGATGGTAACAGTAGGCCCTTTCAAGCTGCTGTGTAAAATGGAGTTAACCTGCCAATTTAAAAAGGTCTGACCAGCGTGGTGCAAATCCAACCAGGTCCCTGACCTACCCCAGAGATAGTCAGGGAACCCAATTAAACTTACCCAGGATGCGTCCATCAGCGGCTTGAACAGCAAAATGGTCGACCCAGTTACCCCTGCAATGTCACTCCTGGGTGAAGTGCCTGCTACCATCAGGGAGCGAGAGGTTGCTGTCGCAAGGGAGAGAATCACAATGGGGGGGGGGGAATGAGGTCACTGTCACGGGGAGAGAGTTCCAAGTCGCGGGGGGGGGTGCTGCCGCGGGGGAGAGGAGGGGGTCGCTGCTGCAGTGGGAAGAGGAGAGGGGTTGGGGGGAGCGATTGATAGCTGGTGCGGGTGGGGGAGACTTACCAATAGTTCCCCTGAGTGCGTGATGCGTCACTTACTTACTGCATCATCGCGGGGGCAGGAACATTATTACAGCTACTGCACAAGTGAAATATGGACTGTACTGGATGCAGTGGTTCCCGCTCCCGTCGGCAGCCCGAGGTCCCCACTGCAGGTAGTCCCCGATTTATGACCAGTCCATCTGTCCCAGTTATAGTTCTAAGTTGGGTGCGACCTATATGGAATAGAAAGCGATGCAATAATAAATGCACTAATAGCTTTAGGGCGAGTTTCAGATAAACATTTATGATTTTTTAATGCTACTTCAATTAATTTACCGTTAGTCTGTACCTTTCTTTTTTATATGCTTTTATGTTCATCTTCTGACTTCAATATTGTTAACTAATTACATCGACATCTGATTGTATATATTCGTATTAATTTTGATGCTCTTTGTTTTGACTTGATGAAGGTGGTTTGCTGTCTGTTGAAGTTAATCACAAGGCTATAACACCATCTTCAGCCTTGCAACAGCTGTCATATTGCATTGTAGATAATAAAAGCTGTATTTCGGCAGCTGTTGTAAACCATATGGCACTGTTCTGCACTGTGTAGTATTCTATTGAGACTCACTGTCTAATCTAGTGGCCCCAAGTAGCTCCTCTTTGTTCCCTTGTGGCTTAATACTAGATAGCAAATTGAATCCTCTGCAAATCAGTCATAGTGAAACAGACAGAGTAGAGTACAAAGTTCTGGCATCGCCCCAAATGTTCCAGATTATATAGATGGATCACCGACAGAATCCATATAGATTTTATTCAGCATTTGCTTAATTTTCAGTATCATTTGTGAAAATGTTCATGGTATTTTTGTATATTTTTTTGAAAGAGTTGAGAATCTTGTTTCATACTATGTCCAGAAGTGTGCATCCAGAATTTTCAGTTTCCATACATTGGTTGACTCAGATTGGAGTTGAGGACTTTATTCCCCGTTGACTAAAACTAACGCAATTCACCAAATTTCCACTTAGGGTGGTTTTTAAGGCTACTATTCCTCCCATATTGTTGGGCGCATTTAAGGCAGAGATTGACAGGTATTTGATAAGCCAGGGGATTAAGGGTTACATGGAGAAAGCCGAGGAGTGGGGCTGAGTGGGAGGACTCGATGGACCTTTATCTTGTGATATCACAATAAGCCATTCAGAGATAAATCCACTGATCCTCATCACTTGTAATTTTCCCTGTGTGAGTTCCACTGAACTGACTTCAGGGTTACTCCTGTTTGGTATTAGAACAACATTATGACAGGAGAGCTTGAGAAAAGTGTCGGAGCAAAAATGTGGCCTTGTTCGACACTGGTCTTCACTGATACTGGAAACCCACTGGTAAAGATCATGGTTTGCCTGCCACCATGACGTAAATGTAAATTGGAGATGACGGCCAAATTTGAGGAGGGAGTTCATCTTGGCGATGGAATCTGCCACAGACCTCTCATTGATCCACTCATCTTGGCTGATGGAATCAAACCATTACTGAGATGACACTGACTGGTATTGTGCCCTGCATTTTCTTCCAATTGTATGTTGAAAATCATGTCCACTGTATCTCCAGATGATTTTTATTTTTTGGACACTTGCTTTGGGGAACACTGTAATGTGGCATCTCCTCTCCAACAAGCAACCTGTGAGATTCTTCTGAACTATTAGACAAGACAAAGATTACTGGAACTTCAAGTAGTTGACTCTTGTCCACAGAGAATCTTGTATATTTCAGTCAGATCACCACTCATTCTTTTAAACTTCAAAGCTGTACATGATAAGACATGATAAGCTAACGTATACTTTTGTGGAAAAGGACACTAAAATTGCACAATATCCAATACCCTGTACACTTTTATCAATTCTACTTTAATTCTTCTTATAAGGCAAATCACCCACTTGCTCAACGTGCCTGTTAACTTTTAGCGATTGATGCAAAGAGCGCCTCTTGCAATAAAGATCTATGGTGATACACTGGAAAACATGGACTATTTCCTGTATCGTGGAAGCTATCCCTCCGTGAAGATATTCATAAATAATGAAACTCCCCTTGGCCTCCAATGTGCCGCCAATCTGATTGAAGATCAAGATCTCAGAGAAGGGACTAAATTAATAGTCAGTCAGCAGTTCTGATCTCTGTCTTCCTTGATGCATTTGAAACCTCAACTATTTGCAGCAGACAGCTCGGACCCTGGAGAAATATCATCAATGCCATCTCCTTAAGATCACTAGAGGGGTAAGCAAACCAATGTCTTCTTCCTTTTCCATACTAACATCTTCCGAGCTCCGTCATGGCATGAGATTTGCAGAGCAAAACATTCCAGGGTATGCTCAAAATCTCGAACAGATCCTCAGAAATCTCAGCTCCATAATCAGTCAAAGTGAACAAGAAGCATTTGGATTGAATAGAGAACTTCAAAGCCATGCATTAGAGACACACGGAAGCTCTTCATGATGGGTAGAGGCATCTCAGGTAGTCTCAGAAACAAATCAACTGTCAGCCACCTCTTACCTCATCTGTGGAAGCGGCTGCGTTCCCACATTGATCTCCTCAGCATACCCAGTGGAGCAAGTCGTCAAGAAGAATAGTGCCAGGAGGTTAGACCTTTAATCCTGCTCTTGTATCTTTTCCTAAATTTGCCTAGTTAATCTCTATGAAATACTGTTTTAATTCCTTTGACACATGCATGGATTGCGGCATATATATTCAGGTACATGCAGGTAAATATAATTTTCACTCAGTTACTTGTAGTTTTATTGTGATGTCGAAATCTTAGAAGCCAGTACCTCTAAATTTTATATTTCCTTGCTAAGTTTAAGACCATTTGGCTCATCAAGTCTATGCCCACTCTTAGAGCAATTTCATATTCCCATCAACTCAACCCCTCTGTCAGATTCTACCACTTACCTGTATCTCGTGGTTATTTAAAGTGGTTAGCAGTCCACCAATCTGCACAAATTTGGGATGTGGAATGAAACTGGAGTGCGCCGAGGGAATGCACAGTCACAGAGGGAATGTACAAAGTCCAAAAAGGCAGTATCTGAGGTCAGGGTTGAACCCGACGCAATGAATCAGCAGCTAGCTCAGTATTGCCACCAGACTGTTGCTTGCCAAGAAAACCTGGAGTAACTTTAACTGCTTTGGGGTGACCCAAGAATTTTTTTTTTTTTTTTTTTTTTTTTGACCCAAGGATGTGATGATGAATGCAACTTTATTTTCCCACGAGGATCAGTTGCAGAATGTGGCAATGGATGCTAATTAGTTTTACCATGCTTGTGTACCTCCTGCAATAACACACGCAACCAGACGGGCTGAGCTCAGCGAGCAGACTAGTTTATTGCAGGCTGCTGGGCTCCACTTACACTCCCAGCCCGGACGGACCTGGCTGAGAACCGCACTGGAGGGGGCTGACGTCATCTGGGTGTCACATGGTTCCCCCAGCGCAGGCTTCTGAGCCCCGTGCTGGGAGGAAGGGAAAACCCCCCAACGGCGCCATTTTGGCCGGCTGCCCCGCCACGTGGCTTACAAGAGGGGCCGGTTCGCCTGCCTTGTGGTGAGCCACCACACTTGCATGTTTTATACAGTAAAATATCCTGCTCCTGTGGGGGATTGCTAGATGCCAGAAAAATGAACTTTCCAGTTACTTGAGATGGTTTGTTGTGCGATTGGTGAAATAATAGGTAGGGGTGCCAATTTTAAACTTTCCTATTTTTTACCTGTTTATTTTCTGCATTTTTTTTTTGCTGGTTTCTTGAGGCTGCCAGTTACTTGAATTCCAGATCATGGGAATTTTATTGTTTTCATATTAGTAGTTGTGAATTGTATTAGCAGGGTTTTGAGATGTGTTCGATCACTAAGTATTGGTGTTTGAATAATACAACGTCTGAGTGTTCATGGTACAGACCGCAATAAGATATAATATTTCAAAGATTTATTGCTGATTCAGGATGGTGGAGACATCATTTTCATGAACTCGTGCATTTTTTTTATTTTACATGGAATAGATGCTTTTTTTTTAGTTATTTTTGGTCTTTTCAAAATTAGTTGTTTTTTTTTGTTTATGTTGTCATCCTGTCAGCTGTAACGTACAAACATTGTGACCTGAATCTTAATGTATTAAAATATATCTTCTTTGGCTTGGCTTCGCAGACGAAGATTTATGGAGGGGTAAAGTCCATGTCAGCTGCAGGCTCGTTTGTGGCTGACAAGTCCAATGCGGGACAGGCAGACACGGTTGCAGCGGTTGCAGGGGAAAATTGGTGGGTTGGGGTTAGGTGTTGGGTTTTTCCTCCTTTGTCTTTTGTCAGTGAGGAAGTTGCTGCCCGCCGAACTGTGAGGCGCCAAGATGCACGGTTTGAGGCGATATCAGCCCACTGGCGGTGGTCAATGTGGCAGGCATCAAGAGCTTTCTTTAGGCAGTCCTTGTACCTCTTCTTTGGTGCACCTCTGTCTCGGTGGCCAGTGGAGAGCTCGCCATATAACACGATCTTGGGAAGGCGATGGTCCTCCATATAAACTGCTGGTAAATGTACTTGAGTAAAGTATCTGCCTACACTTGCATATCCCATATCTGGAGAGAGGAGTGGTACTTTATTCTCAGCACAGTTGCCCTACTTCCTTAGCACTACCCTATATTTTACTGCCCAAAGCAAATAGAGTGCAAATTGTCCACGGGGTGAGTTATCTGAGAAAATATTGCTTCAGATTTTGGCCAGTTGATGGTGCTCTGGACTGATGTATCTTCCTGTGTCCTTTCCCCATGATGTTTATCAATTCAGTGGCAATTCACAGCAATTCAGCCCAGACGTTTGACTCCTGGATCAAATATTCACGGTCTATTCCTCTTTTCCCACACATTCCTCCCAACACAATTCATTGACTCAAAACAGTGTTCAGCCAAACATGGGAAACTGCATTATTTTGTTGAAAATTTAAGGAAAAAAAAATGTTTCCATTTACTTATCACAAAATGCCAAGTATAATGAGAAGGGTTCTTCTGCAAACAGACCAGCAGATTATCTATAACGTTGCATACAACTGGGAAAAGAGCACAGTTTAGAGCAGGAGTGGGCAATCTTTTTTTTAAAGCTCACATTCCTCCTTAAGTATTCCCCATGCCATAAGTGCTCTGTGATTGGTAAAGGATTGCTTAAGGTGGTATGGGGGAAAGGAAGGTTGATAACCACTGCTCTAGACCCAAATGTTAACTGAAATATTTTGCTTGAGAAAAATTGTCATTGGCCCATTTCCTTTGGAGTTATGAAACCGTGCACATAACGAGTCAATTAGGGTTGATTAAAACAGTGATCTTCAAACCTTTTTCTTTCCACTCACATACCATCTTAAGCAATGCCTTACTAATCACAGAGCCCTTATGGCATAGGGAATACTTAAAGTGGAATGTGAGTTTTAAAATAAAAAGTTTATCCATTCCTGGTTTAGAGTGTAAGGTTCTAATCAAAATGAAGATCAAGGGTAGTATTTGAGAGCACTGTTCTGGGGTTCATTCAGGAGCCTTATGGAGTCCATGGAGGGGAGAGAAGTTTTTAATGTTCTGAGCTGCATTCACGACCTTCTACAGCTTAATCCAATTTTGCGCAGAGCAGTTCCCAGACTACACGGTGATGCATCCAGAAAGTATGCTTTTCATCTACCTGTAGAATGAGGGATGAGGAATGCAAAATTATTTTGTCTATTAAGAAAATAGGTGTTGGTGCACTTATTGACCGACACATCAATGTGCTTCCCTCAGGTTGGTTCATTGGAGATATTTATTCCTAAGAACTTGTACTGTGCAACTTCAGTGCCATTAATGTTGGCAGGGGTGTGTACTCTGCCTCATCTAAAATTGATGATCATCTCTTAACATCTTATTGACTTTGAGGGAGAGGCTATCCTCTGCACCATGGCGCGAGACTTTCAATCTCTTTCCTCATTTGATTTCCAGCCTGCTACTGTGGTAGTAGTAGTTTATTTATATAGTTCATTTAACCCAACACATGTTGATCCAATGCATTTTTAAACATGTTTGGTGGAAAGCACAGTATTGAGGCAGAACATTGTCTAATATTTCAGTCATTGAATTGTTCAATGCTGTGAAAGATGTTCATCTCCTGCTGTTTTTTCCTTTTCTAGTTTGTTGGAACATGCATATTGACAGTTCTCCATGGCCACAGACCACTGTGCTGGGGATCCCAATCTTTCATGTGGCTCATACAATGGTTGATCAGCCATCTCAAGATTGATTCAGGACCCCCACATGGACTCCAACCAAACTCATGCTGCCAGCATTTTAGCTTGTACTGTATCCTCTGATGTATGTGGTTTGATAATAACACTTCCTGCCACATTTCCTGATGAGCTGCTTTGATCTTCCCACAGGAAGTGAGAATGCTGAATGACCAAAGGAACTGCTCACATTGACCACCTGAGACTCTCATATGTACAAAACAAAATTTATTTATTTGTATCAATGAAATACAGTACATGTCGTGCATATGTATTGTTTGTCTGTATGTATGTGTGTTATGGCTGGTTATGTGTCTGCGTGTTTTGCACTGAGGACTGGAAGCTGTTTTGTTGAGTTGTACTTGTACAATTTTAAGACAATAAATTTGACTTAATGCACTTTGAGGTACAGAATGTACACATGAAATAAAAATGAAGTGAATTCCAAGCATACTTAAGCAGTGAAAGATTTATGAAAAAAAAACACTTTTGAACAAACAAATTACAGAGATCATGCTTAACAGAAAGAAAGGATGCTGTTAATTTTCCTGTTCGTCTGGTCACCATACTGTAGGAAGGAAGTGATTAAGCTCGAGAGGGTGCAGAAGAGATTTACAAGGATGTTGTCTGGACTGGAGGGCTTGAGTTGTAGGGAGAGACTGGATCAGCTGCACTATTTTTCCTGGAATGAAGGAGGCTAAGGGGAGATCATCTGAAATTTAAGAATAATGAGGGGCAGAAAAAAGAGAGATAGTCATTGTCTTCATTCTCAGGATAGGGGAGTCTAAAACTAGAGGGAATGGGTTTGAAGTGAGAGAGCAGAGATTTAAGGGGGATCTGAGGGACATTTTCACACAGAAGGTATATGAAATGAGCTGTCAAAGGTCATGGAAGTTGGTAGAATTTAAAAGTTTTTAAAAATATTTAGACTGGTGTGTAATAGAAAAGTTTTTGATGGATACAGGCTAAATACAGACTTATCTTGGATGGTATGCGTCTCTGTTCAGGAACTATTTTCAAATGTTTTCCTTTATCGTTTATGATCCTCAGTCATTGAAATTTCCAATTTCCCAAATCAGGTTTTAAACAAAATTAAAATATTGATTACAGGTAGTCTCCGACTTATGACCATACGTACATACTACCGAAGAAAAATACTGTATAATTTTTTTTAAAAAGAAAAAAATATTTGTACAGGTAAATATAAAAATTAAGCTTTTGGGGCGAAGGTGGGGACCTATCTATGGAAAATAGTGCCTATGGCAGGGTAGCCAACCTCTCATGAGAGCTGACCTTGGTGCCCATCATGTTGTATTTGACAAACGATAAAACAGATACAGTGAAGTTCCGACCTGTCTGCATTTTGAGATACAACCGGTCAGTAAGAACGGAACTTGGAACAAGTCAAGGACTACCTGTAATATACTTCATTGTATTTATTGGTCACTTAAGTAGGTTGGCTTCCAGTTGTCCAGAGCCGTTGTCATACCCACACTCCTGTTCAGCTCCGAATCATGGGTCCTCTACCGGCACCACCTACGGCTCCTAGAACGCTTCCACCAGCGTTGTCTCCGCTCCATCCTCAACATCCATTGGAGCGCTTACATCCCTAACGTCGAAGTACTCGAGATGGCAGAGGTCGACAGCATCGAGTCCACGCTGCTGAAGATCCAGCTGCGCTGGATGGGTCACGTCTCCAGAATGGAGGACCATCGCCTTCCCAAGATCGTGTTATATGGCGAGCTCTCCACTGGCCACCGTGACAGAGGTGCACCAAAGAAAAGGTACAAGGACTGCCTAAAGAAATCTCTTGGTGCCTGCCACATTGACCACCGCCGGTGGGCTGATAACGCCTCAAACCGTGCATCTTGGCGCCTCACAGTTTGGCGGGCAGCAACCTCCTTTGAAAAAGACCGCAGAGCCCACCTCACTGACAAAAGGCAAAGGAGGAAAAACCCAACACCCAACCCCAACCAACCAATTTTCCCCTGCAACCGCTGCAATCGTGTCTGCCTGTCCCGCATCGGACTTGTCAGCCACAAACGTGCCTGCAGCTGACGTGGACTTTTTACCCTCTCCATAAATCTTCGTCCGCGAAGCCAAGCCAAAGAAGAAGTAGGTTGGCTTCCAGTAACCAGGGGAGGATTTAATACTGGTCATTTTTCAGCTGTTGCATGGTGGTGAATTAAGCAGCCGCTACGCTAGAATGGATAAATTTGACGTTTCCTGAACCCAACGCACTTGTCATTGTGAAGAAAGCACAATATTGTCAGTGACATATTCATGGCAATAAATTCTGATTCAGAATTTGAAGAAGTTTGGTATGACATCGAAAATCTTGGCTAACTTCTATGGATGTGTAGTAGAAAGTGTGCTGACCCACTGCCTTACAGCTGTGTATGGGGGCACAAATATCTCTGAATGGAAAGCCCTGCAAAAGGTAGTGGACATTGCCCAGTACATCACAGGCAAACCTCTCCTAACCATCGAGAACTTCTGCATGGAATGCTTCTGTCAGAGATCAGCGGCAATCGTCGAGGATCCACACCTCTCAGGGCAAGTATGCTCCGTTCTCACTGCTGCCATTGTGAAAGAGGCATAAGTGCCACCACCAGGTTCAGGAACCATTACTACCCCTCAACCATCAGACTTCTAACAACAAACTCAATCAGATACTTATTTAAGGACTCTTTCTTTGCACATTATTTATTACTGAATATTTTTTTCCATATTACATGGTTTGTTCTTTTACATATCTCTTTTGTATACGTTTCCTCTCTAAACTACAGTTTTAGCACTACTGATAAGTAGAAATTCTGCCTGACCAGCAGGAAAAAGAATCTCTGGGTTGTATGTGATGCATGTTCTTTGTCTTTGATGTTTACTCTTATTTGACAATAACCGTATCACCAAGGGACTTGACAAGTAAATCCACAACATCTAAGACACCAACAAATCTTGTTCCTTTTTGAACATTATGCACGATGCTTCAGAACTTAAATAGATGGATTTTGTTGACAAATTGCTTTGTTCTAGGATTTCAATTCTGAATTTCAACTTCATTCAGCATTTCAAATTAATTCAGCCACTGATTATTGGAAGACAGAAGCTACTGTTTAAGACCAGTGCCCTATGGTGACTGAATGGAGAGTCTGGCAGGTTATAGGAGCTGTCTGAGCACGAGGAGGTGACTCGCTGTCATGCACACTGGCCAAATGAGCTGCCGTGTACTGCTTGGGACTGTCTATCAGTTTCCATCCTCCTAAGACTGTGATACACAATAGCAGCAAACAAAAACTGAGAACCTACATGCTTGGTCATGCTTGATCCTATTTCATTGTACTTGGGAGTAACATTGGGCACAACTTCTAGTGTCATCAAAATGGGGAGCTGAAGCAAAGACTCTCCTTGGGAAAACTCAGTTGCAGAAGTAAATGTCATCAAAACACTCAAAATTCATGAACATTCAGCTGAATGTAATTGTAGATATATCTGGAACTGCATGACTATCCTGGCTGACTGCAACCAGATCAAGAGCAATCAAGATAACCTGCCATCCCTCTGCTGCCTGCCTCCCAATGCAACATTCCTGTGAGGTATTGGGATAAATGAAAGAGACAGAATGGATTTAGAACCAGCAAATAGCAGCCAGTCCTTGTCGCTGAGTCTGCTGTTCTGACCCGTTGAAGATAAGATGAATTTAGGGCAATTTTTGAGATTATATTCTTTCTTATTGTGTCGAACTGGGAATTCTAAAGCAATTATGGTTTACCTGAACATTGTTTATCGACCAACATTTGCTAAGGAAGCACCAATGACTTGTTTTCCAAATTCTTTCGCTGGAACTGTACATCTCTATTTTCAATGCTTTACACCACCAGTGTAAAGAAAGGAAAATAAACCACTCACAGAATCCTATAACTATCATCACCAGCTACTGTATTCACATCAATCCAACTTTATTATTGATTATTATTTTCACGTGCATTGTGGGATTTTAAAACAAGGCAGAAATAAAAATTGAGTACTGAAAATAGAGCTCCAAGGCACTGATTTATGGTGTTGGAAAAATGGTTAGAATCAGGGAGGACATTAATTTCTAGTGCATACTTAAGTCTGGGAATGTCAAGTCATAAATGTATAATTTCATTTATTCAGTCTCCATAAATAATCAGCCTCGGTACTTAGTGTGGACCTTTTGAGTTCTCCAGCTAAATATGATAGAATTTTTTTTAAAATAGTAAAAATATTTTCACAGCTCTATGCCTAACTTTAACTAGGCTTAGTTCATCTTTTTTCTAAACATCTCTCCCATACAGTATATTTGGGATTTAACCAGTAAGCGTTACTCACCTTTATCAGTCCAGTTGAAGAGAATTTCAGTGCTTTAACTTTGTGCAGTGTGTCGTTTCCCAGACATGGTTAGCGTAAGGCTGTTACAGCCCCAGTGGCCAGGGTTTGAATCTGACGTTGTCTGTAAGAAGTTGGTACGTTCTCCCCATGTTTGGTTTCCTCCGGGTGCTCTGGTTTCCTCCCACCCTTCAAATTGTAGGGGTGGGGGTGTAGGTCAATTGAGTGTAATCGGGTGGCACAGGCTAGTGGTCAGAAGGGCCTGATAGCAATGCTGTATATCTATTTTTTTTTAAATTAACATATTGAAAGGATCCTTTAGTTGTTGTAGAACTATTTCAATTCACACTTCAACACTATGTGGATCAAAACATTAAAAGGTCATTTTGCCCATCTACTCTGTGCTGGCAATCTAGTCAATTCCATTTTCTGTATTATTTTTAAGAGTGGCTAAAGGATAAAATGCAAAAGGATTATGTGGATTATTCATATTCGGTACAGATATATTGATTACTTTGAATTTGAAAAGCCAGGTAACCTTAAAATGAAGAAAGCTGAAAATAGTGCAAGACAAACTAACTCAAGTTTTCTAGGCAAATTAAAATTATGAACAAGAGCAGAAAATGATTACATTGCCACATGAGGTGTTAACTCCTTTTTTTTAAACGACGATATAGACTTGATTGATTTGCATTTGATTCTCAGTACACGATCTGCCACTCTGTGAAGAAGAAAAGGATTGATTCACGATAATAACAGATGGTCTCTGTGAGGTTATGGGAGAAGAATAATTTGGTTGAAAGTTTTCAAGAATTTAAGGGAATTAAGAGAGGGCCTTGTTTAAAAATGAGCTGACCTTTTTTTGAAGGCCATAGAACTATAGAATTGCCATCGAGTTTTACTGCATGGGAATGGGTTCTTTGGCCCAACTTGTCCATGATGACTTACTTAGAGAGAAATAATATCCAAGAAGCAAATTCATACAGAAATTTATTAATAAGGACTAATTACAATTGATTTCTTCTCTCAGGAGTGGTCGGTATATATCGAAGGATGCAGGATCATTTGATAATTTTAAATCTGAGTTTGATTATTTTGGGCTAGCATCATGGGTTTAGGTCACAAATGAAACAAAATTTTTCTTCAGGTTTCCTGAAGTTTAAAAACAAAATCACAATATATCATATTAACTATGGCATTTCTTTAAAAACATTTCTATAGCACTTTTTGCATCCCTTTCATGGCAATCCGGAGCATTTTTGGAGGCAATAACATCTTTAACATGTCGTTGCTGTTGTAGGAAACACTTCAGCCAGTTTGATCTGCTGCTTAACTCTGCCAAACCATCTTTTCAGGCGGAGGAACACACGTTAATACCCCTGCCCCTTCCTCCCTCCTCTCTCCCCCTCCCCCCCACCTCCCTCCTCTCTCCCCCTCTCCCCCCCCCCCCACCTTTTTATTCAGATGCCTACCCATCTTTTGCTAGGACCTCAGGCCCAAAACATTGGATACCCTTTACTTCCTGTAGCTGCTGAGTTTCTCCAGCACCTCTGTGTAATATACTTTCAGTGCAATGTCTATGTACATTTTTCTCGTCTTGACTCTTTTTATCCTATTGATACTAGTAGGGCAACGTATAGAAGTGATCAGCTTTATGATTAATTCTGTATTTTCAAGACTTTAAGGCAATGTGTGACATTAAGCGACAAATAACGTTGCTGAAGCTTCTTCATTTTGCAGAGCACTTTATCTGTAAATCAGACCTATTCGTGTTTACTACTTGAGACCATGTGATGCCTCACACAGTGCTCTTAAGGTTTCCAGATGTTTGAATAAATTATAATTAAAATATTGTGTTCTTTAGGTTACACAAATAATTGGAGAATCAAATTCTGTGGATTTCTTTTTCTTTGATGGGAATGACAAATGTCCACCAGAGCTGGGGCTGCTTCAAGTTGGTTGTTCCAGGGAACTAAGACAGTTTCTTGGAGATATGCACTAATTTTTAGTGACAAAAAGAGGAATATCTCTCCTTCCGACCTGTTTTGGCTTCACTGTCCTGCGCTTAGATTGCTTGAAGTGGTGGAGTGGATTCTGAAATCTTTTGCTGGTCCTCTCGCATTTTACTTTGTGTCGCTGGCTCTCCAGAAGTGGCTACACTATTTTTCCCACTGCAAGGGTCTACTTGTGTTACAGGCTGGGCCTGCTGCCAGAAACAGGCAGCTGGCTCCTTGCAAATGTTTGTGTTGCTGGACTCCGATTTCCCATACTGATTGATGGGGAAATTCCCTGCGGTGTGGAAATGACTACTATTGTGAATACTGAAATATAGGCTGCTGTCCAACACATTCTTTCTTTAAGCCCAGACTGCCCAGAACAAAGTGATATCCATCATTGTCATTGAGAGGGAGTAGTTATTCCTTTCACCTTTTGTGACTTTGCAATCGACCATAGTCTTACCTGCCATTCTTAAATACTGTTCCATTTCAATGGTTTGTGCAATATTCCAGCTCCCTGTGCATGTGTGTGTGGAGCTTTAGGAGTGACAGTTGAAGTAGATTTGGTTTGGCCTTGGTCAAAGGACTGGGAGTATGAATAGGTATGTGTTGCATTGTTTAAGGGCATCAAGGGATATGGGGAGGAAGCCAGAGAATGGGGCTGAGTGGGAGGATGGATCAGCTCATGAGTAGAATGGCAGAGCAGACTCGATGGGCCAATGGGCCTACTTCTGCTCCTATACCTTGTGATCTTATTATCTTCTATGTACCTCACAACCTTCCCTGTCTGCACTGTATCCCTCAATATTCTTGTCCAACCATCTGTCAGTTTAAGGCCTTATCGGTTTCAGGCCTTATCAGTTTCATCTTTACCTTCTATTACCAAAAGCTGGTCAGTCGTCTTGAAGTCTCGGCTGGCAAAAGGTCTTTGAATGCACCTATTGGGACTATGTGAGGGTGCTTGCACGGGTAATGCTGGCTGCTCATCCATTTTAAGGAAATTCCTGTCTGCCTTTGGATCTTTCTCTATCATAGTGCAAAGGTTGTCAGATATTCTCTGCTTTCTGTTTCCTTTTTCCTTGGCTCGGCTCAGTTCTCCAGTCATCCGTATGGATGTACATGCTGTTGATCTTTATTATTGTAAGACAGGCAGTTATGGTGATGTTAGGAGCTTTGTTGTTGGTGCCCTGGAAATCTTGGTAGCTGTTGGCCCTGGTTTTACAATTGACCAAGTTAAGCCACATCCAAGCCTGAAGGCCAATAGAAATGTCAAGGTGTTGACAAAATTGCAGACTTCTCAAGGCCATTACACAACACTTAGTTATTCACTGAAAAACCATAAGCCCTTTTCACACTGCCAAATAAAGTGGGTTGAACAGGGCAAATTTAGCAGGTTCGCAGCAGGTAATCTGGCAGTATGAGAGGTCCCACCCGGGGAAGGTGGGTAAAAGTCAACTGGACTCTCTCTCTCTTGGTGGGGTGTTGTGTCAGAGCCCGGCCGAGTTAATTCGGATTGGACGGTACCTGGTAGACACCAGTGTGAACAGGCAACCAGCTCTACCCGGTACTATTAGTGACGTCACAGTGGTAGTTTTAATATCAGTGCAGTTATATTTCACAGAGTGGCCAGCGGGGCTGTCAGTGTGTGGCTGGTGGAGCTATCACAGAGCAATCGGTGGGACTTTCAGCACATACCTGTGATTTAAATCATCTCAAGGTTACTTATAATACCTAATACAATGTAAATGCTAGGTTGTTCTTCTTTATTCAGTATGATCACAGAACTTGCATTAGTGCTCAGCCCAATGACCTTTCAGTTCCCAAGTTTGAACAGCCCACTGGAGTAGATTTTCCCACTGTCTTTTATACATCGGACACTTACGTCTTAATAAATTGTGCACGGTTTTTCCCACAGTCTTTAGACATTGCACGCATATGTGCTTTATTCCCACTACGATTTCACTGCCCTGCGAGTACGTAATACATCACTCGAAACATCTCCACTGGAGGTTGGCGACCCCCCACCATCCACCCTCACAGATTCAAGATATCCACATGAACCAGGTAATTCATGGTCCAATGTGAACAGCTGACTGGGTACTGCAAGCCAGGTTGTTTACTCGCCTTTTTGGAGGGTTAGCAGTGTGAAAGGGGCTAATGAGAATCTTATGTGGGGACTAAATGAAAATTACTGCAAATATCTATATGTGAATTGACAATTGAGAGACTTGAAGTATATTAGAAAATGCTGTCTTTGTGAAATGGAACCTGCCTCTCACGACATCGTCATTGATCCACAACATTGACATGGTGAAACTCAGAGAACTTGTCAACCACGTTTGAATTGTTAGTCCTAATGGCACAACCAATATTTTAGTCAGAGGATCGTGAGTCTGTGGAACTTTCCCCCCCCACCCCCCCACCCACCAGTATCTTTCTTTTTTCTTTTAAGGTGTCGATATATATCTATCTATCTGTTGATATGGCCTTGAATAAACCTTAGTCTGTTGTGAATCCATTGCACATTAAAAAAAAGCTGATTTAATCGAGTACATCTCCTTTGCAGAATTGAGCAGTTTGTCCAGATGTACAGTCAGAAAATGGGTATCAAAGCTGAAGTGTTGCTGAAGACTCTTTGGGGTGACTACTATGTGAACACAAAAGCGAAGAAAATAATGAAGGGAGCACAGGTATGTTGTTTGATGCATAGACAATCCACTAAAAATATGTTTAACACCGTGTAAAAAGATTGTAATTGGAATGTGTTTGTCCATGCCTTGGTTGTTAATTTATATCCTTAACCTGCCAGGACTAATAGGGTTATGAAAGCTCCTCAATGATGTTGGTTAAATCTATATATTGGCGGAACTGATGAAACTCCTGTGTATTCCCAGTACTGTTGGCCATACATTTCTGAGATGTCAGTGGAGCTGGGCACTGCCTTCTCAGAGTGGGATGGAATGGAAGGGAAGAGTTTCCTGACCATCGCTATGCAGCGTGCCCAGCCATCAGTTGGATTAGGACACAAAATCAAAGCAGAAAAATCTTGGAAACCATCATTAAGTTGGTTAGCGTCACTGAAAAGAGAGACAGTTGATGTTTCAAAATTAGAAAACAGAGTGAAAAGTTAATTTGAGGGAGCAGAGAAAATGGGGGAGAGGAATGGGGGAACAAAAAGTAAATAAAATGGTGGCATTACCGGAGCTGCTGTAACCACAGTGCTGACGCTGATGTGGACTCGCAGAGATAGGGGGAATGAAGTCAAAGCACTCCCCTGCAGGGTTCAACCACCCAGTTTGACTGCTATCTGCTCCGTATAGGGTTTAAACGGCCTGCTAAAGGAACTGAAGCTAGTTTTATTTTAAAATCCTGGGAACGCAGAATCCGGCCCAAGATTGCAGCACCTGTGGTCGGCAGTGGCCACTAGAGGTTGCAAACTCCAGGGAAGCGGAGGTCAGGCACAGGGCACAAGAAAATGCAGAGAATGCCACACGTTTGAGAAGGAGTAGCAGGGGAGATGACCCCATGGGATAGTAACCATGCCGGTGGATTAGTAAGTGGCTCTGAGCACGAAGAACACAAAGGCGATGGTCTATTAGTGACTCGAGGAGAGGTATCTACGTAGGATGTGGGCTGCTAACAACTGTGGTCAAAGGACTCCCACCAGGCTGCAGACTGCTGGAGACTGGCTGAAGGGATACCATTATTGGATCTGGGATGCGAGAGGGCACTGGCGGCTTCCTGATCATGTCAGATCCATGTATCTGGAGTTCAAATGGCTGATGGTTCAGACTGAAGGCTATGTGGCTGCAGGTGTGCTGGAGGTGAAGCCAAGGACATTTAGTGTCCCTGGGTTTGGTTTGGGGGTGGGGGGGGGGGGTGGCGGGGATTCTCTGGCGGTAAGGGGCGTTGGGCAATTCTTTTCTGCTAACAAATCTACGACTGCCTTACGGTAGACTTCAAAGGAAATTTTGGAGTAACTTCACATTTTCTGTTTTATTACATGACAATAAAATAATCCTGAGTCTTGAAATGGAGAATAGACTGATTGGATAAGACCAGACAACCTCATATCAAATTATGGGGCCGTTGAGATTGGATTAGCTTTTGTATTTAATGGCAAATTGTGAGGCAATCTCAGTAGGCAACACTACATAAAACTGAGACACAGAGAAAACAGGCAATTCTGAAATAAACAGAAAGAATGAGTTGGAGACTTCAATATTGATTATTGCAAGCTGCAATATCCCCAGAAGGAAAATAAGTTTTTCCTCGAGCATGAATTCCAATGTATGACGTAAGCAGCAACAAACTCAAAGTATTTGTCAGGCCTCATTACTGCACTGAAGACCATAAACAGAAAGATCAGAGTTTGAGAGGCCACTTAAATTCCTCATGCACTGTTACAGTGAGACTTAACACAAGCTTAAGGAACCACACCTCATCTTCTATCTGGCATGTTGCAATCTGCAGTACTCAGTGTCAAAATCTCCAGTTTTAGATACCTCTTCTTGTATCAGAACTTCCCATTTCTGCTTGTCTTCATTTCAGCTTGGTTTCTTATAGTTTTGTGTCATCTGGCCTGTTGGGCATTTCCCTGTTTTATTATTAGCAACGCATTATGCAGACAATAAAGCTTAATCTGATTCTAACTCTTCCTTAACTACCATAGATAATGACAGAGCTGAGGAGAATCTATTCTCCAAGAGAGTAATGAACCTGTGGAATTCTCTGTCCATTAATGCAGTAGACACTGACTCATTTGATGTATTTAAGACATATTGGTTGGTGTTTTATAGACAGCATTGTCGGAAAAATCTTGCAAAAATTAACATAAATTAACATAATTACTCACCTTGTGGTTGTTTATACTGCATGCCTTAAGTTCCTATGCACATTAGTCCTGGTGTTTTTATATGGAGCAACGTGGCCTGCGTCATCAGCTGGATGTCGAATTCACGAGGCGAGTTTTGCGGTGCGACTTAGACTGCAGGCTTCCCCCAAAAAGTAGTAGGGGTCCTGCAGGATAAATTGCGGTGCAGGACTTGATTAGAGTGCCCATGTAACAGCAAATTTTGTTGATTGTGCTGTTACATGCCTGCAGTCTAAAAACCATAATAGATAGATTTTTGAACAGCAGGGGAATTAAAGGTTTTGGGGAACAGTTGGGTTAGTAAAACTGCCTGATCAGCTATGATCTTATTGAATGGTGGAGTAGGTTTCACAGGCCAGATGGCCAACTTCTGCTCCTATTTCTTTTTTTCTTAAATATGTCATCCAGTCTCGCCCCATTCCTTTTGTTCCTTTCGTTCCTCAACCCATTTCCTTTTTTAACCAAAATATTTTCATTCTTTCCCAGTTCTGATAAAGGTTTCTGTCCTGAAACATTAGGCCCTTTCAAACTGCTGTGTAAAATGGGGTTAACCGGGGAATTTGCACGATGAGCACCCCAGTTACGCGGCAGTTTGAAAGGGTCCAACCGGGCACAATCCCATCCGAACCTAACCAGAGGTAGTCGGGGAACCCAGTTAAACTTACCTAGGTCTCATCCATAGCCGATTTGAAAATGAAAATGGCCGACCCGCCTATTCTGGTGACGTCAGCGCTTACGTGTGTGCGTCACTGGGCACCCAGCATCTGAACATCCAGCAGTACTTCCGGTGAGTGCGTGACATGTCTTTTTTTTTTGGGGGGGGAGTGGGATCCCCCTTAAGTCACCGGGTTGGAGATTTAATGGTTAGATCCCCCCCGCAATTTAGAAGGTACTTCCAGCCCCTTTGCCCCATTAATTGCACCTTGGTCCCAGGAGGTGCTGCAGTTTGAAAGGGGTTATTAACTCTTCCTTTTTGCAAAGATTATACTTGACCTACTCTGTATTTTCACAAGATAAAGGAGCAGATTTCTAGTATTTGCAATTTTTTTTTACGTTTGTTAGATGATAGCTCATGTAACAGGTTCATATGTTACATCCTTGTATTGTGTACTGATTTACTTCATGTGACAATGCTCATATGCATGGTAGGTACTGCTTCAGGCATTGTTACTGGAAATGTCTTGCTGATTGCTGAATTCACATCCGAGACCTTCAGCTCCGAGAGCTAAATCTTTGACCTGGGTCTCGATAATCAGTTGCAGTTTATAATTATTCTATCTCTGTGAGTTTGGTATTGCTTGCTGCATGTCCTGCTTCTGATCTACAGGCTCTGCCACCAATCCTATAATCACCTGCATTTGTTGCCATTATAGAATGAAATTATTAGGGTGGCCTTTGGGTAAAATAATGATTGGAATTTATACTCCACAACCTTATATTATCCTGGTCAGTAATATTTTCTGTAGCAGACACTCTTAAGACAAGTTATCTTGCATCTTGTTAAAACCCTTGGAAATCAGAATGTTTTCGTCCATTACAAAAGAATCGGATGTTTCGTGGTAAAAACACAACGCTGGAGGAACTCAGCAGGTTTAACAGTGCACTTTATATAGCAAAGATAAAGAGATACAGAACCGTTTTGGGCTTGAACCCTCATCAAGGTACAGACTTTGTGGGGCCTATGATAACATGAGTCCAATGTTTGAGATTGAGTCCCATAGTCAGATGTCATACACATTGTTCAAGAGACGACTTGACCACATTTGTTGTCTCTTTTCCCTTTGGAAGGATCCCTCTGAGAAATGCTGTCAGCAGAATGATTTCCTCATTGAGTGAACTTTGGAGATTTCAAATGTCAATCCTAAATCACTTCATACAGGCCATTTTGGGGTTGCAAACAGTCAATTTAGGGACACCCTAAAATAAAAACAAACTCCCAAAATATAATTAAAATCAAAAGTCCAATGTATGCACAAACATGGTTTTTCTGAACAGCAGAACTGGATTCCTCTCTCCACTTTTAGTAGTTGTTCTTGTTCATTGTGTCTACTTTTGATGCCACTCGTTCCAATATTGTGGAGGTATGGTTATATTTGAGTACTTTTTGTCTAATTTCTGGGTTTTGTGCAAAATTAGATTATGAGTTTGTTACTGCTTATGTTACGTATTAGCAAGAATTCCAGGTTCCAAGGTTAGTCTTGTTTCAGCCTGCAGTCTAGAGTAATCCTGCTCAAGGTAAATATCGACCTGAGGATGAGGGAAATGGCCATTGTTTAGGGCAACTTTTCCAGCTCTGTCCCCATGTAAGGTGAGCAGATGGAATCCTGAGAAGGACTTCTCAGCTACGTTTGCAACTGCTGAATTGCCGTTCTGCTGCTTGCATTTGTCAAATGAACTTGGGCTCTCAGTGGAATTGTGACTCCTTGTCATCACATCACCTGCCATTGTCACATGGGCTGAGAGATAAGGAAATATGGCAGCAGCCTGACTGTTGGATCTTTTTGTTCCATAGTCTAGGCAAGGTATGGTGTGATCAGAAATACAACATCACTCTCAGAAATGGAGCAGAAAAGCCTTTTTCATCTCTCATCGTAGCCATCCATATGAGTAAGCTAGGTTAAATTAGTAATTTGGTGCTAAGTTATCATCATTTTCTTTTATGGCATGTATTAACTCTGCTAAGACTTTCTTCTTAGTAAAAGATAGAGTATTTGTAATCCTATTTGTCTGGATTGGAAGTTCACAGTCATACAAACATATTTCAACTGCTTTCTTCATATTCTGGAGGTCAAAAATGAAGTATGAAATTTTAAAATCTATTAGACTGTTTAAGTCTCAATTTAAGTCTGACCTTCCCTGTCAAGGTAGGATGTATTCCATTTGGAATAGTGTTTTATACTCTAGCTAATTTTGCACTGTTTTGATAAGTTAAAAGCAGGAGTTTCATTTGTTTACAAAATGTGTGGCGGTTAGATTAATGTAAAACTATGGGCGCAAATATGGCATTTAGAATTCCTTACGAAATGGAGAAAGAAGGGCTGTGTTAGTGTCCAGAATGTCACTTTAATCTACGAATTCCATAGGACCATGCTCCTAATAATTTTCAAGTGAGATGACTTAACAGCAAGCAAAGAGTTAGTAATCTGCTGTCTGGTATCTATTCACCTTCTGTGGTGACCAGTCATGAAGATTCTGGATATGTTCTGTGCTTGGTGTATAAAAGATATCATGCTCTTCTTCAAAAACATTTTGACAACTTTCAGAGCAGCTTACTTACTTCTCAATTAACTTGGATTGTTTTCTTTGTCACTTTACAGTCAAAAGGAAAGAAGCCTCTTTTTGTGCAATTAGTGCTGGAAAACATCTGGAGTCTGTACGAAGCTGTGGTTGTCCAAAGGTGAGGAATATTTTAACCATCATAAGGCTTCCCTCAGCATTAATGTTGCCTGTAAGCACCTTAAAGCTACATTTAGAAATCTTTCATGTTGTAGGGTTGTGACCTTAGATGCAAGGATATTGATTTATTTCATAGCCAAATCTATTTTAATACTGCTAGTTACTGACTAGTTTCTGGTCAAATAAGTTCAGAGTTCATAAGTGCCCAGGTGTTGAGGCACTGTTTTAGATCATCAATTTCAATGCACTGTATGGTAAAAATTGAATAATTGTGTGGTTCTTAATAGTTGACAGAATCGGCCACCGTGCAAAATGGAGTTATGAAGAAATTTGAACCTAAAGTGCACCAGTTATGAGTTGCAGGAGTTATAATCCCTATAATTGCCATCATGTAAGACACACACGCTCAGAAGCCAAAACCATCTGGAATGTTTTCCAATTATAAAAGCCTGGAGACTTAAACGTTCACTGTCACCACATTTTTTTTTTAAAGTTTTACATTCTCCTTTAATCAGTTTCTGGTTACATTGTGCAGTGCTCCATTTTATACATTTTTGTAGAATATCGTCCAGGTGGTAATGTTGTCTGTTTCATTGAAGTTATACTTCAGGAATTTTAAGAATGATCCTTCATTTGCTGGATATGAAAACAAAATGCAGCAACAATATAAGATATTAAACACAACAACATAAAGCTCATTTAGTGCGCAAATCCAGAATTATTTTGCTTTGCTCAAGTGCTAGTTCGAGCACATTTAATCACCTAATCGAAAAAAATATATATATTTCCTATCCTTGGCTGCACACCAGACAAATTATTAATAGGAGTAAACATTCAGATTTGTAGCTTGGAGCAGTTGGTTTTTTGTGGACAATGGATGACCTGTACCCTGACAGGCTATTAGTTATTAAATATATATCAGCTTATGTATCTGGCTACTTCAAATTAATGTTGTTCATACAAGCATGCAGTAGTCAAATAACATTGGTGAAGTATTTTTTAAAAAGGCCAAATTGGATTTATCCTTCAGTTTTGACATTTCACCTGAGTAAAGAAGATGCATTGTGCATTGACATTTTTGAACTCCTTAAAAAGAAAATCTTTTATTATTTATGGTGGTTGACTGACATCAGAATCTTTTGTGGCTTGTTTCCATTATAGTGAGCTGTTCTATTTCATAAAAAAAATGTAATATCGCCAGGCAACCACTCTGTAAATCCTTAGTGAAAACCAAAGCTTCATAGTTAATACTGCAGAGTAATAAACAGTGTTTTAAAGCCATGCTACTCAGGATTCTTAATTTGGATTTTCATACTGCACCTGAACATAACTTCAAAGGTAAGAGTAGGTCTTTTAGTCTTTTTGGCAATCTGGAGCATGTCCTGCCTGTACATATTGTTGAGTACTACATTTGTTTGAATCATTACAAAACTTTAAATGGATAAGGGGTTGATGCAGAGAAGCCAAGTGAAGGAAAGGCTATTGCTGACAGTAATCTTCTAGTCAAGTTCCTCCAAATCATTCTCAAGACTAATTCAAAGTGAATGACCATGACTGTGAATGTCTACGCATTTGCAATATCATGCGAATCTTTCAAATTATTCACTAGCTTTGGTTTGAATTTGAGAAAAATTACCAACTGTTGTAACAGAAGTCAGCTTTTGGGTATGTTTACAGAGCTTGGTGTTAACCCAGGCAGTACTCTATTTCTGCTGCCTGGATGAAAGCATTCTGTTCATGGGTGTATAGATACAATTTTCCTTTTCAGTTATTGTAAGATGTTCTGGCAGAATGGTTTTTTCATTTGTTGTTTCTGTTATTACCTCCTTTAAAATTTTTACTGCGAAGTTGAAAAAATCTACATTTTTTCCTTACTCTTCTCCCATTAGTAGATTTGGTTTAGTTATGTTCAAATACTTGAATCAGTATTTATTGTCACGAGCAAGTCATGAAATTTGTTGTTTTGTGGCAGCCCCCTAGTGCAACCTTTCAAATAAACAACTTACAACAATAAAAAAGTAAGGCAGTGTCTTTGGTTCATTGATTATTCAGGATTCTGATGGCAGCAGGGAAGAAGTTGTTTTTAGGCTCCTGTACCTTTTAACCGATGGTAGCAGAGTGAAGAGGGCATGGCCTGGTTGGTGGTGGGGGGGGGGTTCCTTTGAGGATAGAGGTTGCTTTTTTAAGACACCACCTCTTGTAGATGTCCTTGATGGAATGAAGTCTGGCACCTGTGACCAGCTCCTAAGCATTTATAGCTGATATCCATCCTCTGGATGGCTGCTTGGAATTCTCAGTTTATTTTACCTTGATAATCATTCCTAAAATTGTATCCACAGGACAGAAATCTTTCATACTTGGTGATCTAGAGCACTCATGGGTAAATGGCTTTAGGTTGGTTAAATCCAGAACAAATTTACAATTTGAATATGAAATTAAAGCAAATCTATCATGGTGAGTTAAAATGAAATATTTTGTGCAAATTATAACTGAATTTTTTTGAGGCATGGATAGCGTAGTGGATAGTGCAACACTGTTACAGTGCCAGTGACCGGGTTCAAATCTAGCATTCTCTGTAAGGAGTTTGTACGTTTTCCCCGGATGCTCCAGTTTCCTCCCACCCTTAAAACCCACCTGGTTGTATGTTAATTGCATGGTATGAGATAATGGGCTGGAAGGGCCTGTTAAATTTAATTTAAATTTAAACAACAAAGAAAGTCACAGGAGTTGTAAAAAAAAATAATTTAATATTATTGCTGAAATATCTGCAGTGCTTGTAGTTATGAATAGGCCCTGCAGGATATTAACTCAATGAGGGAAATGATGGAGTGGGTTTACAACTGAATTGTAATAAACATCAAAACCAACATTTTGTGTGGACTACTTTGCAAATTTTAGAATAGAAGAGTCATAATTTCCCATTCTCAATAATAAGAATGTAATATTATCTTGTTTATTAATTTGCTGTTACATGGAATACTACAGGAATTACATTTCGGGATTTTATCTCTGGTTTGGTCATCTGTCTGAAAGTATTTGTTTATCTGAATCGCTAAAGACCTCAGCAGCTCTTTGAGTATATTTACTCAATTATGTGAGATTGTTAAAACCAAAACCTAATTTCAGCACAAAGCAAAATATTTTATGGTTTGAAAAAATATATTTTTCAAACTATGAACATTTTTGGAGCCTATCTCTGAGTATGCATTCAAGGGGTGAATGTAACTCTTGAACACATTTGAAGAAATGGTCATCTTTTGTCTTTGCTTCCAGGGACAAAGAGAAGATTAACAAGATAGTAAATTCACTGGGTCTATCCATTCTGCCTCGTGATTCACGACACACAGATCCAAGAGTGCATCTCAATGCAATCTGCACTCAGTGGCTTCCCATCTCTCAGGCTGTATTGGGTATCCTTTGATTATATCACGTAGTATTTTATTTGGATTTCACAATAATGCACCATTGGTTTTGATTGCAATAATGTCAGTAAATTTTCTTTATAACCTAATCAAACTAACTGAAATAGAGGTAAAACATGAAAGTCTGCAGACACTAAGGTTGAGTAAAAATACATCACTGGAGAAACTCAGCAGGTCATAACAGTGTACTTTATTTAGCAAAGATAAAGATACATAACCAACATTTTGGACTTGAGCCCTTCATCAAGATAGGTATTTCAACTGAAATGAACCCTGTGTGTGTGTGGTGTGTGTGTGTGTAGATCATTAAATGGCAAAATCTGATCTGTTAATCACCATTACTGGGATTTGAGTGGAATAAAGTACACAATTTCAAAAATCAACACCTCTAATATAAATGCTAAAATGAAACTACAAACATTAAAATAAATGCTTTTTTGAGAAATGTTTAAACATTGTTTCACATCTATGAACTGTCATGTTTAAATTTTAATAACACTTGTAAAACATTTAAAGAAGTTTAAAAATATACTTTACAACCAGGAAACAAAATGTAGATAAGGAAATTTGCATTTAATTAAGGGAGAGATTTATGCAGTCCATTTTTTAAAAAAAGCTAATATCAACTTCATGCATATTAATAAAATTGTTTGTAATGGTTACAAATCTAACTGATAATTCATATCTATCACAATGAGATCAATGTTTTAAAATGGAAATCGCTTGATGGTTAAAACAGGCAGAAGGTCCAGGATCTGAAATTTTGAAGCTTCTGAACCTGTGCTTTAGCATTCATTCTTTCATTTCACTGACTGATTTGTTCTGCAGGTGAATTTCAAAGTCTTGCTTCCATTTATTTACTTTTACAAGAAAACAAAATGGACCTTTCCAGCGTATTTTATAGTTCAGGGGTAAAATAAACCTCTAACTAAAATTGAAGATGGCTGATCATTCACACGCTGTCTTTTGGTGATGGATTCTTTCAGGATGTAGAATGATGAAGCAATGGGTTTCTGATACTTCAAGGGTGCTTCAAAATGTGCAATCCTTGCTTTGTCAGGCTTTGTTAGTTTGATTAGGTTAATTCATGCACATCATTGGTTTGGTAGAAAATTATTTTCTTTAGAAATTTGGATACAAAGCTAACATAACATTGTTCATATCCTGGTATGTTCTCAGTTGGAATAGGCTCAAGGGTAGTCAAATGTTGCATACTTGAACATAGCCTTTAGCATACGAGGATGAGTATCTGATCAACCTTGTGGTGCACACACGCCCTAGGTGCATAATGCTGAGATCACAGTCGTCCATCTGCATCAGAGAAGTTATTTTTAAAGATGGTATTACTCAGTCAATAGCACTCTTCCTGCTCTATATTAAAGTCTGAATTTTAACTGAGAGTCACCAAAAAGCTGCAGATGCTGGAAATCTGAAGTAAAAACAAAATGCCGATTAAAGTTCTGTTTTTATCTCTGCAAATATTGAATGGCTTATTGTCAAGTGCATCAAGCTGCAGTGAAAAGCTTATACATGCAAGTCAACCCATCCATAAGTTAGTGTGACAATAAAACAAAGTGCAGAATAGTGTAAATCGGACAAAGTACAATTAAGCAGTGCAGGAGCATAATCTTTTACCAATAAGAAGTACATGCAAGAATCTGATAACAGTAGGAAAGAATCTGGAAGTTCATGTTTTCAAGCTCATGTATCTTCTACCTGATGAAAATTACCAGGGTGAGATGGATCCTTTAATACAATGCCAGCTTTCCTGAGGCAGTGAGTGGTGTAGATGGCGGGGGTGGGTGAGGAGAAGGTTTGCTTGAGGAATGGCCTTGAACTGTATTCTTGTGACCTCGGGCTGAGCAAGTTCCTGAACCAAGCCTGACTTAAGGAGGACTTCTGCATTTTTTTTGATAATATATTTGAAAAAGAGAGCTTTGTTTAAATCCTTAACTATCTGATATTTAAAAATATATCCAGGGAGTTTTTGAGTTAAAACTAAAATAATTTAATATATTGAAATGGGAACGGAGTAAATGTGTGTACGGGTTTAAAAAATGTGCAAAGTTCTGGATAAAAGGATTGTGGATCAAATAATGCAGCATGGTGTTGAAAAGACTGTAGCAGCACATTTATGCAGTGGATTGGAGGCCAGGAAACCCAGTGAGGGATTAACTAATGTTTCTGGATGGAAGGAATGTTTTTATCCTTGGGGAACAGGGTTCAGGCCATGGCTTTCCTTGATGTATTAAAATACCTCAGAGTCCTCCAAAGTTCCGAGGTCAGGAGACACGCTGGAGACTACAGATGCCGGAATCTGAAGCAAAACACAATCTGCTGGAGGAACTCAGCAGGTTGAGCATCATCAGTGGGAAAAAAGGAATGGCTGACATTTTGAGCCTGATCTCTTTATCGAGGCTCGTTAAATGTGGTCGATAAGCCAGTGTAAACAGGACACGGTGTGAAGAGTTGGACTGGGGCCCCATAGGCGATTGGTGAAGCCGGACAGAAGCAGCAGATTGGCAGATGCTAGGCACAGAGAGAGGGGGGCGGGGGGCAAGAAAAGCAGATGGAGGAAGATGAGTCATACAGGTTGGAATGAGTGGATGGTTAGAAGATGAAGGCTACTAATGGGAATGGTGGAGAGAACAGATGGAATTGAAGTGGGGAGAGGAGAGTAGACAAGTAGTGTTTTCCTTGCTTCTCTTTATCTTTGTCTGGCATCTGCCACTCCTGTACCTCTCTCCATTATGTTTCATCTCTGTCTGGTTCACTAATCCAATGTCGGGCCCCTGCCTCACCCCTCCTATTTACACTACTTCTGTACTAACTTACCTAAATTTTAATGAAGAGCTTTAGCTCGAAAAATGGACCTTTTTCTCCCACTGATGCTGCTTGACCTATTGAGTTCCTCCAGCCGATTGTGTTTTCCTTCCACAGTTTGGTCCATGAGCGGAAGGGGATGTGCTTTGTGATCAGAAACCCGAAGGAGTATGGCTCACAATAGGGCATATTAAGTATCTGCAAAACTTTGCATTCAGGCCAATGTTCTAAAAGCAACAGCTCCTCAAATTTCCTGGAGATTTTAAATGACAGCAAGTGGCAGAGCAATGACCATCTATTAACTTCAGATGAATTCACAAGATTTTTCCGGAACGAATGAAACTCCTGGAAGTAGCAGCTTGCTGGCTGAGTTATACTTGGCTTTGTGGAACTGGATCATCACAGACCCGCTGAGAAATTAAAGAAACTTGGCATCATCTCTCTCATCTGCAAGCTGAAGTGGAGCGTTTGTTCACTGTTCAGTGAGGAAGACGTTTATTTCCAAGTTTATTACCAATCGAGTCGTATCTGGTTCTCCCAGATCAGATTTACCCTGATGTCTATCAGAAGATCTCTGACATCCTGGTACTATTTAGGTGTACAATTAGAGGCAGGAGAGGATTGCTTAATTGGCTTGCATCAGAAGAAAACATTACATGATTGGCACAGTCGTAGTAACACACTCCGACTTAAAAGGTGGGCAACATAAAGTTTCCTCATCTAACCTGGAACAAGGCTGATTCTTCACTGCCATATTAGTGTAGCCTTGAGCTAATCCATCAGAAAGAGCAGTCACCAAGTCATCTTACTTTTCATCTGAAGATTAAAAGTAGATCGTGCTCCAAGCGATGCCATGAACATGTCTTGTGTGACTCTCCAATTTTGTGACGACCTAGTGTGTGGCTGCATATATCTCGGGTTTTCAAAAATGCGTGCCACGACACATTATTATATTATCCCTGGTTCTGATCAGGTTCCTACATAATGTTCCATTCAGGTGGGTCATGCAGTATTGCCTATGCTTTCTGGTAAAGTTTGTGCAAGGTTGATCATGAGTCAATCGAGCAAAAGGTATGCCCAGAATCTTCCAGCGGACCCGCTGAAAAATGAGATGGTTGGATCCTGTGAGGCTACGTCTACATGAAGAGAACCACAGCTAATGTTTAAGGTCGAAGACCTATCATTTGTTTTCATGCCCTGACAAAGGGTCTTTGGCCTTTAGCTTTGTTTCTCTCCCCCTAATGTGGCCTGAATCTGCTGAGTATTTCCAGCATTTTCATTTTAGATTTTCAGCATCTGCAGCTTTTTTTTCCATTTTCATGTGATCCTGTCAGATGGTTCCCTGAGCTGACTGTCCAGAGTCATTTGAAAAATTGCCTTATGTTCAGACTTTTCAAATAAGCACTAATTCTGTCTGCTGGTAAGAAAGCTGTACCTATTAGTTTCTTCATGCATTGGTGGAATTACAGGACCACCGTACACTGCTCAGACCATGGAACTGTCATCCATCTTCTGAAATGAGTGTTTGCTGTAAAGGGATGCATGGGTCTTTGTCAGGGTTCATCCTGAACAGCTGCAAAACACATTCTCTGCGCTCTGCAGTCTGTTCCCAAGGATGCAGACAGAGACAAACACCAACTGCTGCTGGAATATTAGCAACTTGGTGAAAGATGGCCCATCGGCCTGCTGTAAACTTACTGGTCTTCCAGTGCTAGTAGCTACCCATGACCAAACTCTACAGACTGGCATATTCCACGTGGTCTCCACAAAAGCCTGTGGTGTGGAGAGATCACAGTGCAAGTCCCACCCATTACTGAGCACTGATGGGCTCCGAAACTTAGTAATTCCCCCTCTGCCTAGAAATGACTTAAGTGACAAATTGATGTCATACTGATGTAAAATAAATCATGTAGTGCTGTCTTGATCAGTGAATGGTGGCTTCTGAATATACTATACAAGTGTTAGGATTAAGCATATTTTTGAAAAGTGAAATGTTTTTAGAAGGATTAAAATGAATGGTCTGATAAAGTCAAACATTTAGCGGTGTCTAATAATTTGTGAGTCGTGAGGTCAGGAGATGAGAAAAAGATAAAATGAATCACCAGAAGTTTAATTTTAGGGACAAATATGGTGCAAAATGTAAGCTGGGATATACAGCAATAAAAAGGCATGGCTTTATTACAAATCTGTCAGATGTTTCTTCAACAAAATTAAGTGTGTCTGCTCTTTGGCCAGGAAAAATGCAGATGGTTCAAAGACATTGGATCACTTCCCTGGTTTTTTTGAAAAGCTCCATAAAACTATAGGAAAAGTAGTAAGTAAAATAATGTTATGTTAATTAAATGATCATATGTGGAAGTTCTGACAATCTCTGCTCAATACTGGAGACTCATTGGTATCTAACATTTCAAACGCTATTAAAATAAAAACAGCATCATGATGGGGTTTTCAGCTCACCTAAAGCAATAGTTATGAATTGTGGCAGAAAGTGAAATTATTAACAGAAAAAAAAAATTCTTCCCTTAGTTATCTAGATATATTCAATGGTACAGTTTATGTTCCTTAACACAGTCCAATAGCAATGGTATGCCACAAGCTGCCAAGCCCATTGGATATTACTGTAGAACGGGTTGAAAAACTCATGTGTACTCGCAGCAGAAAATTTGATTCATTGCCTGCCGAAACCCAAGCGCTCAAACAAGGTAAATGACCATGAATCTCTTTTTTGTAATATACAAAGTTCATATAGAATGCATGCATAACATCACATGCACACCTGAGATTCTTTTTCCTGCAGGCCAAGCATTATTCTACATATTGGTAATGCAAACTGTACTCAAGAAAAAGAGAGAAATGTAAACAAATTGCAACACAGAGAAGAAAAAAAAAATTCAGTAGTAAATAATGTGTAAAGTAAGAGTTCTTGAATGAATCTCTGACTGAGTTTGTGGTTTAGGAGTCTGATGGTGGAGGTGTGGCAACTGTACCTGAACCTGATGGTACGAGTCTTGTGGCGCCCATACCTCTTTCCTGACAGCAAGAACAGAGGATGTCCTTTGTGGTGTGGATCCTTGATGATTGCTGCTGCTCTCCGATGGCAGCATTTCCTGCAGATTTTCTCAATGGTAGGGAGAGTTTTCCAAAATTACGGAAGAAGAAGATGCACAACCTTTTCTCTTATATTTTGAACAAAATTGCTTTTTTTTTAGGATTTTTAGACATTTAATATAATCATTTGCAGATCAGTTGCTTCAGTCATTGGTGTACAGTAATCTATTTTTGTAGGTTTTCAGTAATACCATTGTTCACTGTTGGCAAATCGCCTGGAAGCTTGCAATGTTTTTTCTACTGGTATATTTACTTGTCAGCAAAAATGAGGCTGTGACATTGCTGGACAAGTGTCATTTTTCTTTTATGCGGAGATCCCTGGTATTCTGTGAAGTGTAAGATTCTCCTGCTTCTTCTGAGAAGACCCACATATTATGTCATCTTGGAAGCAAATGCAATGTTTTGGCAAACCTTTTGAAAGGAAGCCAGAGAGCTGTTAAATAACATGAGGTTAACCTGGGCTGTTGTTACAGAACCTGGAACTTTGGCCACGCATTTTCTCTGAAATTTGTGCCCAAATGAAACTCAGACACCGCTGCTTTCACATGATCCATATCCCTCTATTCCCTGCATATTCATGTTTTTATCTAGAATCCTTGAAAATGCCAGTGTCTCATCAAAATTTATTGTCATGAACAAATCATGAAATATGGTGATATGCAGCATCTTCATTCATTTTATACCATCTTACTACATCACTGGAAGAAAAGCAATAATAGTGCAGAGAACTAAGACCGTGTTTTTGGTTCATAAAATTATAGATTATTCAGGAATCTGATGGCAGCGGGGGAAGCAGCTGCTGTGCTCGCCTTTAGACTTCTGATGGTAGCAAATTGAAGAGGGCACGGCCTGGGTGGTGGGGGTCTTCGAGGGTAGAAGCTGCTTTCTCAAGACACCTCCTCATGTAGATGTCCTCAGTGAAGTGAAGTCCTGTGCCGGTGATGTTGCAGGCCGAGCTAACAACTCTCTGGAGTTTATTCTTGTCTTGAGAGTTGGCGCCTTCATACCAGGTTGTGATGCAACCGGTCAGAATGCTCTCCATGGTACACCTGTAGAAGTTTACAAGAGTGGTGACATGCTGAATCTCCTCAGGTGCCTAACAAAATATAGCCGCTAGTGATCCTTCTTTGTGATTGTATCAATGTGATGGCTCCAGGACAGATCCTCGGAGATGTTGACACCCAGAAATTTTAAGCTCTTGAGCCCTTGATGAAGACTGGGTTGTGCTCCCCTGACTTCCTTCCTCCTGAAGACAACAATCATCTCTTTGGTTTTGCTGACGTTGAGCGCAAGGTTGTTATCAATGAGCTGATCTGTCTCCCTCCTGTACGCCTTCTCATTGTCCTCTGTGATTCTACCAACAAATGTGGTGTTGTCGGCAAACTTGTAGATTCCATTGGAATTGTGCCTGGCCACACAGTCGTGAGTGTATAGCAAGTCGAGCAGTGGGCTGACATCCTTGGGATCTGCCTGCGTTGATAATCAATGAGGAGGATGCGTTGTTTCCAATTTGTTGTTTTCAATTCCAACCTCAACTCTGAGCAACCAATTCCAGGCATGTACTACTTTCTGTGTGAGGGAAAAATTCCCTTAAACACTCCTCTCTGCTCCTTACTTAAATGTGTGTCCTTTAATATATGATAATATATTTCACGAAAGTGATAAATTTTATATTATTTCATGATATCTATTGGTAAAGATAAAGAACTAATAGGAAAAGGCATATTCTGGATTGAATGGAATTCTTGTTTTGGCACTTTTATGGATCTGCATTGATTTTGATTGTCACGAATTAGAATGTTTTTGTTTGCAAAATGTATGTATTAAATTAATATGGCAATGTGAATGGAATTGCAGTTTTACAATAATTGAGTATCAAATGGTACTCTTTTGTGTTTCATAACAAACGGCATCAACTGCACCACTAACATTTTGAGGAAGAAATATTAGGAATTTCAGTGGCTACATTTCAGAGATTAAGCAGTTGTGGCCAAAACTCAATTAAAAACCTGACCGTGCAAGTTCAGTCAAGATTCAAGTACAGCAGCAGTTTGTTGAGATTGTGAGTTTTTTTGGATTTTGCAACACTAAAATACTCATTGTGGATACAGCACACAGAAACAATTTATCAGGATTTGGCACAACTTGTCAGTCCAATGTTTTCCTGTAGGCAAAAATTCAAGAATTTGCACACGTGGGAAGTAATGATATGACCATTGGGGCTGTATGGGGTGTTGTTGTAGTAAATTCCCAGTTTTTCCAACATTGATGGACTAGCATCCCTTCTTAGGATAGTCCGTAGAGATACAAATGGAGCATACTTCATCAGCAATGTCTGCTTCAAGAGACAAGGGACATGGTAACACCAGTAGTTTTCATTGTGTGGAAATGTGTTGGATAAAATGGGCTCAATTTTATCCTATTTCAATGTTGGGCGGGCTAAAGATTGGTGCCTGTAATGACTATTGTGAATGCAAAATTGTTGCAGGCATGATGATCTTCTCCACTGCTGGTAGTGCAGTGCAGTGCTCCCTTTGTGGCCTTCTCTACATCAGGGAGATTGGGTGCAGACTTTGAGATTGCTTTGCTGAACAATTCATTGTAAGTGACAGGGATCTCCCTGTGGGCAACATTTCAATTCATCACCTCATTCTTGTGCTCACATGGCCTTGGGTACCGTCCCACCAAGATGACCCATAAATTGGAGGAACAACACATGGTTTTCTGTCCTGATACTCCAACCAGATGGCATTAACATTGACCTCCAGTTTCTGCTAGCTTACTCTGTTCTCCCTCCATTCCCTTTCCCCTTGTCTTCTTACCTCCAGCTTTCCACTCACTTCCCTCACTATTCACAGAGTCATTTCTTCCCTTGCTTGCTGGTGTGCCTTCCCTTCCTATTACCTCATGCCTTCAGGTCTGTGCTCCTCCGTCCACTCCTCCCACCCCCCCCCAACCATTTTGTTTGGGTGCCTGCCAACCCTTTTCCATACCATGATGAAACATTGGCGATGTATCTTTGCTATATAAAGTACACTGTTGGATCTGCTGAGTTTCTCCAGCATTGTGTTTAAACTTTTAGTACAAATAAAATATTATCTCTGTAGTTCTTCAAGCATTCACAGTGCCGTGAATCTTTTTAAGCATTTCCATTCTGTTTAAATAGCACTATTGAGTGCATCTGCTTCCAGAGTAGTGTTTTTTTTTTCCCAGGCATGTTTGTGAAATTCAGGTAAGCTTGCACACTGGAAAAAAACAACCAAAATCCACTTAATTCTTCTCGTCGCCTGAATTAATATGTGGAAGTGTTTGGCTTTTCTCTTGTTGCAAGTTCAGAACTCCCTGTTAATCTGTAGATTGAAACCTGCAGTATCTTCCTGTTGTTGACAAGAAGGGGGGAACCAGTCATGATCTTACTAAAAGGCTGAATGGCCTACTGTTGCTCCTGCTTTCCAGGTTCTATTTAAATAATCGAGACCTTTAAACCTGTTCATGGTAGGAATATTAGTTAGAATATGTCTATAGGCCCAGCATATGTAGAAAACCCACATGATCACTGTGTGACTTTTAGCTACGTTACTGATCCCTGCAGTTCACTTCTCAGAGGCCACCATTGTTGCTATTTCAAAAACTGAACTTGGCTTCAGGTGACAGTATCCTTGTACATTTAGATGTGGTTTAGCTGTTAAGTACTGTTGGAGAATGGTATTTGTTGCATTCATGTGCCATCAATAAAAAGTTCAAATTAATTGGATGGAATGGAAACAAATTACCTCTACATACAAATAATAAAAATAAGGGCCTTGAGTTTTATTACAGTTTTGGGTAAGGAAATTGGCCTTAATTTAAATTTGATGTTGCAGAGACCTAACACAATACAAATTTAAAAATAACTCTTATATTTTGTTCGATAAAATAGATTTGCTTCCGTCAGTTCAAAAAGAACTGATGCAATGGTTCAAAAAAATATGGAGCAATTTTTTTTTTTCAAGATTACACAAAAATACTGGAGGTACTCAGTCACACATCATTCTATATGGAGCGAAGATACAGATACATAACCAATGTTTAGGGCCTGAGCCCTTTATCAAGGTATGAGCAAAGAGCAGGCAGGCACCTGAATAAAATGGTGTGGGGGGGGGGGGAGGCCCACAGACAAGAGGTCACAGGTTGATATGGGTGGGAGGGCACAAGGGAAAAAAGCTGAGAAGTGAGGGGAGGGCAGGGATAGCCCACCCAGGGACGTTCATCATCCCACCTAATGAGTCAAATTATGAAAGTGAGCTAGAAATGGGCCCCAAGTCTTATCAAATCTTGATTTTTGTGGCATTATGCCTAATTTTCTCCAGATACGCTATCTCATTTTCACTGCAATGATTATGGTATGATGACAAATAAATGCAACTTGATTTAAAAAGGACATAATATCTTTTTTTTTTTGAAACTTTATTTATTAATTTTAACATATAAAGAAAGTCAGTAATTCACTTACAAAAAAAATACAAAACGAAGTAATACAAATACAAAGTAACATAATTAATGCAATACCAATCTCAAAATCTCCCCCTGACAACTAAAAACTAAAAGAAAAGAAACTATTTTTAACCCCTAAACCCCCCCTCCCCACCCTCACAATAAAGAGTGAAGAATTAATAGTTAGTATAATAAGAGAAAAAAAAATTAAAAAAATATATATATCTTAAAAAGAAAATCAATATATATATTTTAAAAAATATTAATTAAGTATTAAGTATTAGTCCACAAAATTTTTTATATAAAACTATATATAAAAAAAAACAAAAACAAACAAAAAAAAACTTAAAACGAAAAAAAAAGCCAACTAATTAAAAAAAACTAAAAAAAGGAAAGAAAAAAAAACATATATAGAAAAAAATATATATATAAATGAAAAGTTTTTTTAAAAAAAGAAAAAAAATAATTAATTCAAACTTATTTAAATTGTATATAATCAATAAATGGGGTCGACTTTAACTCGTAAAAAGACATCTTATCTTGTATAGAAAATGATATTTTTTCCATGACCAAACAAAACTTCATCTCTGAATACCACCTATCTAAAGACAATACATTGGACATAATATCTAATAGTCATTCATTATGTGTAGGTGGGAACTCATCTTTCCATTTTAACAGATTTCCTCTTCTTGCTAATAAAGTGGAGAATGCTGTAACCACTCTTTGATTAGAAGATTCAAAAAAATTATGCCTTTAGAAAAACCAAGTACTGCAAGGACATGGATCTAAGGTGATCATAAACAGGATGGAAAAAGTTCTAAAAATGTCAGTCCAATATTTTTGCAAGTTAGCGCAAGTCCAAAACATATATAAACAAAGAGGCATTGAATATTTTACATTTGTCACAAATTTCAGCAAGTTTGACTTTGGAGAACTGGACACAATGTAGCACCTGGAATTGGATAAGACTATGCCCTAGTTCACAATGAGGAATCGTAAATCAGGCCCAAAATTGAAGTCCATTCTTCTTCTGAGAAAGATATTCAGATCATTCTCCCATTCAGTTTTAATTCCACTTAAATAACTTGCTTTCATATTCAATAGTTTATCATATAAAGCAAATTGGGGACGATAGTTAACCTATCAAGTTGACATTATTTCAGATACTATCAAATTCACTCTTAAGCTTTTAACATTTCCTGCTCTTCCTGATCCACATTTTATCGATGAACTCTTTGAGTTACAATTTACTCACATTGGCTCTTTTTATTCATTGAGGATAATAACATTCTAGTTTTCATTGACATTGGAGCAATTTATTTGTCTCTGTCTGATCTTTAGTGTCCAGAAATGAAGGAAGTCTTAAACATTTTATGATATGTCTTAACAGAGCAAATATCGAGATAGAGAATCAAAAAAGTGAAAATTATTGTTGAAAGACAGTTAATTTTGCAAAACCCATCATCATATTTTTAATCTAGTATCTTCTCAAGTTACAGCAGCAAGAGCAATTATCTTTGTAGATCTTGTTTTGAGATTGGTGGATTATTGACTGATAATTCCTGAAAAGTTGACAGCACTTCGATTTCAAAACTATGCATTTTTTAAAAGGTTTATAGAGTTTAAAATCGTATTTGGGAACACACAGTCGCATTTTGCCAACTCTGACATTTGCCCTGACTAAAAATAAATGTGTGCTGCAGAGAGATGTATTGTTAATTTTCCTCATCTCCAAAATTCTGTCTGGCAACATCAAAAGTTGGCCTGTTTTTGATAAAATGACGACGTAGACAGAACAATTCTCAAGGTGGTAATCAGAAAGAAAAAAATGAACTTTGAAAAATTAAATATGGATATCAGTGGAATTTTTTTTATCATGGAATGAACAAGTGAAACTTCAGGGCACCAGAGGTTTCTCAGCAGGAATTATGATAGTTTGCCATTTAAAATTCAGTTACATTTACCTCAGCTGAGCTTTGAATGTTGCACTTGGCATTAAAGTTTGCATCCTATCAGATACTGCATGGAATATATCAGGATCACATGGTGTGAAGGGATCTTTAAGAAAAGAGAAGGATATTCATGACAGGAGCTTTCCTGTGTGGGTGCCAAAAGCCTCATAAATAATGAGGGTGGATGCTGACAACTTTGCGTTTTTTGCACCTGCACCTTTAAGGGACATGTTTGCACATAGTATAGCAATATGCAAATTTTAGTGAATTTCTTATGTTAGTATCTCTATTGGTTTCTTTATCTCTTTTGCAATTTCAATTGACTCTACATAACACCATTTATCACAAAATATTATTAGAATTTATCAAAAGACATTATAAATCGTCATGAAACACGAAAGTCTGCAGACGCTGTGATTGTAGTATAAACTCAAAATTGCTGGAGGAGCTTAGCCGGTCTCGCAGCATCCATAGGCGGTCAAGATATTATCATCGACTTTTCGGGCCTGAGCAAAAAGCAGGCAGGTTCTCCTTCCCCTGCCTTTTCTTCCACCTTCCCCTAGCCCCTTTATTCAGCCGCCTGCCTGCTCCTGAAGAAGGGCTCAGGCCCACATTGTCAGTACCTCTTAAGCGCTGTGAGACCTGCTGAGTTACTCCAGCACTTTTTGTGATTTTACTACAAATAGTCATGGTGTATTAGAACACTCTTTGTGGTCAGATAATTGTTTTCAAAAATGGACCATAAAATTGGATGTGAAATGCTTAATTTGTAGTACTGCACATGCCCAATTGCTTCCAATTTCACATGTGAAATGCAGAGTACATTTAAATGTGACTTATGCTATTGACAAATTTGTCAGAGCTGCAGTGTTTGTGTCGCTCCTGCCCCATTGAAATATCAGTGCTCATGAAATTAATTTGATGGTGGCACTAGTAAGTTTCAAGATTCTTTTATTGTTATGTAATGAAACAGAAAATGTGACATTACACAAAATTTCCTTTCATCTACCATAAGGTTGGCAAAGATTCGCTATTAGCAGAAATTGCCTAGCGCCTCCTACAGTCAAAGAAAAGATAGTCCCTTCAGTCACTGAGTGTCTGGATTTGCCTGCAGGGTTCCCTCAGCCACACAGACCAGTCCAAACCAGATCCAAACCTCAGCGTCCTCTCACTTCTTGGTTTCGATAGCTGGTGCACCTTCAGCCAGTCTCCAGCAGTCCACAGCCTAGTGCGAGTCCCTTGACTGCAGTCGCCAGCAGCTTGCATCCCACGTGGGTTCTTTGCCTCGAATTGCCATCAGCTCGCCGTCTGTGTGATCTTCATCCTCTGAGCCCCTCACCATTTCCTCTGCTTCTCTTTCTCAAAAGGGGTGGGGGGGGTGGAAATTGGTGCTCTTCCCATTTTCTGATGCCCTGCACCAGTCCTCTGCTTCCCCGTTGTGAGTATCCAGACAATGCAAAATTTTAATCACAGTTGGAGAGCTTATTTCTAATGATTAGGACCACCAACTTCTACCTCCCCATTGTAAAGGATCTTCAATGTCTCCCTGGTTTGTTGAATTGATAGGGTAGAGAATTTAATTGTTGAATGCCTTTTGAAGTTTCTGAAGTTGTGATGTGCTGTGTCTATGAGTTATATTTTACTTGAACCTTCACCAACTGCATTGATCAAGATAATGCACATTGTGCAAAATTCCTACGTGCTGCAGCTGAACAGGTACTTGTAAAGAAAAACTATATTAGTAAATTAATTGAATTAAATGAAAAGAAACAGTTAAGATATAGGATAGAAAATAAATAGTCACAGAAATCCTTGTCCAAAAAAATGTGGCTCATTAGTGCAGATAGTCATTTTATGCTGTCAAACCTGTTCATGATAAATGTTTCAAGGGAAGGTTCAAGAGTCTGATAGTCATGGGAAAGGAAGTGTTCTTGAATCTCGAGATACTGATTTTCAGGCTTCTGTATCTTCTGCCTGAAGGTAGCAGTGAGAAGAGGGTTTGACTAGGGTGATTGGGATCCTTTATGATGTTGGCTGCCTTCTTGAGAGCACCCAGAGGAAACCCACACAGACATGGGGAGAACGTACAAACTTATTGCAGCGCCGGGTTGTTGAAGCTGTAACAGTGAACAGCAAACAGCTTCACTAATCGTGCCACCCTCTATGCCAACCGGGCTGCCCTCTATCCTAACCATGCCGTCCTTAATGTTCATGATAAATCAAAACATTTAAAAATTATTTTTAGTTTCTATTGGTTTGATCATTGCTGAGCACAAGACAACAAAAAAGGCTTTGCTCTTCTAAATGTTACGGACTAACAACCCTTGTAATTTTCTAAGAGACTAAAGGGACTTTGTTAGCACTAACAAAGGAACAGCAATGGAAAATTCACCAGATAATGGTAAATTCAAATTAATAGTTTTTTATTAAACTATTAATAACATACCATTTCTTACATATCTCTAAACTTAACTGCACTATCCTCAAAAGTAAATATGTGAGTGTTAAGTCCCAAACTCTGAAAAGTCCATTTTAAAACTTCAGCATCATTTTAGTCTTGCTTGAAGGTCTTAAATTTTCAGTTCATAAATAATTATAAAATGCTTTTAAACATCATATCTTCAGGGCTCTTTAAACTCACAATTCTTTTGATGAATTGTCCTTCAGAAAGAATCTTCAAGCAGAAGTGACCATCTTCTGGGCCACAAATAAATCTTCTGTGAATAGGATAATATGAGTCTTTTATTTTGAATGAAGACTTTGGAATCTGTGTTCCCAAATGATGAAACTGCCCTCTTTATCTTAGAGACAGCAGAAGTAGGTATCTCTTTTGAAATCTACTTATTCTGTGTGTCGTCGTTTGCCCCCCCCCCCCCCCCTTTCATTAGAAGTAACACAAAACAGCATCTATTCTGGTTACTGTAATTCAACCCTGTCTTCCACATGGTTCTAATTCCAGGGTTTTGACTTCTGTTAACGTATCCAAAAATGTCTGAATTGATAATATATTTATCCAAATCATGTGACATTACATCATCAACAAGGTCAGTTCCAGTTCTTGAAAATCACATGACCATATACTGGAATCCTTAACAGTTTTAGTTTTATTTCTGCAAAACTTCTATTCTGACCTCATCTCTGTTCAAGAAGCTTAATTGCTTTTAAGAACACACCTGGTATTTGAGTTTCAATTAAAAACATTCTGTTCCATTTTGGTCTGCTTTCCAGACGCGTCGACTCCATGAATTAACCCTTTTCACTGAGTACAATGGTTCTATATAAATGTACTATGACTTGTGTGTGTAACCTTGTAACCAACCCACAACTAACCTAGGACATATTTATATGAAATATAGCTTAACATTAACCTAAGTATTAATATTAAGACAGATCCATTACATATTTAATTGGATATTTATATGGGCTGTGAGGGAGGAAGGGCTAACTTGATCATGGGGTAAGTTTATATAGGTTGCCACAATAATGTAGGCTGAAGAGCCCATACTGTGCTGTTTCTATGTTTAAAAGAGTTTATTCAAGATTGAAATGATAGGCTGCAATACCTTAAGAAAATGTAGCTACCCTGTAATCACCATATATTTCAGTGTACAAGTCGACCTTCAGATAAGTCAGGTCCCCATTTTTAATTTCATTTTCATGGCTTTATCATATATCGGGCGTATAAGTCAACCCTCAAAAATCGTGTTGACTGAGCTGTTGGGCATTGCTGGTAGGTGGTTGTTATCATGGAGCCTCCAGCAAAATGACAAAAGTATGAAGCAAGTTATGTTAAAAGTAATAGAAGTGGGGAAGAAATCCAAGTTGGTTTTTTTTTGGTGTTTCAGGAGTTGTCGTATGCGCCAACTCTGTCGAGTGATTGTTTTTTTTTAGTTGAATTTAAGGTCTCATTTTTGTATCTGGTGTGCAAGTCGACCCCTGATTTTTGATTGCTTTTTGAGGGTTTCAAGACTCGACTTGTACCCCGAAATATACGGTAAATAAGAACTTAATATAGAGTTGTTTATTTCTTATGAAACCGGATTGAAGTACCAGGAACAATGTGTTGATGTCCCTTTAATATCGAGTTTTTAACACTTGTAAAAGTTGAGATCGAAGAGTTGATAGCTAGCGTCCCAGAATAAGGAAGCAGCTATATTTTATTGCCTGCTGAAATATTAGCATCTTCAAGTTGTAAGGTAAAACATCATGAGATGGGAATGTGTAAGGAGTTACCCTGTGCAGGGCTGTAACAAGATGTGAATGCATCCTTGTACTTACAAGATAAGAGAGACATTGATGGATTGAGAGGCAGGAAGCTAGCAGGGAAAGGATAGCAACAGCTTTAGTCATTGGACAAGTAATGATATGATGATGTTCTAAGCACGTATCCAAGGGTATAAAAAAATCACCATTTTGCTGATAATGGCAGAATGCATTCTCCGACTAACATTGTTAGTTGCAAGTGTTACAATCCGGTAATAAAGAACAAAGAACCCTGATTTCGACTCAGTCTGGTGTTTGTCTCACTCATTCATGAACGAAGCAGACCTAACAAAGTCCACGATAGGACTGGTCAAATTGGAATTCCAACAGTAGTTTTCAAAGTCAGTGGTGCTTTCCCACTGTTTTAGAATGCTACCCAAAATGATGCATCTAATGGTGTGGGCGCTCCAGTGATAAGGATAACCTAGCAGACAATTTGAGCACAGCAAAATCCCACAGATGGCAAGGAAATGGATCTGCAGCATTAGCACTGAGAGTGAAAAAGGACTCTGAGAGAATGTCTGCAAATGGGGCTTTCTGTGCCCACTTCGTCTAATGCATCATTGGAATAGTTCTGCATTCTCTTCACGTTGCACTGCATTCTCAACTTAGAGGTGTACTGACCCGAGAATAAAAATTGAACCTTTTCACAGTAGGACTGCTGCTGAGGTGTGCCTGACAACCACTCTAATCAAATGGCCCTTTTACAGTGAGATTCCACTAAATTGGCATGCTAATGACCCGTGTTTAAAGCCTTGTCGGGTCAGATCAGAGTATTCAAGTGCGAACTTTTACATAGGGACACGGCATCCCAGTGCAAAGGAGATGGGACCTGAAGCATTACATGTTGGCGTTCTGGGAAGGCGGGTAAGCCTTTTACACTGGAGCCGATACGAAATGCATTGTCTCTGACCTTGACGGATAAGTACCGGGATGAAAATGACCCCTCATAATGTGTTCGTCATGTTCACACAGGTAAGTAAAAGAGCAGTTAATCACTGTCTTTCAAGAGCAGTGTTAAAAGGGCCAATGGATTAAGTTGCTTCCAATTATTTACCCCTTTAATTTTCACTTGTTCAATTTCATGCTCTAAAATACTGATTCTTTCAAATCTTTAACTAAAGTTATGTTTGAATTGACCTAAAAAAATGTTCTGCTGCCCTTGCACTTCTGATGTGGAGCTACCAACCCAGAAAGCAAAGGATTAAAATATCCCTCTCTGACAAGATGGTTGACATAAGAAGTTTGAATGGAGAAATTGGCTTAACTGCTGCCATCTGTTGGTTGGACGTAAAGTACATAAATGACAATAATTTAAAAACACAGAAGTCTGCAAGTACTGTGATTGTAGTAAAAATGCACATTAAATGCTGAAGGAACTCAGCCAGTCTCACAGCGTCCATAGAAGGTAAAGATATATTACTGATGCTTCAGGCCCTTCTTCACAGTTAAAGCAAAAAGCAGGCAGGTGTATGAATAAAGACAGAGAGAGAAAGGTAGATTAGTGAAAAGGGGAGAAGTCTAGACCAATAAACAAAAGGTGTTAATTGGATATGACAAGAGGAAAGGCGAGAATTGATTTTAGCTCTGTGAAAGAAGACGGAAAAGGGGAGAAAGAACAGAAGAAAAGAGACGGGAACAAAGAAGGGGGGGTGTGACTGGGAGACGTTTAATGAAAACCAAAGAAGTCGACGTTAATGCTGTCCAGTTGGAAGATGAGGTGTTGTTCCTCCAATTGCAGGTGGCCTCAGTCTAACAGTGCATGAAACCATGGATAGACATGTCAGCAAGGGAATGGGATGGGGAATTGATATGGGAAATGGGTGGGTAGCAACTTTATTGAATGGTTAAAATATAAATCCAGATGAGTTCTTTTGAAGAAGCTGATGAGCAAGTGCACTTTGCTATGTGCCTTCCAGATCAACTGAGATTGATAGTGGACTTTTCTCTGATTGTTCACCAGTCAGTATCTGCATAGTCAAATGATAATTCTGATGCCTGTGGTACCTACATGGTATAAGTATTGCAGCGTTATGAGTTTGATGTCTGAGCATTGTTGGATTCTGCCAAGAGTGAATTGTTCTTGGCTCTAAGTGAAGCAATGAAATCTTTTGCTTAAGAAATAATTAAAACCTCAAAGCCTCAGAAGAGTATGGAAATTAGAATGTCTTTGTCACTTCTCATTAAGTTACATTGTGCTTGGGAAAGAGTGATCAAATGAAGTGTCTCATATCTTTAAAGCCAAACAGTCCCAGCTAGAAATACAAGGGTAGGCGTTTTGTAAGAGAGGATCGGCTAAGCCATCTGCTGAGTCTCACAGATGTATCGTGGCCTTTTTGCTGAGTCTCTTGTGGCCTCACTATCACCATAGCAGGGAAATGTGGAATGAAGTTTTACTCTTGTCATAGAATGTCCTTTCCAGCACATATTTTTTTTTCCTTTTCATTACCATTTAAATTAAAAATGTAGATCATAGCCATGTTTATAAATGTTGAATGAGAAATTATAATATACTTTCCATTCCTTTCAGTTGATTTCCATAATACAGAATGTATAAAATGAAGATACTATGTTCTGTGAATGAAAGCTGCTGTTACATCTTATTGATATTAAACTATGCCTCTGGCAACTTGATAATGCCCATAACTTAATTTCAATGGCTCTGATTAAAAATTATTTGGCACTAGTAAGCAGAAAATTAATGAACCCAAAAAAATCTCATATTTTCATTGAGATAGAAATGTTGCAGAAAATAAATTGATTGGTCTAAAAAAGGAATTGAAAGTTAATTTGACCTTATTTACATTTGTTCATTCCAGCAATTTTTTTTTGTATTATAACCCAAGATCAAGATTTTAGACACAGAGGAATAAAATAGTTTGAGAAAATAGATTATGGAGTACTGTGGTATATGAGAGAAGATGTGGGTATAATGAAGTCTGGGGAAAGTGCAGATCAAAGATTATGATTAAATGTGGAGTAGACAGAATTGCAGGTCAGACAGCATCCAATGGTAGAAAAGGACAGTCAACATTTTGGGTTTGAACTCTATCAAGACCAACATAAAATAAGGAAAAATTACACGTATGAATGTGGAACGTATAAGGTGTAGAGGCCAAGAAGTGATATAGTACAGAAGGTGTGGGAGATAGAGGGAGAAACTATGAGGAAGGGGAGAAAGGAAAGAGGGAGTGGAAGAAAAAGTAAGGGCAAGAATAGGTAAAACTGAGATGGGATCAGATGATGGTTGGGTTATGTAAAATTAGAAAAATAATTGTTCATGCCATTAAGTTTAAGGCCATCCAGGAGACCATGGATGAGGCTGAGAGAGACATGTCTTTGTAGAGGTGGTTGGGACGTTAAAATGGTTAGCTATGGAAAGCTCAAATTTAGACCCACAAATAGTTTGTTAATATTGATTTCAATATGAAAGAGCAGGGTACAAGTGGGGCCTTTTGTGGGTAGCACCACAACACATCCCATCAAATAAGCAAAGATTCCAGAAACGGATCAAGGTCAATTTGTCAATTGTTTGGGGATATCATATGTAATTAACAAGTGGAAGAAAAAAGTATATTTTAGGAACTGTTTGTTAACCTTTCTAGAAATCTGTCACAAGAGCTGCAATTCTCAAAGTTTATGCAATTTCATTCACTGATAAACTCAAGAGAACTTCTCAGACTAATTCAGGTCAATGTACTTGCTTCTAACATGAGTAAAATCTGATGCCAAGATCATCGGCAGGCATGTATACCTTTTACCCCATTATGCTGTTTCCAGCTCTTTGAAACTACAGTGAATGCCAGTGAGAGATGCATGGGCCCAGTTGCTACACCACAGTTATTATTCAATGATAGATCTATGCTCACAGAATGTGGTCCCAGTGTTATGTAACAGACTAAAAAAAATTGTATTCCAATGTTATAGAGTGATAGTCTTTTTTAACCAGTTCCAGAATGAAAGACTGTAACCGTCTGTACTATATTCCAGTGTGATAAAGTAGCAGCGAACAAAAAATAACAATGGTTACAGGTTCATAGATCCATGAAAGTAATATCACAACTAGATAAGGCAGTGCCTTCATTAGTCAGGGGATAAAATACAAGAACTAGAGTTTCACATAACAACTGTACTATTGGACCTTACACCTCCACCATCAAACTCCTAAACAACAAATTCAATCAGAGTCCAATTTCAGAATTAAAATTTGTCATGGACAAATTGTTTTGTGATAGCATTACAGGTGCAAATACAATACAACACCGATTACCTGAAATGGGCGGGACCTGGCCTATGTCAGATAAACAGTTTTATCAGATAACTGGTCACTTTTAAAAACACAGCCCAGTAGCAACAGGAAATCACCTGTAACAGTGTTTGAACCACAACAAACAATAAGGGAAGGCTTTTTAAGCATTAAAATGTTTAATTCTCACCCCCCAAAAAATGGTGGCCACCACCGATCACCGACATCTCCCCACCAAGGCCCTGTTTCTGTCCAGGAGCCCGACATCCCTACTCCTGCCTGGGAGGCCACTCTCCTTGATGACGTTGAGACAAGGGATTCTTCCGACCACTTGCTGCTTGGAGACAGTGGCACGCAGTTTGCAAGGGCGAGTTGGAGAGAAAAGTCAATAGGGGAAATGGAAAGAGAGAGAGAGAGGGGAGGGAGTTATCTGAAAAGAGGACAATCGTCATTCTAATTTCATGTCGAGTGAATTTTTTTTCAACCTGTGAGGTCAATTGGGCTCCGATTAAAATTTTGGATAAATGAGAATTTTGGAGAATCTAATTTTGAATAAATCAGAGTTGTACTGTATTGCTATAAATCAAATTTAAAATTAAATAAATTAGTGCAAAAGAGAAAGTCCATTTAGAAATCTGATGGCCGAGGGGAAGAGGTTGTTTTTGAGTCACTGGGTGTTTGTCTTTTGGCTCCTGTATCTCCTTCCTGATGGTAGCAGTTTGAAGAAGGCATGGCTTGGGTGGTGAGGGTCCTTGAGGATAGATGCTGTTCTCATAAGACTCCACCTCTTGTAATTGTATTTAAAGGAGTGAAGATTGGTGCCTGAGTTCACAACTCTGTAGTCTTTATCTGTCATGTGCACTGGCAGGACCAGACAGTGTTGTAACTGGTCAGAATTCTCTCCACCTGTAAAAATTTGCAGAGAGTCTTTGCTGGCATACCAAATCTTCTCAAACTCCTAACGAGCCTTTTTTGTGAATTGACATTGTATATTATTGAATATTTATTTTCTGATTTTCACAGTTTGATTGCACGTCCTTCTTGTTTACATTTTTCTCTCATGTATTACCTTTACTTGAGTACAGTTTTTTGCACTACCAATAAGTAGAAATTCTGTCTGATCTGCATGAAGAAGAATCTCAGGGTTATATAAGATGACAATGAATCTGAACCTGAAATTCAATCATTTTGCATGGTAAGTTTCCAAACCCACAAACAAATCCTATCCATGTAGTCAATTATCCAAAAGACTTTACTCCTTCTTATTGTCTGTCATCATCTTGCATCTACAATTCTATACTTTAAAATCTCCTTTGACTTGGGCTCTTTCTGGATTTGTGCATTTGTTAAATGAATCTCTGAAGTAATCTTGGAATTTTTTTTGCTTTAGTTTAATGCAGTATAGCATGGCAGTACTCTTGGCCTGGGCAGAGATGGGCTGAAGGCCTTAATAAGATATCGGGGTGGGGGGGAGAAACAGGTGGACAGGAACTCTCACAACTTTCTTTTGGTCTTTGTGTTGGGTTTTCTCTGCTACATAGCTGGTGATTTTTGGTGGTTGATACCAACTAATTCCTCACATGATTGGTTAAAGGAAAAGACTTAAAGGAAAATTGAATTCACTAATGCTTTTATATAATTTATTAAGATGTAATAACATTTCAGATGTCAGCTTTACAATCCCCATCCTAATTTCTGTTAATTTAGTTTAGGTTCTCAATATAGGGTGAGATCAACAAAAAATGTGATGTCTTTGACCATTGAAAATTTTATAGCAGCAGTATATTGCTGAAAATTTCTCCTTTGCTCCAGCAATAAAGCTTTAGACATTATGAAGTTGGGTGGGTCATCAGGTTGTTTAGTCTCAGCCACCAGTGGTTTTTTTTTAGTTCCCGGTCTCTAATGTTTCAGATGAGTTTCCAAAAAAAAAATAGAAATCCATCAGAGGTCAAAGTTACTCGAAAGGCCAAGCCAAAATATTTGAGAACCACTGAATTTTAAGTTAATATATCATAAAATTGATGAGTAGTTGTGTGCATTTTTCCACTCAGTCTGATTATGTACTGGAAGGTGACCAAATATTGTACAAAAAAAAGTTGCATTAAGAACTGGTCTGTTTTTAATGAGTGCACCAGTCTTGCTGAGTTCAGCAGTTGACCGAACTTGATTTTAAACTAGACCACAGCACTTGATGTAACACAGACATTCTGTTTTATCTCCACTTCACTTATTTAGACAACTGTGGTCTTGTGGATTCTGCATTAAGACAGTTATTAAATTGTATTTTGTGTCTCTTCCATTTCTAGTGGGAACTGATTTATTAGAGGATAGTAAAAAAAATCTATTTTAAAACTGTGAACCTTTATTTCAGTACACATAATTTAAGAGAAAATTGGTTTTCAAAAGAAAATGAAGTAATTATTGTGAAAAGATTTCAATTGTAGGGCCGGAAAAAAAAACTTGTACCTTTGTGGTGAAAGGTGTTTCTTCTGTCACATCTCATGATTTCGTAAAGCATAACCAATGTCAACCTCGAATTTATTGAAGCAATGACTCCTTTTATTCATTTTTTTATACATATGTATTCAGCGTTTCTTGAATGCAAGAGTGATGAGACAGCTCCAGTCATTGTATTTATTTGCAAGATGTTTGCTGTTGATTCCAAGGTTATGCCCCAGAATAAACCGAGGTAAGAGTTGTTAATTCTCTTATTGTTTTTGCACCAGACCCTTTTTCTTTATCTGATTATTCACCTCTGAAATAAATGTTTATTGTAAAATTTTGTAACAAATGTATGCGGAATTTCTCTTTTAGCAGCTATAACAGAAAGACACATGACAAAATATGTAAATCTTTAGGCTTAGTCTTTCTGCTTGTTCCTTAGTTAATTTTAGGTGGACCTTGGGCAGAAAAATAATTGGGCTATACTTGTTTTTTTTAAAAACATACAGCATGGTAACAAGCTATTCTGGCCCACGAGCCTGTGCCACTCAAATTCACTCATCTAACCTGCAGTCCCTGTACGTTTTCAAGGGTGGGAGGAAACTGGAATGCCCAGAGGAAATCTACGCAAATACGGGGGACAACATATAAACTCGAGTTGTTATAGCAGCATCGTGCCAACCATGCCACCTTGCCTCTCTGTTGTCTTTTCCTTGACCTGGTGGCCAAGTACCTTAGGACAGACAAATGCAGACTTTGTGCAAATGAAAGAGAACTGGCTCCGCCTAATAATCTTACACTGCTAGAAATGCTCCCCATTGTTAGGGCCCTGCTCTAACATTCAAACATGGCCAAGAGCCTTTGAGACAAAAAGAGAAGGGGACTCTAGTCTCAAAATAACAAATGAGCAGTTTCTATTTTCCTCGTGCCAATGATGCTATTTCTCCTGATGACGATGGAGATGTTGCTGACTGCTCTCTCTCTTTCCTAAAAGGCTAGTTAAGGGTTTAATCTCTGGAGTGGATAGATTTGATGGCCAGCTATGCTTCTCTCTGTTTCTCTCATAATGTCAGTACAATATCCAATGCTTCTCAACTTTTGTCAATATTGTATTGAACATTTAACTGCATGATATTACAGAATCATAGGGCGATACAATTATGTTCCTTCTGCTATCTCTAAAGTATCTCTGCCAAGTTGGTTCTCTTCCCCTGTCCTTTACCCATATCACTGCAGCTTTTCTTTTTCAATTTTATCAGGATGTTGGTGGAGAATCTTCTATGCTCCATTCATGTGGTGCATTCCAGAATTGAGTAACAGAGCTCATTCTCTCCCAGTTTACTGCTGGAGAGTGTGGATATTCCATCTGTGGCATTCTACCTTTCTCCCTTGACTATCAATTCCCTCAGCAGTTGCACCCCAACTTGCTGCTGCCCTTAGAGCTCCCAATCTCTTTTACAGCTGATCACCTTTTATCTCCCTGACATAAACCCATGAGCTTCTCTATCCAAACTTGGCCTTGCCCCAATCACTTTTCAACCAACCATGCCCTGGCTTCTTTTCAGTACCTCACTGCCCCTACAGTACAGCCCTTCTGGTTATCCAACTGATTTCCTTCATTCTATTTGCAATGACTGGATTCAGAATGGAAAGGTGGCTCAATGTCCTGTTTTTAGGCCTAATGAACAATAGATTTGAGCTGTAAAGGAGCCTTGCTCAAAACTGGAACCATTGGCATCCTCTTAACTTGCTTTATAAGGTGGTACAATTTCTGATCTATTTTAACATCCTTATCCACTTCCACCTTTAAATGTTATTTTTATAAGGCTCCATGTTTCTCTTTTGCAATTCTCTTTCCCCTGCTCTCCCCTCAATGATGAAATAAAATGTTATCACTGAATAACTTGCCTCCTTTCATTTATTTTACTGAAGTGCAATATCAATTGCAATATTCCATCTCCAGTTCACATCATTCCTTTGAAAGAAAATTCTATTTGTAGTTAGTTTAGTATGATTGTCCCGATATGCTTCAAGTATCTAGCGCCTGCATTCCATCTAACATTCATTTTTCTTATTGGCCACAGATTAGGATTTTAATATGGTGTTAGATGAGACATGATTCCTCTGTGATGATGTGAAGGTTTTATTTTAAACTGTTCCTGAAAATTATTGGTAGCCTTATTATTTCCAGCTAATGGAGTAAGTTGCAGCGTAGATGTAGAGCAGCTTTATTATATTTGACAGTCTCATTGATAGATATTTCAGACTCTAAAATATTTTCTCATTTAATTGTGTTTTAAGTTAAATCTTTGGAGCAGATTCATACATTGTTTCCCAGTATGCAAAGATACTAGGAAGCTTCGTGCACTGTAGATTGCCAATTCCTTGAAGATAAAAGATGGGTTTAATTAAAAATCATCTCAGACGTTCCTGTGCTATTCTTTCAGTCTCCACCCAAAAAATACTTAATTGATCCTTGCAACAGTGCAGTGTGATGGCTAAAAAAGCCTGTGATGCTGATAAATTCTAATTTATTTGGCATATGCTAAACTGCAATTCATATTGTAGAAAGATAGTTTGTGTAGAATTTCACTAATCTTTTTAGGGGGACATTAAATGATCACTCTACGCCAACCATCTTTAGTCCAGGGTGCACTGTTTGGAAATTCAGTCGTAGCTGAGCACCAGCTGCTTATAACAAGACCACGAATGTCATTGTGGCTTTTAGGAAGGGAAGGCTAAGGGACTACACACCTATTTATTTATTTATTTATTTTTTTCACACCATAAACCACATTGACCTTGATGGGATAATGGAGGAGAGGGTGAGTTCAAATTCCTGGCTGTCCACATATCAGCACATTGAGGCAACACCAATACCTCTACTTCCTAGGAAGTCCGACAAGATTGGGCATGTTGTTGAATACTCTATTTAACCACTCCAGATGCACTGTGAAAGGTATACTGGCTAGTTGAATCCTTTATTTTTGTGGTATTTAGAGTGCCCAGGAATGCAGACGGCTGCAGAAAGTAGCTATACAGCCAAGTCCTTCAAAGCTCTAACCTCCTAATCGAATGAGGCCCTGCCTCAAAAAGCAGCCGACCCATCATACAGGACCCTATCACCCTGACCAAAACCTCGTTTTGCTACTACCTTCAGGAGCCTGAAGTCCAGCACCTCCAGGTTTAAGAACAGTTTGTTACCAATGGCTGTCAGGCTCTTGAATCTCCCCTTACTGATCATAAACTACAAAACCACTTTATTTCACGCTGTACACTCACCAGAGCACTAAACAGAACATGGGTTGAGGAACTGGAATGAGAATCGCACTTTGTGATCCATGCTGTTGCCCCCCATTCTGTGGACATGAATATTTTACCTTGTTAGATTCAGCAAATGTGTTCCGACATGAAACGTCAGCAATTTTTTTCTCTCACTGATGCTGCTTAATCACTTAGTTCTTGCAATAGATTTTTTTTTCCTCCCCTTTTGTTCCTACGTTGTTTGATTTAATTTCTAAACAATTTTACCTTTTGCTTGTCCCATTTTTCAGTCTTTGGAAGACAACATGTCGTGTACTCTGTGCTGGCCTTTCCAACTACATTATGTTTCTCGTTCCAAGTTGAAATGAGCTTACTTGCTTGGATAGTGTCTGTCTTTATAAAGAACAGGAACTGAATGTAGGGAATGGGGCAACATATTAGATAAGAGCTTAAGAATCAAATTTTGCAAACAATCAAGCAGGGGATGGACCTTAATGCAGAACCCAAAGTTGTGGCTGTGGGCCGGTTGGGATTCTGTGGCGAACGGACTGAGCGAAACTATTAGAGCGGACTTCCAGTTTTCGGCTCTACCTGTAGGTCACTTTGTTCAATTTTTCATAATTCTCTGCGGCATTTTCAGCTTCTATCATTGATGATGAGAGTGGCAGTGCAGCGGGAGAGTTCTTCCATTGACGCAACTCAAAGTGCGGAAGATGATCGATCCTCCAAAAAAAAGGCCGAGCTCTTCTATTTGCTGATGATCTGGTTGGTGAAGCGAAACCTTATTTTAAAGGTGTGCCAACAGTAATTGGGGGATTCGTCCGGGATCAAACCAATTTGGAAGCTTTAGGGGCGATTGACTTGTGCTTAGTTATCGGTCGTCTGAGTTTGACTCAAGCTCCAGCTTGAAATTAAAAATAAACGGTGAGCATATAAATCACCGGCAGAAAAACCAGCAACTATGAATATTGACCAGTTCATCGCGAACCCTTCAGTGGTTCATTTAAAAATGGCTAAAAAAGTCAGAACTGATGATTAGAGTTGAAACTTCTTACAGTAAGAACTGGGATGAAAAAGAAGGAAGTTGCTCGAAAGATTGTGAAGCATTATGTAAAAGTGGGGGGGGGGGGAATTTTGAATTAAAGTTTGAAGGTGAAATTTTGTTAATAAAGTAATTGTTCATCTTTACCTCTGTGTGATCTGCCGCCTTTGTGGTTGCTGGTTAGATCTTGTAACATAATCTAGATTTAGGTGCATATTATGAAAACTCATGTGGAAGAAAATCTGATGAAATTCACAATATATCTGGGTTTTATTAACAATTTTATAGATTATTAAAATAATTAGTGGATAATAATTTTATTATTTCAACAAAGTGGAAACACAAGAACTACAAATGTTGGACATCAGAAATAAAGAAGAAAATTCTAGAAATGCTTAGCAGGTCAAACAATATCTGATGAAAGGCAATTCTTATTTCTTTCTTCATAATGTGTGATTTCTAGCCTCTTCTGTTTTTAATCCACTAAAATGTTTGATTTTAAAATATATAGGAAAGATTAGGCATGATTATGCAATGTGAAAATTTGTTTGATAAAATTATAAATTGCTTTTTGTAATAATTTAAGAAAATAGTTTGAATGCAATCTTTTTTTGACTTGTATTTTGATCAACTTTTTAGAATTATCTTTACACAATGGATTTGCACAATGGATTTAATAATCAATCACAGAAACTGATCAAGTAGTTGCGAATCTATTATAAATAATTATTTCCAGATGAGCCTATTGCAATTACTTCTCCAATTAGCCCTTAAAAAGTTGTACAATATTAAATGAAAAACTTTGCTGTGTTGAGCTAATATCAAGTTGTCTTTATGTAGCACCTTTCAATATTGATTCTGGTGCCTTGCCGTTCGGCGTGGGCGATCATGTCTCTCCATCTGTCACGATCTCTGACCCTCCGAATTGTAGTCATTGCCTCCTCTGTTCTTCGATTAAGCTGAGACCGCAGTCGATGTTGAGATCATAATTATACAAGAGAAAAATACTGAAAGTTGTTTCCCATGCCTTCTCCAGTCCCAGTGTTCATATTGGTTGGGTAACCCTGGCCTTTGATCAGCAGATTCATCTGCCCAGCAATTTGTAGAATCTGCTTGTAAAAACCATCCACCATCTGCAATCCATGGCCTCACGTGACCCTGATTGTGAGGCTAAACCCTTGCCCAAGGGTGACCTGTAGGCTATCGGATGGAAGGAGCACCTTACACCTCCTTTTGCTGAGCAATTGTGCAGTGTCGACACCGAGATATAGTACCATTTAAATATTTTACAAGACTTATTAAACAAATTCTGACAATCAACTATACAAGACAGCATTAAGGATTATGATCAAAGCTTTGGTCAAATAGCTTGGGGAAGAAGGTAAGAAAGTAGGAAAGGCAGATATCTTTAAAGTTATTCCTGAAGTTAAATACTTGTTTTTTGAAGAAATACCAGGCAATGAACAGAATACAGATATTTTGGAGGTGTATGATCTGGAGATGCTCACAAAACTGTGGAGAGCTGAGACTGTGGAAAAATTGAAAATGATGATGAGGTTTAAAATTAGGCTGTTCCTTGATCCATAAGGTACAGAGATGAAAGTCAAATTAGGACAAGAGAAGCAGGTCTTGGATAACTTGAAGCTTAATTACAATGGCGTAAAGAAGCACATTAGAATAAGCAGTCTTGAGATAAATTAGTTTCCCAGGAGCAAGGACAAAGGTCAGGTGCTATTACATTAAAGTGCTTTACAGCTAATAGATCAAGCTTGAGATTCATTTCAATGTTATTCTGAGCGAAAATGTGGCAATCAATTTTTGCATATCATATTCTACAAATGAGTATAAAATGATATGTTGATCTATTTGGGTAGTTTTGGTTGAAAGAGCAACATCGACAGGAAGCTGGAAAACCCTTTTTTTTCTTTAAATAGTTTTGCATGCAGAAGTTTTGTTCATCTGAAAAAGTATCTCTAGAAGGGCTGACGCAGACGGCAATTCAGAAAGCACCCAATGAGCAATTGGATGGAGATGGTTGAGGACAATTTTGTTGATGACTTTTTCTTTGGCAGTTAGCAGGAAAGCCTTCAGTGTTTCTGACAATCAAGTCTAGTGAAGCCAAGTTTATTCTCATCTGAGACAAGAGATGATTAGTAAGAAGTCAATCAAACAGTCACTGTTATCTTCCTAGGTATGGATGATGGGAAACTTCCTATGGTCTCCTGCTTGAATTATGACATATTCTCACAGGTGCTTGTGCCTGAATTGACATCTTGAATAAGGCTTCATGCCCTTAGTGATTGGTGCTGCCTTGAAATACCAGCTTTGAGTAACTTTCAACATAGGAGGTTGGACTTGATCTTTTACAGGGTAGCATTTCATGATCTAATATAGAGTTAAATCACCAAGACAGTAGAAGTCCGAAAATCATGACTGCTTGAGGATTGATTTGGTCTGGATTTTCGGGCAATACTTTTAAAATTCAAATTTAAGAAGGAATAAAGAAGAGATGAAAAGGTAAATTTTGACAGTTTATTCATTTGCAAATTCAGCATGGTTCATTTACCAAAACAAGTAGTGTTAAAGAAAAGTTGAGTTTTCATTACGATTGTCATAGAAAAAAATATTGTGACCTCAGAGATTATTACAAAAATGATTGGGAGATGGTCGGGGTTTAGGAGAGCATTTTATATGGGATCAGGATATTATTATTGCCATGACCTCCATTTCCCTACTTCCATTGACATAGAGTTAAAATAATGTCTAGTTTTTTTTCTGGAACTCAGTATCAAGTACAGTATTACATTACATGAAACTGATGATGAGCAAGTCTCTTAATACAACGATGTGTACCCTTTTGCTGGATTGCATTCTGTTTAGAAAAAGTTCTCGGCAATCTGTGTTTTGGCTGAAGAAAATATTCCGAATCCATGTCAACTCTGAGAACAGCTAATACTTAGTCATTTAGGTCATGGAGACTTGCATAAATATTCTGGAATAAAAATTTCCAACTCGTAAAATCAATCAAGACAAAAAAAAACCTTTTTTTTTAACTCTTTCATTGTGAGTTTAAAAACCCATGAAGACAAAATTGTTTTAATTCTTATTTTCTTGAAAAAAAAGTAACTGCAAGGAGCTTGGAATTCAGAAAATGGTTTTTAGAAATCAGATTTTAACTCTCCCTCCAAACTTAATTTACATTCTCATAAAACTGGAGTGTTTTAGCAGATAAAGAGAAGCTTGTTTTGGAACACCGTGAGTTGCCTAAATATAGGACATTGTTGTTTCAGATTGTATCCGTCATCGTGAAAGTTAGACAATGGAAACCACAGTCAAAACAAATGGTGCTGAGCAGCATACTTGGCAGCAAGTCTGTCGGACTTGGTTCAACGCCAAGTGTCACATTGTACTGATTAAACATTCAGCAGTAACCAGTGCCACTTTTTTTTGCCTCCATGTGTGGACATCTTTTGTTCATAAATCTTTAGCAAGCTAGCAACTGATTGTTGAGCACTGTCTAGGATTAGTTTTGGCATTTGTTCTCTTTTGAAGGACTTCTGATACTCAGTTAAAAAAGAAACTTTTTTCTGCAGCTTTATTTGAATATTTTAACATCAGTATTTTGTGTAAAAGTGACTTTGGAATTTCTTATTTCATTCCAGTTATTTTGTGACATCAGCTACAGTTTTGCAGAAAACATTTCAGAGAGCATTGACTTAATATTTTGTCAAACTGCTGAATCCATTAAGTGAAGCTGGAGCATGCTTTAACGTTTTGATGAAAATATGATTTTAATGCAAAAAGAAAACCTTATTTTAAAGTCTAATTGCCAGGTCCCTTTTTATATGTTTTTCTTTCCTTGCCTATTAGTAATTTAATATCTGACATTTCGGCTGAAAATGTGTTTCCACTTATTCTTAGATTTAGACTAAAGCAGAATATTCCCGATAATTTCCAGGAGCCTGACAGCAGGATAAATTAGCTGGCATGTACATTTTAAGTTTTAACCTTTATTGCCATGCTCAAGTCACATTTTCATTTCACATTAATGTGTGAATAGGATGGATTTGAAGCATGCACCAACAGTCTTGTATCCAATTAACACCTTTTGGCTGTTGGTCTGGGCTCCACCCCCTGCCATTCTTCAGTCTTTATTCAGATGCCTTGCTGTATTTTTGCTTATACCACAAAGAAGGGCTCAGGCCCAATAAGTCGGTCATATATCTCCTATGGATGCTGAGAGACCGGCTGAGTTCCTCTAGCATTTCTGTGTGTTTTTACCAACAGGCTAGAAGGCATCTTCTTCCCCACAGCTGAAAGGCTCCTGGATGAACCCCATAACAGTGCTATCATCTTGCCTTTGGTTGGAATTTAAGAGTAGGGATGTTATGGTGCAACTGAAGAAGGTACTGATGAGATGAGGCCACATCTGGAGTTCAGGTCTCCTTACTTGAGGAAGTATGTACTGGCTTTGGAGGTGGTGCAGAGGAAGTTCACCAGGTTGATTCCATAGGTGACGAGGTTTGCCTATGAGGAGAGATTGAATCGTCTGGGACTGTACTCTCTAGAATTTAGAAGAATGAAGAGGGGATCTTATAGAAACATAAAATTATGAAAGGCATAGATAAGATAGAGGTAGGTGACGTGTTTCTGTTGGTAGGGGAGACCAGAACCAGGGGACATAGCCTTAGTATTCAGGATGGTAGATTTAGGACAGAGATGAGGCAGAACTGCTTTTCCCAGAGGAATCTATGGAATTTGCTGCCGATTGAAGCAGAAGAGGCTACCTCAGTAAATATATTTAAGACAAAGTTGGATAGATTTTTACATAGAAAAGGAATTAAGGGGCTATGGGGGGAAGGCTGGTCGGTGAGATGAGTATCATCAGATCAGCTATGGTCTCGTTGAATAGTGGAGCAGGCTTCCGACTCCTGTTCCTAATGATTATGTTCTTGCTTGTTGCTAATTGATGTTTTAATCCCATAAATGGTGTTCTTTGTGATGCTGTATGAATGTTGGAGATAACCTGTCAGTCTGTTTGCAGATAATTCTTTTCACTATTTGAGGTACTTAAAGAAACTGATTGTAAATGGAAGGGAACAGTTTAACCATATATATATGTGTGTGTGTGTGTATATATATATATATGTATATATATATATATGTATGTGTGTATATATATATATATATATATATATATATATGGACCGACCTAGGAGGGGAGGCAGGCCCCTCCAGCCCGGGTAAGAAACCTGCATAGGAGAAGGCCACTCCGATATAAAACCTACGACCCAAGGACCTCGCTGCCACGTCCCAGCTTGCTTGGCCACGGCACACGAACCATGGGTGTAAAGGGTGGGGCCAGTACTGCGCGCACTGCACTCCACCTAAAAGCTCCTTTGCGCAGGCCCGAGGACAGGTCCACGTCCTCCCCCTCCACGTCCTCCCCCTCCACGTCCTCCCCCTCCACGTCCTCCCCCTCCACGTCCTCCCCTCCACGTCCTCCCCCTCCACGTCCTCCCCCTCCACGTCCTCCCCCTCCACGTCCTCCCCCTCAAAAGATGCTCTCACTGACAAAAGGCAAAGGAGGAAAAACCCAACACCCAACCCCAACCAACCAATTTTCCCTTGCAACCGCTGCAATCGTGTCTGCCTGTCCCGCATCGGACTTGCCAGCCACAAACGAGCCTGCAGCTGACGTGGACTTTTTACCCCCTCCATAAATCTTCGTCCGCGAAGCCAAGCCAAAGAAGAAATATATATATATATATATATATATACACATAAAACCATAAAACAATTACA